>NC_142064.1:92375000-92696250 GCF_059756535.1 Pantherophis guttatus | reverse complement strand
ATTGAGGTAGCCAGTTTACATAATCCTACATAATCAACTTTTCCTTAACACAATGTCAATTCTTGTTGAGGCAATAGGGGAAGATATCATCATCACAATTATTCGAGTAGGGGGGAAAGATACAGGAAATCTGTGTTTAAAGCTGGCCTAATCACCTCAAATTCAAACCTTTATTGTCAATGCACAACATGTGTACAATGAGATTGGATGAGCCTCCCTTAGTGCAGCCCCCCAAACACAAAATACATCTCAATAACTCATAAGTGGAAGAAAGAAAAAACCCTAACCCAATAGATCATACTAACAGACACACAATCCTATATACATATATGTGCATAGCATTACATTATATTATATTGCACCAGTGTAAGACATGTTACATGTTGTGCTGGCCCTGCAAGTCTATCATACTAAATAGTTATGGTGTTATGTTGCATTCAGAAGTCTGACAGCCCACGGATAGAAGCTATTTTTCAGCCCATTCGTTCAGCTGGTTATGCTTCTATATCTCCTGCCTGATGGTAGGAGAGTAAAGAAGTGCTGACCAGGGTGTGAATCATCCCAAGGATTTTCCTCATCCTGCTAAGACACTGAGTCCTGAGCTGCACTTTGCATATTTCAGGTACATTACTTATAGTGATGACATCAGCATTTTTAGGATGTGGTATTTTTTTTTTTTAGCTTAAGAAATATATGGGACATTTTATTTTTGTATACCATATTCAGCCTAGTGTAGAGTATATACTACCATTTTAAAAACACTTTCCCACATCAGAAGGGCAGAAAATAAGACCACCGGTATTTAATCTTCACCCATCTTCAGAAACATTCTAAAGTAGGGGTGGCCAACCTCGGCAACTTTAAGACTTCTGTGGACTTTAACTCCTCAGCCAGCCAAGTTGGCTGGGAAATTCTGGGAGCTGAAGTCCACAAGTCTTAAAAGTTGCCAAGGTTCAACCCCCCCTACCTCCCTACACATCCATACGTACACAGCTGACAGCTTCATTATACTGTTTCCTTTTGGAAGCAGTTTTCCTCTGAAAGTATCCTGCTATTTACCTTTATAGTTTCCTGGCAATGGGACAACCTTGCAATGCAAATAAACCCTTAGTGGTGGTACCTGTTTACTTATATGTCTTAGATTTTTTTTAAAAAATGATAATTTAAGCATTAATCATTATTTCTTGAGAGCCAGTTTTGTGTAGTGGTTAAAGGCACTGGGCTAAAAATTGGGAGAATATGAGTTCTAGTCCTTCCTTAGGCACAATGACAGTTTGGTGGTTTTCTGTCTCTCAGCCCTAGAAAAAGAGCAATGGCAAACCATTTACAAAATTGCATAAACCCTAATATTCTGTGGTCATTTCTTGAAACTAATCAACTGCAGCTCTTCCTTCAAACAGTCTTAAAAATTGCTGGGTCCGAGTTTTCCAGTTGCTGGCATCAACTTTGCAATTTATACACTAGCATGACCTATCTCCTTTGCTCTTGAATAAAGTCACTAGATAGATCAAGGGTGTTATTCATACCAAAGGAATCAATTTCCAAAATGCAGGCAGAATCCACAACCTGGGGGGGATTATTGAATCTAGTAGATCATAAAAGAAAGGCTGTGTCTTGACATTTGCTCTATAAAGTAATTACTTTGATCCTTTAATATAACTACGTAAAACACTGATACATTCATGTTTAATATTTCATTGTTCCAAAACAATGAAATATTAAACAATGTTTCCTTCTTACTGTATAACACAGGTTTTAACTAAAAACTTCAACACATCTGTCAATAATTTACTAATAATCCATATATCAACAAATCCATTATCAACAAATCCATGATTGAAGTGATTTCCATTTAAACAACAAACATTTCATATATTGTTGAACAACAAACTAAACATCTCAAACAGACCTTACTTGGCAACTATGTAGATGTTTCGTGGTTTGAATCTGAAAACAAAAAGTGAAAGCAAAGATTGTCTGTTTTTCCTGGTATACTTAGTAAAATGAGTGTTATTTCCAAGATCCTTATAAAAGGATATGTTGAATTCTATCAATTTCCTAAAGTCAAAGGACAATTGAGATATTAAAATATTGGCATGCTGGCAAATAACAGCATAGTTGGAAGGATCAGGGTGATGTTCCTGGCCTTGAAAAATCTTTTCCTCAACCAAGTGGAAATAAGAGTGTACAAATATCTTGCAGGTTCCTAGGGACCCATCTCTAACATGTTTCTTGGGCTCTGGGGAAGTAAGCTGATCTCAGACTAATATTCAATGTTGTCCAATCTTTGAAACTTTTTAGCTTGAGTATAGTCCAGACATAATATGGAATCTACAGGCACTATGTTCTTAATTTGTATTCCATCACTTTTGTCTATAGTGTAATGGTCAGTTAAGGCTAATGGTAGTAATTATGTAGGTAAATATATGATTTTTAACCAGTTCATCATCAATAATCTCCATGCTCTGTGTTCAGTTTTAGGCATCCCAGACAGTGGTGGGTTTCAAATTTTTTTACTACCAATTCTGTGGGTGTGGCTTGGTGGGTCTGTCATGGCTTGGTGGACACGGCTTGGTGGGCGTGGCAGGGGAAGGATACTGTAAAATCTCCATTCCCTCCCCAATCCAGGGGAAGGTTAGTGCAAAATCCCCATTTCCTCCCAATCAGCTGGGACTCGGGAGGCAGAGAATAGATGGGGGTGGGGCCAATCAGAGGTGGTATTACCGATTCTCTGAACTACTCAAAATTTCTGCTACCGGTTCTCCAGAACTGGTCAGAACCTGCTGAAACCCACCTCTGATCCCAGACTCAAGCCTATTAGCGGATAATTTCATCACTCAAATATAAACCTACACAAGCACTCATACACATAGACATACTGGTACTTTTTGAATGAAGTTTTAAAGTCATGAAACATCCATATCCTAACATTAGCAAATTAGAAGAAAAGAAGAAATTTCCTTGGGGTGGGGGGGAATAATTCAGCAAAGTAGTAAGCATTCCCTTAATTAGACAGATTTTTAGATGACCTTGATAAAAAGGGTCCTATGACACAGTTTGGATTGGATTGATTTTTTTATCTGCTTATGCATTTATATTTATTTGCTTATGTATTCATTTCTGAATAATGCATTTTATTAAAAAAATTGTTGGCTTAAGTAACCCATGTTTGCTTGCCTTGTTCATTCATTTTGGACTGGGTCTTGTGAAAGCTAAATTAAAATTAATGCTACATTTATATCCTTTTCCTGTCTAAAGCCAGATGATGGAGGCATCGTCTTGTTAGGAGGGTTGAGGCACCTGCAACATCCATGTAGTGTATGTGCCCACATAGCTCCAACATTTAATCATTTATTTAAAAAAATATTATTTCTTTACTTATTAAGCATATTTATATGACTGCCCATTTCATTAAACATGACTCTGGGCAGCCTACAAACATTAATTAAAATAATATCACAACTATTGAAACTCCTCAAATTAAAGACAACATAAATAAGATAAATAAAAACAAGATTGAGGGAGAACACCCATATAAATACAATAAAACCAACATGCAGGTTGGTTAACAAGTTAATATTTTTTTCAAATCTCATGGGATCTCAGGTTAGGATATGAAAATCAAGCAATGGTTCTGAAACAAAATTCAATATTTTAAGAGAATAGGATGACTTTGTTGATCCAATTGCATCTTTTTTTCTTTTTTTCTTTTGCTCCAACAACATTGTTCACACTTGGTAAGTCTGTCCATTTCTGCGCAGTTAAGAATTTTTAGTATTTTGGACAGACTTTTACCTTGGAGCTCAAGGAAAAATGTGAAACACAGTACTATATAATCTGGAAAAAAAATTACGAATGGCTAGATAAAAGGAGGATAGCCGAGACAGGGGTGTAGTGTTGGATAAGAAATATATACGTTGTGACCGATAAACATGTATGTAAATGGTATAAATAGGTACAGGTATAGATTAATAGACAAGTATGTATAATTGTGTAGAAATATGATATAGATTGTTAGTATGATGTTATGTATAAATAACGTATAAGGTTAAAAAATTATATTATAATATTAACTTTAACAAACTTTGTATTAAAGTGTTGGAAGATATTTAGAACCAGTGATGTCATATCTATGTCTGATGTTTTTAATTTTGAATGATTAATAAAAAACTTTTTAAAAAATTTTTAAAAAAATTGTTCACACTTAATCCAAATACAAATGCTTTGAAGATTTTATTCTTGCAAACATTCACTTTTTTTTTCATGAAATGGAATGATTTGTCCCTGACACTGATATGTTAATAGTCACTATTATTTTTGAATTGACAGCTTTGAAAGTACAAATTTTCCATTTATTTTGCCTTGCATTCAAATCAGGTGAGCCAAATAAAATTGGAATAGCTATCCACAGAGAGCTACAGTAAGAAATGTTCATCAGGATGAAAACACCATGACTTGCATATTTGTATTCCAACATTAGGACTCGTGTTTTGCCATTTTTTACATCATCATAATTAGTAGAAGCATTTTTAAAAAAACATGTTGTTGTGCACACAGCAATATTCCTTTTTAGTTAATGGAAAAATCTATAAATCTTTTATTGTTACAGTATTGCACATCTTATAGCAGCATAATCTTGTCCGCACTGTTCTTCATTCCATTAAAGCAGTGGGGCATGAAGTGTGACCTGCCAGCATCTCTTCTGCAGTTCCTATAGGACTTTTGCATTTTGGGGGAGTTGGAAGGGGGAAGAGTTTGTATTTTACAATTTGCAGAAGCTTAACATTCTCAGAATGTTCCCTAACCCTGCCAATTTTTGTAGGAGAGCCCTCGACATGCCAGGAGGAATGTAGTATGACCTTGAATTGATAGATGTTATTCATTACTGGCTTCAAAAATGATGTAAATATGCCAATATACTTGCATGTTTTAAATAAAAATAGAGACGTTTTAGGGCCAGATGAATGATCTATATAAATGGGTTTTAAAATATAAAAATAGCCAACTTGTGCAAGCAACAGTTCTAAAATGAATTAAGAAATTTATAAAAGCAAACCTGGAATTTGAGGGGAATGATAGCAGTCTGAAAGAGATTATGAAAATAGATCTAGCTGTCCTATAGGATCAAATTTAAGAAAAAAATTTACATTTAAATTTTAAGTTTAAAACATTTACACACTCACAAAATATGTAATTTTGATTAATTATTGTTTAATTTACTTACATGAAAGTATTCTAATACTATTACTACTTGGGTGAAATCCCAAAACATCTGGAGTAACACTTGAACACCAAAGGCGTTCAATTTTACATGGAAGAGCTTACATTCTGCAACAATACTTTTAACATCATGAAACAACATCTGCCTATCTCAGGTCCTTGGGAAGGACTTGTTAAGTGCATAAAAATGCCAAATCCAGTCTAAACATCTGACTGATTGTGCAATGTACTATAATAATGCAACTCCCCTTCTCTTCTCCCGCCTCTATCCCAGGGAAATGTAACAAGTCAGAAGAATGAAAAACTAGAAATCTCTTTTGAAATATCACTTCCTACAAAAAAAATGCCTTTAAAAGCCTCTGGCAATCCCAGGTGAGTTGCCTGATCATCAGAGGCTTCTAAAAGCATTTTTTTTCTGCAACCTCTTAAGGTTGTAGAAAAAATGCTTTTAAAAGTAAAAAAAAAAAAAAAAAGTTGGCTACGCCCACCCAGTCACATTACCCCCCCCACCAAGCCATGCCCATAAAATAAGCCACGCCCACAAAACCAGTAGTAAAAATTTTTAGAACCCATCCCTGAATTGAGTGTGACTCATTTAACAGCTACCTTTGCTTAGCAATGGACATTTTGTTTCCAATTATGGTTGTAAGTTGAGGACTACCTGTACTATTATATGCTTTTGAAAGCCTCTGACGATCCCAGCTGAGTCGCACGATCATCAGAGAATTTTTTTTTTACTTTTAAAAGCATTTTTTCAGCCAAAGAGGTTGTAGGAAAAATGCTTTTAAAAGTTAAAAAAAAAAGCCTCTGATGAGGTAGGCGGAGTAAGTGAGCGGTGACTGGGCCGGGGACCGGTTTGGGGGCGTGGCCAGCCAATGTTACTACCGGTTCTTGCGAACCGGTGCAAACCGGGAGCAACCCACCACTGACTCAGTTTTATGACTTTTTTGCCATGGTTAAGTGAATCTGTGCAATCGTGCAATCATTAAGCAAATCCAACTTCCTACATTGACTTTGCTTGTGAGAAGCCAGCTGGGAAAATTGCAAATGGATACCACATGACCCTGGGATGCTGCAACCATACCTGCCGGTTGCCAAGCAAGTGAAATTTGATCACACGGCCATGGGGATGCTGTGAAGGTTGTAAATGCAAAGTCCCTATAGATAGTCCTGGACTTATAACAGTTCATTTAATGACCGTTCAAATTTACAACGGTACTGAAAAATGTGATTTATGACACACTTGCGACTTTTGTGGCATCCCCTTGGTCACGTGATCAAAATTCAGATGCTTGGCATCTGAGACCTATTTATGACTATGGCAGTGTTCTGGAGTCATGTGATCACTTTTTGCAACCTTCTAACCAGCAAAGTCAATGGTAAGACAGTTTTACTTAACAGCCATGTTACTAATGTAACAACGGCAGGGATTCACCTTAGCAACTGTGGAAGGAAAGGAAAGAAGGGCAAAATTTATTTCACAAATGATTCACTTAACAACATAAATTTTGGGCTCAATTGTGGTCATAAGTCAAGGACTACCTGTATTTTCAGTGTCATTGTAACTTTGAACAGTCAGTAAACAAGTAGTTATAAGTTGAGGACTACCTGCACAGTTGAATGAATAAATATCTTACTGTTACCCTGACAAGAGAAAATTCAATTGCACCAATCTGAATTTAATTAAGGAAATGCCATTTCTTTATGATTCCTAGCATGAATACACTTCAATTACATGCTAACAAGTGACTCACCACAGACCCAAACTTTTACTTTTTATCTTTGGAACTTTTTATTCTAAATTGCCTTTATCAAGAGGATATGGCCATTGCCTTTCCATGATTATTCAGCCAGGCTAGCAATTTGCACATATGTCCTCTGCAAAAAGAAAAAATAATAATCCAGACAAAATGCAACGAACTATAGATATTTCTCTGGAAAGAACAGACAGTACTTTGTAATCACCATCTGGAAGTTTACCAAAGTGTTAGCAGATGTTAAACTAAATCCATATAATTTTAGCAAAATCAGGAATACATATAAAACTAAAAAAATGGACAGTGGAAATAAACAAGAATAATAATTTTAATATGGTTCTAGATTATATTCATCAAGCCAGATGCATCGTACACAAAACCTTATATGCCCGCTATGTATTATTTCTATCTCAACTTTCTCCTCTTTAATCATTCTAACACGTATTAATAGCTGACAGTTCACTTGCACGCTTGCACAATATTGGCCTATATTATTGATGAAAATACAGTACTTTAAAGCTGTCATTAATATAGCTAGTGATGCATTCTAATAATCTCATGTAGTTCATTCCTTTAAAATATTTTGCCAAAGATAAAGATAAAATGCTAGGAACTGGAAAGCTCCAGGACAGAACAACGGAGATTGGAGTAATGCTTCTGTTCTTTGGCTACAGAGGGCTGTAATCCCACAAAACACTTGTCATTCTGCCTAAAGAAAACATTATCAATAGTTCACATGCATCTCTATTCTATGAATAGAATAGAATAGAATAGAATAGAATAGAATAGAATAGAATAGAATAGAATAGAATAGAATAGAATAGAATAGAATAGAATTCTTTATTGGCCAAGTGTGATTGGATACACAAGGAATTTGTCTTGGTGCATACTCTCTCAGTGTATTTAAAAGAAAAGATACATTTGTCAAGAATCATTAGAGAAGGTCTTGGTCCGAGGGAGGTCACTGTTCCTCAGACGGCTGGTTGTGAGTCCCTCCTTGTGAAGTGGGGTCATGGGGTGCAGATGGGTGTGCTGATTACGTACCTGGCTCCCTGCCACGTGATGGCAGCCCTGCCCGAGCTGCTCAACGTTATAGCCGCGGTGGCGGTTGACACCCCCAGGCTTATGGTCATGGGGGATTTTAACCTGCCATCCGTCGGTGAGGCGTCTGAGGTGGCTCGGGAGTTCATGGCTTCCATGACGGCCATGGACCTGACCCAGTTAGTTCATGGCCCTACTCACACGGGGGGAAACACGCTAGACCTGGTTTTTGTCTCTGGTCAGTGGTTGAGTGATCTTGAGATAGGGGATATAGTGATCAAGCCCTTGCCATGGTCAGATCACTCCCTCCTTCGCTTTGACCTTCAAACCGCCGCACCCCGCCGCAGGGAGGCGGAACCATTGAGGTGGTACCGCCCCAGGCGCCTGATGGATCCTGATAGGTTCCAGACGGAGCTTGGGCCATTTCCTGAGGCTCTGGCACACGGCTCGACTGAGGAGCTGGTGGCCGCCTGGGATAGGGCGGCCGCTGGAGCTTTGGATCGGGTCGTGCCTTTGCGGCCTCTGACCCGGCGTCGATCTCACCTGGCTCCTTGGTTCACCGAGGAGCTGAGGGAGATGAAGCGCCGGAAATGATGCCTGGAGAGTGGTTGGAGGGCCAGCCATTCTGAATCTGACCGAACACTGGTAAGGTCTCATATTAAGACTTACCTGGTGGCGATAAAAGTGGCGAAGTATAACTATTTTGCCACTCTTATTGCGTCATCAGATAATCGCCCGGCCGCCCTGTTTAGGGTGACCCGCTCCCTGCTCCACCAGGAAGCGCGGGAGGACCCCTTGGAGGGTAGAGCCGAGGATTTTGTACAGTATCTGTATGACAAAATTGCTCAGATTCGGGAACATCTGGACTCTGACTGGGTAGATTCAGCGGGGAGGACAGAGGCAGGTCTTGTGAGTATTATCTGGGAAGAGTTTGATTCTGTGACGCCCGAAGACGTGGACAGGATACTGGGCAGACTGAGTGCAGCCACATGTTTACTGGATCCGTGTCCCTCCTGGTTGGTGCTGGCCTCTCGGGAGGTTACACGAGGCTGGCTCCAGGGGATTATAAATGCTTCCTTGAGTGAGGGTGTCTTCCCTGCCGCCTTGAAAGAGGCGGTGGTGAGGCCTCTCCTCAAGAAACCTTCCCTGGACCCGGCAGTGTTGGCAAATTATCGTCCAGTCTCCAACCTTCGCTTCGTTGCGAAGGTTGTTGAGAGTGTGGTAGCGCGACAACTCCTCCACTACCTGGATGAATCGTCGTATCTGGATCCGTTCCAGTCGGGCTTCAGGCCTGGGTACAGCACGGAAACGGCATTGGTCGCGTTGGTGGATGATCTCTGGAGGGCTCGGGACAGGGGTTGTTCCTCTGTCCTGGTCCTATTAGACCTCTCAGCGGCTTTTGATACCATCGACCATGGTATCATGCTGCACCGGCTAGAGGAGTTAGGGGTGGGGGGCACCGTCCTACGGTGGTTCTCCTCCTTTCTCTCTGACCGGTCGCAGTCTGTGTTGACAGGGGGGCAGAGGTCGACCCCGAGGCCCCTTGTATGTGGGGTGCCACAAGGGTCAGTCCTCTCGCCCCTTCTGTTCAACATTTATGTGAAGCCGCTGGGTGAGATCATCCGTGGTTTCGGGGTGAAGTACCACCAGTACGCTGATGATACTCAGCTGTACACCTCCACCCCGGACCACCCCAATGATGCCCTTGAAGTGATGTCCCGGTGCCTGGAGGCCGTGCGGATCTGGATGGGGAGAAACAGACTCAGGCTCAACCCATCCAAGACCGAGTGGCTGTGGTTTCCGACATCCCGATATAGTCAGTTGGTGCCATCACTGACTATTGGGGGCGAGTCACTGGCCCCCACATAGAGGGTTCGCAACTTGGGTGTCCTCCTGGACTCACGGCTGTCTTTAGAAGAGCACATGACGGCCGTGGCCAGGGGGACTTTTTATCAGGTCCGCCTGATTCGCCAGTTGCGTCCCTTTCTGGATCGGGACTCGTTAAATACGGTCACTCATACTCTCGTTACTTCCCGCTTGGACTACTGCAATGCTCTCTACATGGGGCTCCCCTTGAGGAGCACCCGGAGGCTCCAGCTGGTCCAGAATGCGGCCGCGCGGGTGGTTATGGGAGCGACGTGGCGCTCCCATGTGACCCCCCTCCTGCGCGAGCTGCACTGGCTCCCGGTGGTCTTCCGGGTGCGCTTCAAGGTTTTGGTTACCACCTTTAGAGCGCTCCATGGCATTGGACCGGGGTATCTACGAGACCGCCTTCTGCTACCAATAGCCTCTCACCGACCAGTACGCTCCCATAGAGAGGGGCTCCTCAGGGTGCCGTCGGCCAAACAGTGTCAACTGGTGGCCCCCAGGGGGAGAGCCTTCTCTGTGGGGGCACCTACCATCTGGAACGAGCTCCCCCCAGAGATACGGAAGATCCCGGACCTGCGCACGTTTCGCCGTGCTCTCAAAACTTTTCTATTTCAGCAAGCTGGCCTGGCCTAACTCCCATTTTTTAAATTTTTTAATTTGTGATTTTATAAATTGGGTGTTTTAATCTGTGTTTCAGCCGAAATATTTAATAATTTTAAGGGATTTTTTAAATATTTGTATTATCTGTATTTTATCTTGGCTGTTCACCGCCCTGAGTCCTTCGGGAGTAGGGCGGTATAGAAATTTGATTAATAAATAATAATAAATAAATAAGGTACAACACTTAATGATAGTCATAGGGTACAAATAAGCAATCAAATCATATTAGGAAGCAGTCAATATAGATCGTAAGGATACAAGCAACAAAGTTACAGTCATACAGTCATAAGTGGGAGGAGATGTGTGATAGGAACGATGAGAAGATTAATAGTAGTGCAGACTTAGTGAATAGTTTGACAGAATTATTTGTTTGAAAGAATTATTCGTTTAGCAGCATGATGGCATTCGAGAAAAAACTTTTCTTGTGTATAGTTGTTCTGGTATGCAGTGCTCTATAGCGTCGTTTTGCACGTAGGAGTTAAAACAGTTTATGTCCAGGATTTGAGGGTCTGTAAATATCTTCACAGCCCTCTTTTGGACTTGTGCAGTATACAGTATACAACCTGCCTTCCTCAATGGAAGGCAGGCTGGTAGTAATTGTTTTTTCTGCAGTTCTAATTATCCTCTGAAGTCTGTGTCTGTCTTGTTTGGTTGCAGAGCCAAACCAGACACTTATAGAGGTGCATGACAGACTCAATAATTCCTCTGTAGAACTGAATCAGCAGCTCTTTGGGCCGTTTGAGCTTTCTGAGTTGGCGCAGAAAGCGCCAATTCTTTGTTGTGCTTTTTTGATGACATTTTTGATGTTAGGTGTCCATTTTAGGTCTTGAGATATGGTAAAAACTAGAAATTTGAAGATCTCCACTGAGACCTTCATTCTAATTTCAGGGTGCCCCTTCTTTAATATTCTCCTTTTTTTCCTTCTTGTTGCACCATGGTTAACAGTTATTGATAGATGAATACATTTAAAGGAATTACAAAACAACAGAGTAGAATGAGCATGACATTTATTGTATAGTAGGCACTGCGCATTACAAGCCTGCAAAGGAGCACCAAGATATTAACTAGTGGAGCCATCACATTGCTCAATACAAATGACTTTTACACTACGGCCCTGTTTTCTAGATGATGGCACTGCCTTGTCACTTTGTCACAGGCAGAATGATGTATTTCTGCAAACTGCTTTGCCTCACTGAGAGAAGGTGATATATGTTTCAAAACAGTTACAGCTGTTTCATTTGTCTTTTCCTTTTGTTGTGCTTTAACAAAATGGGATGAAAATAGAGGTTCTGGTAGACTATAGGACACTAAAACTGGTGTCTTTTAGTAAGATACATTCAAGTGCAATATATTTTAAAATATGCCCTCTGCGACTCTTTGAAGATAGTGGAAGCAGTGATAAAATTGACACTGTAACAGCTTTCAAATCATTTTAGCAAAGAGAATAGGTTGTTTTGGTTAAAAAATACAAAAGTGTCCTACTCCAACTTAAAATAAAAATTAATAAATAAAAATTAATAATAAATAAAAATTAATTACTATAAAAAAGTTTTATTTTTCCATTGCTCTTCTGGGATTTCAGGTTTGGCATGGCAATTTAAGACTGCCAATTGCTCTTCTGGAGTAGTAACGTGGTTGGAAATTTCAACCTTTAGTTAGTAGAGACAGCAGAAACTTTGTCTGGCATGGTAAGATACAATGCCATAAAGATATGATATATTATAAAACCAAATATCTTGGTAGTACAGGGGTTTAAGGCACCCTGTTATTAAGCTTATTAAGACCAGCTGCCTGCAATTACTGCAGGGTTCGAATCTCGCCAAGGCTCAAGGTTGACTCAGCCTTCCATCCTTTCTAAGGTAGGTGAAATGAGGACCCAGTTTGTGGGGGCAATAAACTGACTTTGTATAAATATACAAAAGGATGAAGGCTATTGCTGAGCACATTGTAAGCCGCCCTGAGTCTTCGGAGAAGGGCGGCATATAAATCAAATTAAAAAAAAAAAATTATGGTCTTTGACCAGACCAGCCTTGACAATAAAAGAGTATTCTATGATAGACTAGAAAGAAAGAAAATGGCATAGAGAAAGGGGCATTCATATTCTTGCTATCTCCCCAATCCATAGCTTGACAACCTATGGTCCTGTTGGGTCATCATTTCAGAGATATTTTATTAGCTAAACAGAGAAACAAAAAGATCACAAGTGGGCAAAAAAGCAGTGGGAGCGAAAGCAACTTCAAACTGTCTTCCTGTTCTGACCTAGGCTTCCTGAGTCAGTAAAACACACCAGTAGTCCCAAAAACCTTTATTTATTTTTACAGCTGTGAATTCTGTTCATTCACAGATGAGTCCCAAATAGTTGTAAAGAGTCCTTCGGGATAAGGCTGATATTCACCCACCTTTATCTCTCTTGACATGCTGCCAAAGACCTAATTGGCAAAACCACACGGAGTCCAGAATCAAACAGAGCTTCAAACTTTAAACTGCACAGAATTAACACTGTTGCTTCCTGCAAAGGCCCACGTGCCTTTGCTCCTCTTTTAAGTCTTATGGGAGGGGCCAATCATCTCCAAGCCTTACTCCCGAGTTGTCCCTTTTGTTTTAACTGCTCTTGCCTTCTGGCAGCTCTGCGTATGCGCGCACTAGGAACAGGCTCCCCCTGTTCCTCTGCCTCGCTGAGGTCCGACTCTGGAGGCTCCGGAAGCAGCATGTACCTCCCAGATGTCCCTTTCTCTGCCTCTGATGCAGAACCCTCATCCGAGCCTTCCCCAGACTCCAGGACTGGCCCATGTTCCTCCCCAACCTCCTCATTGTCCGACTCTGCTGCCAGCTCCACAGGCTTCTAGCGGATCAAAACACTTCCTACTGGGAGGGAGCAACAGAAACCAACCAACCAACCATCCTTCCTTCCTTCCTTCCTTCCTTCCTTCCTTCCTTCCTTCCTACCTACCTACCTACCTACCTACCTACCTACCTACCTACCATCTCACATTGGATTCCATCATTGTGAATATAACCATTCTCAATTCTACATTGAGGATTCCTAAAGGAAATTGGAATAAATTTGGCATGCTGGTTGGGGTCTGACATTAAATGTCTGATATAATGATGGATTTCCCCTTGAATAATACTGACCAAGGAAAATGTTTTCAGACAATGCTGGCTTCCTTGGCCAAGAAATGGAGATGAGCACTGTGTCCTAGAGTTGGACATGATTGGACAGGGAAACTTTTACCTTTTAATCACAGAACGATTCCATCAGTTGCTCATTGGAATGTCTTCTTTGGCACCAAAAGATGACATTTGGAAGAGGCAATTATATTCTCCGATGTTCTTCCTGAACTTGTTGATAATAGGTTCATCATTATTATGTAAATTGAGGAAATTGTGATTCTGAAGATGTGAGCCCTTTTATCCTCCATTTCTGCATCTCTCCTCCTCCTTGCCACATCCTGACTACATCTGATTTCCTCTACTGCAGGGGTCACCAACCTTTCAGACCTCAGAGAGCACCAAATTCATAATTTTAAATCCGGACCACTAATATGATCTGCCTAATGACTGGCTGGATGGGCGTGGCTAGGTAGTCATATGACTGGCTAACTTGACGTCACTCATGTCGAGGGGCGCCTCACCTGCCTCTACTCGTCCCTCCCCTCCCAGCCACTCTTTGCCTGCCCACCTGGGCTCCTTAGGGCCCCAACAAGAAGCAGTTGTTGGAGCTAAGCAGCCACCACAAGAAAGAGTTGGCAGAACAGCTGGCTCAGTTCAAATTGGATCTGACTGAGAAGGAGGCTCAGCAGAAGTACCTCACTGAGGACTACGAGCATAGGCTTTCCAAGCAGAGGGAAGACCTCGGGAGTGCAAGGCCAGGTACTGGCGCCTGGAGGCTCAGCGGGCTGAGATGGTCAGCCAGTTCCAGGCCATGATACAGACCCATTGGAACAAGGCCCTCCGGCTCTTCACTACCAGTGGCGCTTCCCTCCAGCCTTTGCCCAAAGTCCCGCACCAAGAGGCTGAAGCAGACCCCAAGTCAGAATTTCTGCCCCCCTCCAACCCACACAAAAAGGGGGAGAGTCTCTGCAGTAACACAAGCATTCATTGCATGTATCCAGCCCAGGGGCCATAGTTTGAGGACCCCTGATTTAGTGCAATATAAAAAATGCAAACATTTTTTCTGCGGACCACCAAACTTTTTTCACAGACCATCAATGGTCCATGGACCACCAGTTGGTGACCACTGCTCTATTGGCCAACAGAGAAGGAATGTAAAACTAGCACAATGTAATATTTCTGCTGATGTCGATACCATAGCATTCCCATTTCTTGGAGAAACCATTAATGATAATGGCAACAAAAGTTTTAGTACTAAATAGATTTTGGCCAGTGCCTAAACATGTTAACCTAGCATCCATCCATTCATTGTTCAGAGCATTAAAACTATCAAATGATGATGATGATGATATTATCCATTCAGTCGTGTCCAACCCTTGATGATTCTATTGGGCATGTCTCTCCAACTTGCCCTACTTCTTTGAGTATTTTTGTGCTCTGGCTGGGTCAGCTTTGATAGTGATCCCAATCATAGAGAAGATAAAAGCAAGATTTCATCCAAGAGTGCACAGAGGACTGATATGCCTTGAATCCATATTCGGAGTGTTGAGGGCTGAATTGAATTCTCAGTTGTGTTGACAGGACCACCAAATAAGCGCAACATTCAATTGACACCAGAGACAGCAGTTAAAGCCTGTGACGATTACATTAAAGAAATTGAAAGCTATGAAAGTGAATGAACCCTAAAGGAATGTTAAATTCGCCATTACCAAAGAACTCTGATAGGCAGAGAGTTTAATGAGGTGATAACATTCATGGGCCAGCTTTTATTTTAATGTCACAGAGGCCATCACACCATTCAACTCATCCTGCCAGTATTCTCTGTGGAATGAAATGAAGCTGCAGCATTATACGAGGGCTCAGTGAAAAGTAATGTGTCCATCTCCATAATTTTAGTTTCAATAGGGACATTATCACAAACCGAACAGGAAAATAATCTGTGAAATCAGACCTTTTGTGATCTCTATTTACTTCTCAACACAAAAAATCACAAATGGTAGATAAGCTATTTAAACCATCACAAAAGAACTCAACACTCTCTCTTCAGTTGTGTCCTGATTCCTGACAATCCTTTCTATCTCTTCACTGTAGTCAAACAGATGGCCCCAAAGGTATTTCCTCCATATACAATATACAGGGACCCAAATCTATATGGCGTGGTGCCTGGATTTTAAAATGCCTCTTGAGTAGTTTGTAAGATGCGAAGTCCAGTGTTGTCATATCACAATAAAATGTTCTTTGTGTATTTCTGACCCCTGCTTAATCATTGTTTCAACACTTGTTGCAATATAATGCTCTGACTTCATATTGGTGTTAGGTTCAAGGAATAATATTATTTGTGTCTCAGTACAACTGTAATCATGAGTTTTCCTGACAAAGCCTGGATTTTTCATTATTTTTCTGAAAGTAAAGCTTCGTGATAATATTTCATGAACTGATGATTCATTTCTTGGTCTTAATGTTGATTTCATATTTTGTCAGCCATCCGGATGCTGTGAGGAAATTCCTCACTTTCATTCTCATAATGTGATAAATATTGCTGGCAAATTTCAGCTCCTAAACCTTTTATTTCTGTCACAATACGCATAGAAGGAACCCATCTTGTACAAATCTTCTGATAGCACAGGATATCAATAACGTGACCTACACATTCTTATGAAATGACAAGCTTGAAAGCAATTTCTCTTTGTATCCAAAAATTATCCTTAATCACTTCATCAGTCTTTCTCATGTGAAACCTGTCATTGCTGTCACAAATAGTTCATTACTCATCACACAAGTCAAAAGGGGTAATTATTTTGGCTCAGTAATTTGGACTCTTTGGAGATAAATTTCTTTTATTTTTGGTTCTGGAGTGGGTTATACTACCCCAGGTAGACAGGTATGTGGGTGGGGGTCACCCTAGACTTGCAGCTCCTGTTCAAAGACCAGGTAGCAGCCATGGCTAGGAGGACATTTGCACACTTTTGGGTGGTGTGCCAGATGTGTCTACACCTGGACCAGGATGCTCACAGTAACTCATGCCCTGTAATCTCTCATTTAGACCACATGGGATTGTCCTGAAGATCATTCGGAAACTTTAATGGTACAGCATGCAGCATTAGTTAACACCACTTCTGCGTGAGCTACACTGGTTACCAGTGTGTTTCTGGGATGCAATTCAAGATGGTGATACTCACTTTTAAAGATGGCTTGGAATTGGGGTATCTAAGGGATCCAAGAGTCTCTGACTCTCCTATCTAGGAGATTGGGCATGCTGCAGATCCCATCAGCCAAAGAGTATGGGCTGGTGGGAACTAGAAGACATACTTTTTCCACAGTGGTTCAAACTCTATGGAATATTGTCTCTTCAGAGATTACAAAGGCCCCAACCATCCTGCTAGCCTTTCATAAGGCCCTAAAAACCTAACTATGTTCCTAAACCTGGGATGCTGAATGTGTTAAGGGCCCTGTTTCCTGGCTGTATTGCTAACTGGCCAAGTATCTCAGTTACTATGTATATTAATTTTGGATGTTTCTATTGGGTTTTTTTTTATTGTTTTAAAATATTTTTAGTATTTTGATTGTAATATATGTTTTGAATTGTAAGCCACTCAGAATTCTTGACTAAAATGGGTGGCTATAAAAATTGACAAACAAATGCATAGTATTCACTTAACATAGTCATCACTGTAAACAGCCTATTTTCAGCAATGAATTTCAGCTGGAGGGACACTTTTGGAAGATAAAAAGTTGATTACATCACATGGTTTAAAGTCCACTGATGAGTACAGACGGAAGGCTTCCATTTCACAAACAACAGCAACACAACCTTTTCTCGTAGCAACTTCCCACTAAGTGAAGGACAAGATTCTAAAGAATTTATCAGAGCTTCCAGCACACCAGTTGCTGTCATCTGTCAATGACTTATAACACTGGAGGCATTACATTTCATTCAACCTCTTTTATTCAATTACAGAAGCAGAAGAAAAGCAGTCAAATCTGTGAAGTGCTTCCCAAGGCTGATTAGATTTCCTGTACTGGAATTTCGTTTCAATTTGTTATTCTGCTTTAATGCAGTGATTCAACTGAAGTTTCAATCAAACCTACTCACTCTTTAAAGCTTTTGCATAACCCTAGAGGATAAATTATTTGAGACTCACCCTCTTTTTTTCTTTGCTGAAGAAATATACCTAGACAAATTTTAGCATGAAGATCACACACAAACAGAGCATAACTCAAATATTCTCTATCTCTCTCACTGCATAGGCATGAAATTTTCTGATGTGTTAAAGTGGCCAACTGGCTACTCATGTCAACATCAACAAAAAGTTCATTACACCATTCAGGATCTACTTCCTGCTCCCAATTCAGCTCTGTCTATATGAAGAAGGAAAGCTACAACAAAATTGTTTGGAAGTTCTGCAAAGTCAAACAGCAACAGAAATCTGTGGAATCAGCAAATTGCCTTCTGATTTCTCTGAAATATTCAGTGGCAACTGATTTGCTTTGATGTGTTTTGAGATTTGATTCAAAGATTAAATATGATGAGTCAGTCAAATGTTCTTTAAACTGAATCATGTTTTTGCTTTAGATTGTCCTGTTGTTATTTTAGATTTATGTGTTAGTATGTTTTACATGCTATCGAGTATACTTTACTTCTACAGCTGGCACATTCCTCTAGAGGTTGCACCTTGCTTGCTTTTTCATTCCAGCATCTAGCAGGTTTTGTGAATACACACATTTCAGCACAAATAGGTTGGTTTGAGCCTAATGAAATTCTTCAGAAGCCAGATACTTTTCAGGTTCAGGGAGTGAACCCCATCCCACTTTATAGGAAGCTGAGTATTTCATGGTTGAGCTCACAGCAAGACAACTTACTTCATGTGAGAAGCTTACTACGGGGGTCTGATGAAATGGATTGCTTCTGGGTTCAGTACAAGGATTGCTTACTACCCATACTAAATAATGTTCAATTGAAAGAAAAGGGATCATTTACATTTTTAGTGAGAACTTAACACAACATATGGAAAATACACCAAAAAAAGTAAAATATTCAGAATTGCTAAAAGAAAATTCTGATACCACATACCAACATGTAAATCAAAATCTTTTACATTTTCAGTGTAACCCCACATCAATTTGCACTTAGGTTTTATCCAGATGTGCACAGCCTTGGAATCTGACAGAGGTATTTTTCCTTGGGCTGTCATATTATGCATCCTTCTTAGAGCACCTGTCAGTTAGCACATCCATGTGAGCCAGCATGTGCCACAGCTGCCAAAAAGGCTAATGCAGTCCTAGGCGGCATCAACAGAGGGATAGCATCAAGTTCACTTGTATTAGTGCCACTTTATACTATATTGGTGAGACCACACTTGGAATATTGCATCCAGTTTTTGCCACCATGATAAAAAAGAAAAAGAGTAACAAAGACTGGAGGATAAAACATCCAATAAATAGTTACAGGAACTGGGAATGTTTTTTCTAATGAAGAGAAGGACTAGAGATGACATATAATAGTCTTCCAATATTTGAAGGGCTGTCACAGAGGAGAGGGAGCTGACCTCCAAAGCACCTGTGGGCAGGACAAGAAGTAATCGATGGAAACTTATCAAAGAGAACTAGGGAGAAATTTCCTAACAATGAGAACAATTTATCAGTGGAATGGTTTGCCTTCACAACTTGTGGGTGCTCCATCACTGAAGGTTTTTAAGAAGAGTATGGCATAGTGTCTCCTGATTGAACAGAGGGTTGGACTAGAAGGCCTCAACAGTAACTTTTAGTTCTGTTATTTTATATCCCAATGTGTTTACATAAGAGTTCCTTTTTATCCTTTTCTGAGTTTGACTGACATTAGCAAACTCTTCAGGCATAAATAATGAAGGTAGGATTCCTCTGACAGGGAATTTACTCATAAGGGCTTCAGAGGGTTATTTCCCTCGTGGAGAGTTTTATTTTATCTTACAAGAGATGTAAAAGATCTAAGTTGTAAATGGGCCGAGACATTGTTTTTTCTAAGAAAATGTGATCCTTGACTATGGCTGATGCAAATCAGATACCTGATGATTTACCCATTTAGTGTGCATAATGTTTGTTCAACTCAGATGGCCAATGAGGTGTCCCTTTCTAATATGTATCTTGACAGAAACTTTCACATAGTACTTTTTCTTGAAACAAGCTTCTGTCTGCAAATCAGGTCAAGCCTGATTTGTCAACCTGTCACAAAAACAATTGTTAGAAACTTACACTCCTATATAAATACTTTAGAGTCAGCAGAAAAATGACAGAATGGAAACCTCCACTCTCTGTGTATGCATATTCATGTATAGGAAAGCTTTCTACATAGAATGGTCTTTGAAAAGCACTGAGGGACTTAAAGCAAGTATAAAATACTTGAGTTGGAATATTGCCAGAGGCTAAGCACTGAGTATACACTGCAACTGATTTGCTCTACCGAGCCATTTATTGCCAGGATCAATGCAAGCATAAAATGGCTCATGGCACTATAAATTTAAGAAACATTTTCTTCTGCATTTTTCACTTTTCATATTTCACTTAGAATCTGAAGTCTTTGTACTTGATTCCTTGTATTTACAAAGTACTAGAAAGAGCTATTAATTATCAGGTTTTTTTCTTTCATGTTTTCCAGAATTACAAGGAGTTTTGTTGTTATTCCCATTGTTCTTTGACCCTTTTCCCTAATTCCAGTTTTTGATTAGAAATTGCTGTTTAAAAAATTTTTATATGAATATTACATTTCCTTTTTCTCTTTGTTGTTAATAGGTTTTTTATATTATATATATTATATTATGCATACATACATATAAATACTTACATACATGTTGTAAGCAACCTTGAGAAATGGATATACATAACATTTTTAGTAAAAAATAATACAGGTAATCCTCAATTTACAACTGTTTCTTTAATGACAGTTTGAAGTTATGGTCTTGGAAAAAGTGATTTGTGATTCGTTCTCAAAGTTACAACTGCCACACACACCCTGTGGTCATGTGATTTGGGCTTGCATTTCCGATAGTTGCAGCATCTCATGGTCATGTGGTCATGATTTGTGAACTTCACAGCCAGATTCCAACAAGCGAAGTCAATTAGGTATTGGGTTCACTTACATTTAACAATAGGAGCCTGAGTGGCGTAGAAGGCTAATGCCTCCTCCAAAGGCAGCATTTAACATCCAGCTGCCTGCTGGATTACTGCGAGTTCAATTCTCACCAGGCTCAAGGTCAACTCAGCCTTCCATCCTTTCTAAGGTGGGTAAAATGAGGACTCGGTTTGTGGGGGCAATAAGCTGACTTTGTATAAAATATACAAAAGTATGAAGGCTATTGCTTAACGCATTGTAAGCTGCCCTGAGTCTCCGGAGAAGGGCGGCATATAAAAATAAATAAATAAACAACCAGGAGAGGAGAGGAGAGGAGAGGAGAGGAGAGAGGAGAGGTAGAGGAAATTGAGACCGTAACTATAATGTGGCTTATTCTGATATAGCAATAGCACTTAGACTTATATACCTCTTTACAGTGCTTTACAGCTCTCTCTAAGCAGTTTACAGAGTCAACATATTGCCCCCAACAAGCTGGTTCCTCATTTTACCCACCTCGGAAGGATGGAAGGCTGAATCAATCTTGAGCCTGGTGAGATTTGAACTGCCAAATTGCAGGCAACAAGCAGTCAGCAGAAGTAACCTGCATGACTGCACTCTAACCACTGCACCACCACAGCTCATGGTGGTGGCTCAATAGTTCAATACTATTGATCCACTGGGCTCTCGTGGGGGATAAAAATCCACAACTTAATATGAAGTCTTATCCATTCTCCACCTTTGTTTTTACCAGGAGATATTATCTCCTGATAAAAATATGTATTATAGAATATATCCTATTACATGTTTGTTGTTAATGTTAGTTCACACAGATCCTACTCTGTCCCTATTAATAGCATTTTATAGGGACAGCAGTGACAATAAATTTGGCTGGGGAAAAATTAGTCTTATTTGTTATAAGAACAGTCCTATTGGATCACATCAAGGCTCCTTTTAGTCTGCTATTTTTTCTTATAGAGGCTAATCAGATTCCATTGAGATGCTTTCAAACCATAAATCTTCAAGATTAATAGCTATTCATAAATCTGTCACCCTATCCCTTTAAAGTCACTCAAGTTAGTGGCCATCACCACTTGTTATGGTAATGAATTCTACAGGTTAATTAAGTGCTGTGTGAGTAAGAGTGTCCTTTTTTCTGTTAAAACTGCTTCTGATTAGCTTCACTAGAATATTCCGCCACCCAAGTGTATTGTGAAATTGGGAGGAAGAATATCTCATCTCTCTCCATCACTCTCTCCCCATCCTATATCTTCTCTAGTAAGGATATACAGCAAGGAATTTAATTTCCCTGTTAATTTCTATGTATCTTCATTGAGGATCCCTCTCACTTTTGTACCTTCTAATGGCCCAACTATTTTCCAGCCAATATTTAATTAATTCTTATTGTCCTCTTTATGCTTTTTCCATCTGCTTTTCAAATTTCCTTCCTTCCTTCCTTCCTTCCTTCCTTCCTTCCTTCCTTCCTTCCTTCCTTCCTTCTGCTGCTGTTGCTACAGTCCAGAAAGCCCAGTATAACAAAATTGCATAATCATAATTTGGAACCGAAAGATATTCCATCAGAGTGTTTCCTGATTTCTTGAAATTAGAAACTTAATTATTCCACTTTTAAAAAAGTCTCATTTTCAATAAAAATAGAATCCTGTTTTGAAATATTGATATTCATTTATATAATCTTTGACCATGTTGTAGTTTAATCTATTCCAATTTTATTCTGTGATTGCTATGATAATATGGAAATCATTAAAATTAATGAGACAATATCTTACAATATTTTAACTTCATCATTGAAATGTGAATAAAACAGGCATGACTATTAAAAACAACGCTTGTTGGCATTGGGAGATAGCACAGGTTAGACTTGAGCCAGATACTGAAAAGATTGTATAGTTTTCACTTTTACCAAAATGTGTATTTTTATTTATTGCAAACATCAGAAACCACTTAGAAGACTTTATATGGTTTATAAACATACAAACTTAAAACAGATCTCATAAATACCTTCCATTAAAATCATATCACTTCCAGTCCAAGAACTCTATATTAGTACAGTGGGGGCCAATAATGTATGATATATTGTTGGAAACTCCTAGTTTAGAGATCTGACTTACAATCCCATTACCCATTATTACCTTTAAATTATTGTGTACCAAAGCTCATTACTAATATAAGTTGTCTGAAACTCTTTTTTTCTTCTGTTCAGACTGCCTAGACCAGGGGTGGGCAAATGTGGCTCTTTTACAACCTGTGGACTTCAACTCCCAAGTTGAAGTCTTGGCTCCCAAGACAGCCAAGCTGGCTCAGGAATTCTGGAAGTTGAAGTCCACAGGTTGTAAAAGAGCCACATTTGCCCACCCTGGCCTAGACCAATCACTTTTCAGAAGTGGTTTGACATTGTCCCCTTCCTAAGGCTGAGAGAAAACGACTCACCCAAGATCACCCAGCTGACTTTGTGCCTATGGCGGTACTAGAACTCAATGTCTCCCGGTCATCTAAGTGACTTTGAGTCAGTCACTTTCTCTCATCCCAACCCATTTCAGAGGGTTGTTGTTGTGGGGAAAATAGGAGGAAGGTTATGTAATATATACACCAGCTTGAATTATTTGTAAAAATAAAAAAATAAAAATAAAAATAATAAAGGGGGGATAGCAGTGGTGGGTACTCCTGGTTCTGTCCGGTTCTTGCGAACCAGTAGTAAAAGCGGCAGGAGGCTCCGCCCACCTGCCCGGACGTCATAATGGACAATCTGCACATGTGCAGAAGTTTCAGTTGTGAACCAGTAGTAAAGGTAAGTAGAACCCACCCCTGGGGGATAGGTAGGTAGGAAGGTAGGTAAATAGATAGATAGATAGATAGATAGATAGATAGATAGATAGATAGATAGATAGATAGACAGACAGACAGACAGACAGACAGACAGACAGACAGACAGACAGATAGATATAGATAGAAATAGAGATAGATAGATAGATAGATAGATAGATAGATAGATAGATAGATAGATAGATATCATCCTGCAGAGAGAGTAAGGTCTTTGCCTCAGTTTTTCTATACTGTTTATCAGTATGGCTTCATTATATTTAGCAACACATCACTATTGTTTATCTATGTTTGTGTGCATGTCTTATTAAATACATTAACATTGAGCAAATATGTAGAGCTCTTGAACCTATTTATCTAAGCGGGGAGACGGGTGATTGACAAAAACCACATGGGCAATAAGATTTAAAAAAAACCAACTTTCATTCATTCATACAATAAGGCAGTCATGTCTCAACAATAAGTTTTTTTAAAAATTTACCTGTGTAATGAAAGCCAGAATAAATCAATCCTTTATTAGATCTTTATCAAGAGAATGGAAAAAGAGGAAATACAAGATTCCAGAACCTAAGATTTTGAAAATTTCCTTTAATGTTTTCATGAAATATATCTTAATGGTTTCCACACCATTAAGATTGTATTAAATGTGAAAGAGTAGAACATTTCCTTTAAAATCTTGATAGTTAGCCATGCATGGAATATCCCTGTCCTTTCCCTTTACTTATGTAATGTGAGAATTATTGGAACTGTTGTTAACGTTATTGCTATTTAAAGCTATTTAAATAGCTTTAAATAGCAATAGCATTAAGAACAATTCCATAATAATTACATTCAGTGTGGTTTGCAAAATGATATTCAATACATAAAAATCAATAAAAATTGTCCACATAACAATAAATGGTTTTACACAATATAGCCAAGAAACAAACAATTCAACATAAAAACAAGAAATTCAAATTACCACTAAAATTTCTCCAAAAGACTTAAAAGTCCTCTTTGGCAATAAAAGATAAACTATAAGCTTTTCCAGGAAGGATTTTCAACATTCTTGAATGCCAAGATCCTGCCCGTTCCTATACATTCAATATACAACTTATCACACAGCATGGGAAATGCTGCATGGCTACTAAGAAGACCTAAATCTCAATAAATATTGTAAAGCAGCAGACCTATAAAAAGGAGGGTAGTTAGAGATTTAGTAGATTTTTTTACTTCTTTCTTCTTCTTCTTCTTCTTCTTCTTCTTCTTCTTCTTCTTCTTCTTCTTCTTCTTCTTCTTTTTTGCCCTATTTTTTGGTATATTACTCCTTGTTGAATTTCCTTCATTGATCTATTTTTTAATTGTTAACATTTTATAAATTAAGATCTGAACTTATCACAGAACAAATATTCTGATCCAATTTGCAAGAGTTCTTGTTTCACTGTTATCTTCAACTTTGAATGAAAAAAAATCAAATAATTCACCAAATTCGTCACTACCGCAAATCAAATAATTCTTGTTTGCAATATTGATTTTCTAAATTATAATTAATATTAATAGAATACATTTTTCTTCTCTGCTCTTAACATCTATCTTAGCTACCTACATAATAGAATGCTAATAATTTCAAATTAATGTAGCATAATTTCACTGTATTAAGACAATATATTAAGACAACCCCTGTACTACCAAGAGCCTTGGTAGTACAGGGGTTTAAGGCACCCTGTTATTAAGCTGGTTATTAAGACCAGCTGCCTGCAATTACTGCAGGGTTCGAATCTCGCCAAGGCTCAAGGTTGACTCAGCCTTCCATCCTTTCTAAGGTAGGTGAAATGAGGACCCAGTTTGTGGGGGCAATAAGCTGACTTTGTATAAATATACAAAAGGATGAAGGCTATTGCTGAGCACATTGTAAGCCGCCCTGAGTCTTCGGAGAAGGGCGGCATATAAATCAAATTATATATATATATATATATATAACAGGATCTATAACAATACAAAGGATAAAAAGATATTTTTGACTATCAGGACATTGTCATCAGCATAGCACACATTATTGTTGTTTCTTCTTTCAATTTTGAAGCCGTGCTCATCATATTCCAATCTAGCTTCCTTAATATGTATTCAGTATATAGACTGAATAAATCTATTCAGATTTATTCTGAATTTATTCAGTCTACATATTGAATAAATAAAGGGGGAGTATACAGTCACACTATTTTGTCAACCTGGAGCCAGTCTGCTTCACCATGTTCTGTCCGTGCTGTGGCTTACTGACTTGTATATAAATTTCTTATGAAGACAATGAGATGTTTTGGGATTCCCATTGTTCTTATTGTATTGCACACGGTACAAGGAAATTTTAACCTAAAATTTCCTGGCAGACCCATCTCTTCATTCACTTATGTCCCCCACAAACCTGAATCCAAATACCTGGTGCTCAGGAACAAGCCAACACAGGGCAATATATTAATATATACACAAAGCCTACGATAAAAGAAGAAAGCAAATACTTAGCCTCTATGGGGAGGGAATATATGGTAAGGGTGTGGCTAACTGATGAGGACCAATCAGTCCGAAATAGATCTATATTAGTCTCCCAATAGGCAGCAAAATGCTTGCTTGCTGTCCGAAGAAGCCTAGTATAGTAGATGTGATTTCACTAAGCTATGGCTGCAAACTTGGTTACGTAGGAAAATACCCGGTTGAAGAAAAATACACACAAAACCTACGATAAAAGAAGAAAGCATATATATATATATATATATATATATATATTTTCTGAGGTTTTCGCGGGTGTTTGTATGTAGGTCTTTGGTTATTCGGGTTTTCTCCCGTGTAAAATTGGAAGTGTCTTGGCGACGTTTCGACGAAGTCTCATTCGTCATCTTCAGGCTGGTGTTTTCGGCTTTGTACTTCTAGGAGCAATTGTGATCGCAGCTGTTTCTTCCTTTTAACTGCCACCACCACACATCCACACAAAAAGCAAACCAAAACCCACACTGATGATGAGGCACGACCACAAACCAGAAGCCAGACCACAGCTGCATTATTAGCCACTTTAAACCCCTCCAATCCATACATGAAGCAAACTGACACCCATCATGAAGATGTGGCACAACCACGAATGCGAAGCCAAACAATAGCAATGCAGCTCACCAGCTCAAATCCCCCTGCAACTCAGACTAACCCGAGCACAACCAAGCCCCCACCCAAATAGAACACACCCCATCCAATCAGAGCACAGCCAACCCCCCATCCAATCAGAGCACAGCCAAGCCTCCACCCAATCAGAACACACCTCCACCCAATCAGAACACAGCCAAGCTTTCACCCAATCAGTTCACACCCCCACTGGCAGTTAAAAGGAAGAAACAGCTGCGATTACACATTGCTCCTAGAAGCACGAAGCCAAAAACACCAGCCTGAAGATGACGAATGAGACTTTGTCAAAACATCACCAAGACACTTCCAATTTTACGTGGGAGAAAACCCGAATAACCAAAACACACACACACACACACACACACACACACACACATATTCCTAGCTACTTCCAACCTATATTTCCTACATTTCCCATGTGTTTATTTTAATCCAGTACATACATTTCCCACCTGTATCATACTATTCATACTCTGATTTACTGAACTTCAAATACAGCAATGGCATTATCTGTACAGCCCATAAAAAGAATTTTCTTTAAATGGACAAAATAGCTCATCATTGTAGCTTGATGATAGCTTGTGTTCCCTACAGACACTGTTTTGAATTTTCCTATTTATTCTCAGAAAATTTTGTATTCATTTTGATTCAGTACATACTACTCTATATATAATCCTGTATTTCAGTTTATGCTTCTAATATATGTCTTGGCGCTCTTTAACATAAGCAAAACTGTGTGAAGTTAGGAAATACAAATTTCAAGTTGTGACATATTTCATATTTGGATTGCTAGCATACAGTTAGAATGAAGAATCATAGGTCACCTTCTAACAGGATTTTCAGTTAACATATAGGCCATTAAATAAACTGTGTCTTTAAGTACATTGCACCATGTAGAACTCAAATGTATAGAAGATCAGTAGTGCAGTCTTGTTATATGTAAAGTATGTAACACAGAACAGTTCTCAATACATGCTCTTCAAAATATTACAATGTGATAATAATCCCTTTAGATGTCTATGGAGATTCTCAGTCATCCAGTTGTCCTAATTGTCCTAAAGGTGCTTTTTCAAGAGGCAACTGGACTTTCTTGTTTTTGTTTGAAGACGTTTCGCTTCTCATCCAAGAAGCTTCTTCAGCTCTGACTGGATGGTGGGGAATGGAAGGATTTATGTTCCTTGCAGACAGGTGGTCATTTGCATTTTTTTAGAGAATTGTTGAGGCCACTTGGTTTATCTGTGTCCTCAGGGTCACCTGAGTAGTGCAAATGAGTGTGGAGCCCAGTTCACCATCCAGTCAGAGCTGAAGGAACTTCTTGAAGTGGAACGTCTTCTAAGAAAAACAAGGAAGTCCAGTTGCCTCTTGAAAAAGCACCTTTGGGGATCCCTTTAGATTTATTATAATTCCTTCAGCCATAACTATGATTAGTGATATTTTTCAAATGCTGTTACTGGTGCATTTAAGAAAAATTGCTAGATAACAAATGGAAGGGATATCAAATCCCTTTGATAGAGATTTATTTTCATTATTTCAGTTTCTCCTGAGTTATATTGACAGAAATAATGGTTACATGATTACATTTACATTTACATCTTTTGTAAAATGTTGTTGCTAAAAATGAGAGAGATAGAAATTTGTAAAAAAAATAATAATAATAACCTTAGGGTCTTAACATATTTAATAAAGAAATGGATTTTGTTTCCATTTGCTCTCTCTATAATAAATAGCAACATATTCCTCTGGATAGAAATGCTTGTACTTCGTGATTTCTTGCTCCATTAATTGTTGCCTATGGCACAATGCCCTTGTCATTCTGCAATCCAACTCCTTTTAGAACTGCTGTACTTGGTTTCTATTGTTGATTCATCCTTCTATATTGTTCCTGATCTTATTTCTTTGAAGTAATTCTCTGAATAAATCTAAAGATCACATTAGTCATTTAAAAAAATATAACCTATGAGCAAGATGAACATTCCTTAGTCCTTAGATTTTACCTCATTTTAACATGACAGTTTGTCATACAACTATATATAGACATTTTATTATGCATTTTATAGTTGATCAGAAGCTAAAATTCTGTTCACTACATATTCGATGCTGGCATACTCTGTATGCTACTAATGTTTTTTTATTTATTAGCGATAGATCCCCATTTTATGATCCCACTGATAATTGGATATGGATATATCTGTTACAAACTTGTATCTATTTTAAATCATAACTTCATAGAATAAACTCTTCTTAAATAAATCAATTTCCTCTTCAGACCATAAAATAAATCTCTTCTTCGGATGAAGAAGTTCAGGAAACATTGATATCTATCTGTGAGTAGCTGAGAAAAATCTGTGTCCTGACTGATCCTGATTCCCAAGAGCAATAGTACATAAATGCTGAAAGTCAAGAGATCTGTATCTGTATCTAACTCACAGATGCAGCCAACTCAGGAAGAGGGAGAAAAAAGCAAAGTGATCAGAGGCATCCATAGAAACCCGATGCTTTCATGTGTGACACTGTTTTCATCATTTGCCCCTCTTCCCACCCTCAATTCTCCCTACATATGTCTTTGGAAATGATACATATCAGACCCAAAGGTGGAATGAAAGAAGGGAAGGAACAGCACATATTATAAATATATTCCATTTTAACTGCTGAAGTCAACACATTTCAAATCTATAAATTCTTATTGTGAATAGCACTTGAAATTTTAGACTGCCTCTCTGATTGCATTCATTTATTACAACTCTTCCCCATTGTTTGTTCTGATATATTTAACTCCCTGACACTGCATTGTGTTCTTGGTTATAAGTATGGCACCTGATATGACCTGCTCTGTTCATGGGACTTTCTGAATTTGACAGCAAGTACCTGTATTTGTGTTTGAAGAATCCTGTGGACAATAGATTGGCAAGAAGATATAAAATGACCTGGTAGATATTCACAATTTACCATCTCTTCTTCCGCCAGGTCAATGGCGAAAGAAGAGATGGTAAAAAGATGAGTTTAAGGCAGTACAATTCATGCTGCTACACTATAGAGCAGTGATGGCGAACCTATGGCACGCAGGTACAGGTGGCATACAGGCCTCTCTCTGTGGGCATGCGCGCTGTTGCCAGCTGCTCTTCTGGTTTCCGGCATGTCAGCCAGCTGGTCTTTGCGGGTGCTGGACCACCAGCGCCAAGGTAGGAGGTCAACAATTTCAGTCTGAATATTGCTTGCAATTATGATTTAGATTTATTTCTTCCAATAGTTTAATCTGATAGGGAACCAGTTTCTGCAGCCTTTTCTTTCCCGACTGGACATCAAAACAAAATAATCATTTTTATTTTCAACCTTCCTCCAGGGGCCCCATTAGACATATAACCCTATTCTCCAATCTTTCCCCCCAAAACTGTGACTGAATTGGAATTATAGAAACTAGCTCTTATTAAAGAGGTGTCCTGGCTTAAACAAGTTCAAACATCGGTCTCCACAATCCTTGATCAATACCTTAATTATTTTAGATTGGCTTTTTCATTCTCCCTCATTTCAATTTATTCATTTACATTTCTCCAGATTTGCTTCCCATGCATACATTTATTAGAAAAAAGTTATATCAAAGTAACAAGAAATATCAGCTTTAGCTTGAAACTTCAGAAGAAGAGAAATATATAATTTATTTTAAGTATTAGCTCATAGAACATTAATCCTTCTAAGACTGCAGTTCTATGAATCATCCCTTTAGAATAAGTCCCACTGAACTTGCTTGGTTTTATTTCAAAGCTAACATGTTTATGACGACAACTGTCCTTGCTATTAATAAACTGACAGTTCTTTTCAGTATTAAATGAGTGGATGAGAAAAAAATTAAATGTATTGAAATAAGTTACTTAGATAACATTCTAACCAATTAATGCCAAACTGAAACTAAAAATACATCTCATGCCTCATAGCTTCAAGAAGAGTGTTATAAATAGCATATATAACAAATATTTTTATCTCAGCTGAATTACCTAATTATTTTTGGGAAATGCTGTGTCATATTCGGTGTGCTTTCATCAAATGCATCAAATACAAATACACAACTTCACTCAGTCCCCACCACAACTGGGACTGGCAACTCAGTTGTTAAGCAAAGCAATTGCTAAATGAAACTGTGATTGTGTTTATGACATTACTTTGTCTTTCCTTTGCTTACAGAACTGTGAAAGTTGTATGTAAATGCAAGGATTGGTTCCAAAGTTACTTGGAACCAACAACTTCTGAAGGCAAGCCTTTCCACTGGCTGATTGTTTTCACCATTGGGAATTTTTTCCTTAATTCCAGGTTGCTTCTCTCCTTGATTAGTTTTCATCCATTGTTTCTTGCTTTGCCTTTGGAAAATAGGTTGACTCCTTCTTCTTTGTGACAGTGTCTCAAATACCAAAGATTGAGATAAGATTTGTTTGGTGATCTATTTTTGACAAACCTATGTTGGCTTCTGGTTATAACTTTATTTGATTCTGAGTATTCACAAATCTGTTTTTTTTTATTATTATTATCTTTACCGGGATCTTCCCAAGTATTGATGTTGGATTGATTGATCTGTGGTTTCTCAGATTTGTTTCCCCCCCACTTTTTTTTTAAGGGAACCATATCGGCTCTTTTCCAGTCCTCTAGTAGTTTCCCAGTGCTCCAGGATCTCTGAAAGATGTGGTTTAATGATTCTGAGATAACATCTGCCAGCTCCTTCAAAACACTAGAATATAATCCATCAGGTCCCGGTGATTTGCAGCAGGTGCTCTCTTCAGTTTCAGCAAAGGAACCATGTCATATTATACTACATATTATATGCAGTGCATGAGAACAAATTTCTGCTGCCTGGTGTCAACATTGGTAGCATCTATAACAGGATGCAATTTATTACAGATGATGGGCTGATTTGGGATTTTAAGAAAATTTATGGAAAATTATTTGGGATTTTTTTTTTAATTTTGCCATTTTCTAAATTGGTTTGTCAGATCTACATAAATGAGTGGAATAATCCTATCCATCATTTTTATTTTCCAGGAAATATTGCTGATATCTGAAAGAATTCTCAGGAATGAAGATGCTATTAGCATCCGGTACAGTATTTTTCAAATGCATAATGATATGCATATAGAGTTTTACAGCTTTTTTGCTTCTAATGAAAAAATATTTTTTAAAAAGGATCTCAAATAGAATAGGAAGCTTGGTGAGCATAAAGGTTTGTGTTGGTGAGCACGCTGGCACCTCCAAAATCCTATACTGTGTATCAGAACCTATATATACAAAAGAGAACGGGAGGAAATTATGATATAATTTGCCAGTTTTTTCCCTCCAGACTGAAGTTAAGTTTCCCAGTTGAATGACTGTGAGGCACTTTGCAGAAAACAAATTAGTATGTCAATTAGCATTCCAATTTCTCTGATTCCAAAGTGAGAAGCATGACCTGGGAATAAATTGTATATAACTTTTGTCAACAGATTTACCTTAACCAGCTAAATATGATTTTATGCCACATGAAATCATTTGCTGGAAATGCCATAATGTTGATCTGTTTATGCCACGGTGTTCATTTTTAAAACACATTTTACTTAACAGAATGAAATCATTTATTACACTTTGTAAATTATGGTTTATGACAATGTTATGTGTGAAGCCAGCAAATGATTTAAAGCAGTGTTTTTCAAACTTGGCAATTCCAGAAGAAGTCCACACATCTTAAAGTTGCCAAGTTTGGAAAAAAAAAACCTGATTTAAAGAGTTTGAGTTCAGTTTGATATCTGAACACAATACAGTATGTACAATAAGTATAGTACAGTATATCAAAAGTGCTAGGGAAGCAGGTCATAGTTAAGATTAACCATGTCAAAGCATTATGGCTGTTTGTATTCTGGAGAATAGGACTGATAAATTAGGATGATCCCAGAACAGTCCCAATGTTAAATGGTAATTCAAAATTTTTATAAACACACACATACACACATCCAAACAAGCTTGGGTTGATATGAATAGTTTTTGTGTATTGGTTACATTTACATAGGTTACTGTTTTTAAGCCTTTTTATTAACTATTTTTTAAAAATATATTCAGAATATGTATAGCTGAATAATTAATTAATCATAAGGACCCAAAGCTATACTGTAAAGAGCTAAAAATAGTTGCACTGAATCAATGACAAAACAAAAGATTGGACATTTCATTAAAGTGACTTTGGAGGAAATCATTTTAAAGAAATATAAGCAAATAATTGAAAGCTTTTCAAAAATTCTGTCATCAATAAAAGCTGCTGTGGGGGAAACGCCACTGATTCTTTTCCACGGGAAAGCCAAGCATCAAATAATCAAGCAATAAAAATGGAGTGTTACAGATTTGTAATGCATTAATGTCCTTGTTTCTAAATGTTCACTCTTAAATCATCTTTGGAAGAACAATGTTGCCTCAAGGTAGTTTTATCATGGTACATTGCCTGCTAATAATATGTTGGCCTGGAGATATTGCAAGCCAGGCCTTGAAAAATTGTATTTTTAGGTAAAGTTCTCCAATCCTGCTGTCCTAGATCTCGTGTTCTCTGTTGAAATTGCCTAGAAATAAGTCCTTAAAAAAAGATGGTAAACAGAACTGGAGATGTCCTCTTTATACTCAGCCCCAATCTGCATGTTGGTCTTGCAAAGGAAATGCTAAAAATGAATTGTAGAGAGCTTACATAAAACAGCATTTGACATTTGAAATGTTGGAGGTTTTTCATAACATCAAAACAGTGATTTATTCTTCTTCTTTTTAAGCCTACAACAACAAACACTCAACATGAGCAAATGGTAAGGGTTTTTTTTTTTTGGAAAATTATATACGTACACTGATAAAACTCAAGACAGATACAATTTAAATATCCCTTTTTAATAATTCTTTTCCAGAGGATGTTTCAATACATTAAGCTGATTTATTTGAAATTATTCTGTAAATATTGCTAAAAAGGAAAGTCAAGATAATATTAATTAACAGATACTGATGGACAAGGCATTTCTGCAAATGGTCACTTCTGACCTGGAAAAAATAGGGAGAAGAAAACATTCAGGTGGGAATAGAAGTAGCATGATAGATTTAGAAAAAAATGTGTTATTTACATATCAAAGTCAAAGCAAACGAACCATGACACTGTAAAAATTAGTTGAAGCCTATGAATATCATTATGCAATTTATAGCAACCTACCCATGCAGAAATGTCCTCCATGAGATGCAATCTTATAGCATTTGAACCAGGGATTCAATACCTCTGTACTTCATCTGAGAAAACTTAAACTAAAAATCTGCTTTTATAGCAAATATGTAAACTGTGAATTTCAGGTCCCATCATAGTTCCTTTCAAGCAAAGTAAACTGAAAAAAAATCGCTATCTTTGATGTCATTTTCATATCAAATCTAACTAAACAGATACATCTTCATGAACAGCCTGTTGAGTTAAACAGGTTTAGACTGTATAAAAAGAACACCGCTTGGGGGGGGGGGGCGGCAAAATCCCTACTAAGCAGGTATATACAAAAGTATGAAGGCTATTGCTTAACGCATTGTAAGCTGCCCTGAGTCTCCGGAGAAGGAAGGCATATAAATCCAATCAATCAATCAATCAATCAATAAATAAATATTAATACCGAAAATAATTTTTAAAATCCAGGAATTCCATTCTGTGTTACATGTGTTTATTCTCTGCTAGCATTAGGAAACTTAATTCATTTTTGAACAATTTTGATACATCACATAGCAAAGTTTCTGAAATAAGCATTCTGTTATAATGTGATGTGGAAATTGCCTGGTATAATTAAGTAAGTTATCCTATTATGTTATAGTCTGATGCCATAGTCAGACAATAATTTGCAAAGTATCTACACTGTATTATTTCCTAAATTATATATCAGGATTTATTACCATGACAGAAGATAACACAATAATGCCATTTATAAGCATTAAAAAATAAAGATTAAGCCTACAAAATTTTGACCATATGATATATATCCACCAATATTTACTGTCAATTCCTGCTATGTATCTGGCAATATATGGACAACGCTTGCTGCATATGGAGCTAGTTTGTGTGGTGGTTAAAGTGCCAAGCTAGAACCTGGGAGACCTGGTGCTGCCTTGAACCCAAAACCAGCTGTGTGATCTTGGGTCAGTCGCACTCTCTCAGCCACAGGAAGAAGACAATGGCAAACCATTTCTGAAAAGACTTGTCAAGAAAATTGCAGGGACTAATCCAGGTAGTTGCCAGAATCAACACTGATTTGAAGGTACAACAACAACAACAAAATGACAATGAGATCATCCCAAAGGGAAGGAAAAGATTAATCTGGATTTTCTTAATAACAGCTGTATCTGACTCAAGCAAGAATTGAACAACATCCTTGCATATTAGCCTACATCACTACCAGGCTTAAATAGCTCTTATTGACCATGACATATACAGTATTTTCAAAAACTGTTTTCCATATATCTTACATACACACACACACATATTGTCATGAGCCATAGAAAAAGGAGTTATTAAAACAAAATATGTTTTTAAATTTCTCTCTGCTGCATATTAAACATTGCTGTGCATCCTCTTTTTACTGCTATGTTTTGGGACTAATTGTACAGTTTATATCAGGAATGTATAGGTGTATTTAGCATATCTTTTAATTTTTATATATCTCTATTATAAATATAATGATATCAAAAAGAGGAACATATAGCTAATGTCAGGCACAAGGATCCAAAACGATACCAAGAGTTGATCACAGTAGTATTTTTATTGTTACTTGCCTATTCGAAAGAATCTTGAAAACTAACTGCATTCATCACAGAATAACAAGATAAACACTCCAAGGTTTAGGGTGGGTCTGCTTTCTACCATTTTCTCCACTTCAGCAATTCCAGGCTAAGCAGTCTCTTAACTCCTCCCCTCACTTCAGCTACAGATTCTACCACACTGCATACTATACCACAATGGTTCTCAACCTGTGGTTCACAGGCTCCTGAAAAGTTACGGTGTCATCACAGGGGGTCTATGAAGGCTTGAAGAAATTTTATGATTTAAATCTTAAGTCTTGGTGGTCTGTAGCAGAGGTGGTATTCAGCCGGTTCGCACTGGTTCACGTGAACTGTTGGTGGAAATTTGGCCAAGGTCGCCGAACCGGTAGCAATGGCCAGCTGGCCACACCCCCGAACCAGTTCCCTGGTCGTTGGCTACTCACCCCGCCAGTTTCATCACTGCCATGTTCTTTGTGCATGTGCATCCCATTGCCTTGCAAGTCCAATGGGATGCGTATGTGCGAAGAACATGACGACAGCAGCACCTTTTTCTGCAACCTCCGGTACTTTTCGGCTGCCTGTAGCCAGCCGCACCTCTTTGAGAGGCCTTTGCAGCTGCAGCAGCTGGCTGGGGGCCGCCGAAAACTCTGGTCAGGTTGCCTTCCAGACTCTGGACCAGCCACTGTGGAAGGTAAGCAGCCTGAACAAAGAGGCGGTAGGGAGGGAGGAAGCGGGGCTAGGGCCACTAAAGGAGGGGAAACAGGGGCGACTGGTAAAGGGGGGGCGGGGGTAGATAGGTGAAAATTCCAAAAAATTTCCTACCTTTTCCTGTGGGTGTGGCTAGGTGGGGTGGTCATGTGACTGAGTGGGCGTTGGCATGAGTGACATCAAGTTGGCCATGCCCACTCAGTCACATGCACCCCACCTAGCCATACCCACTGAACTGGTAGTGAAATTTTTGAAACCCACCACTGATCCGTAGCCATAGTCTGTGACCACAAAAGTATTTAAAGGGGGTCCGTGGTGAAGAAAAGGTGAAGCACTGCTATACCATATAAGGAGAGAGTAGAGGTTTCATGTGTAATTTTAGAGAATGTAGTGTTGACCAGGAATTTAATGGTTCTATTGAAAGTCTTGAGGGAACATATGTGCCAATGCCACCATTGCCTCTGCAGGCTTTCAAAGTCATGGAAAGTTCCTCCAGAAACATCCAAAATCCCTGAGATGACACCCAGTGTCATTGGAGGAGCTCCAAAGGTGGTGGATGGCTATTTCTATACTTCTTTATCTTATCTAGAGTGTACCAGCTTGTCTGGGTGGAGTGTGCTTGTGCTTCTGGGTGAAGAAGTGGACAATACAGCAAACATATAAATATGAGTGTCAAAATGTGTTCAGGGTTCTCACCTGATAAAGGAGGCTCGTCTTTATTCAGCTGAATAAATATGTAAAGCTTATTGAGGTAAATACCTGGACTCTATCTTTCTTTATACCAAGCCACACCTGAAACAATAGTTATACGAAGAGATATGTATGAAAAATGGAGGACTCGAATCCCCCTCAAAGCAGGCCATAAGAGGATAAAAGATTTGTTCCTGGAATATTTCAGCATACACAGCATGGGTAGAACATTAATTTCAAAAACACCCCAAGACAATCCCAAAATAACAGTTCAGATGGGAACTTGATGAGACACTAGATCCAGCATTCCTCTAGGTGGCATGAGAGAAGAAAAGCTATCAGGTGGTGTGAGAAAAGTGCCAAGGTGAAACTTGCCAAACATTGATGGAGTATCCAAGCTCTGTGGGAAATTATAAAAGTATACAGGAACTACACATAGAAGAGAATATTTTGTACAGGAATCGTAGTGCTTTGGAAACATCACAGAAAAAGAGGTACTGTGTCTGGAAGGTTTCATGCATGAATATTTCTAGAAATATCTCAACTTTTGACTTTGAATGCAGTATATATTCATGGGTGAGTGAAGATGTAAGGGAGTGAAGTTTTTATTTCAGAAACTAAGCAATAAATTTTGTAAATCTGCAATTGTTTCTTAGTTTCCTGACACTCTGGATAACAGCAAGTAACGCAGGAGGTATCACAAAGAGGTTCTTTATGGCTGTCAATGTGATACATGCTTAAAGGTGGAATAATAATTGCTTAGAAATAACTGTCTCATCTGTGAAAATCCCTGTTTTGCTTTTGCAAGCCTACCTGAAGTATTTTCCTTCTGAGAACCAGGAGGCATTCACAGTAAAATATGCCTCTAATTTAAATATTGAAGAAAAATCAGGTATTAAACTTTAATATGACTAGAAATCCATTAAAAATATTGCTTTTTTCCCCCTTTCATTGCAAAAATTTTCAAAAAATGTCAATAATAGTAACAACTCAAGAGGACGTGTGGATCTGTATAAATCCAGTCAACTTAATTTTGCATACATTGTCTCAAAAATGAGTTGAATGAAATGTGTATCGTTTACATACTTCCGTCTTTCTATTCCAATTTCCAATGCTTCAGAGAGCTAGCAAGATGCAGACACTTAAAAACTGCACCATATATAGTGTAAATATTTGTTGACACTTGTGTGTTATTAAGCCATTGTGGATAGCTGCATATCACCTCCATGACACATTTTGTGCTGCAAAGACATCTCTTGCCACAATAAGGAGTTTCAGGATGCTTCCAAGGCATCCAGCTTCTTCAGTCGTATGATTTTCCAGTATGAGATACTCAAAAGGCTGGAACAGGCTTCTGCACATTGCACAGAAAGCTCTTCTGACTACTACGCATGGCCTCATTAGCCTTGTGAAATGAAACAGTTGTCTGTCTATGGCAACCTTAAACACTCAAAGAGCCCATTTCCCACAGAAAAGAAATTTGGACCCATTTCCCACAGAAAAGAAATTTGGACCCATTTCCCACAGAAAAGAAAACACCAGGAGCCACAGAACCCTACCCGTTCCTGACTATTTTTTGAGCGGCACAAAAGTAAAATATCTTCAAGGAAAACAAAGGAAGTCCAGTTGCCTTTTGAAAAAGCATCTTTGAAACAGTTATCGTTTTGCACTGTTAGAAGATATAGAAGTAACCATCAATCTTTCCACAGTGAGTGTTGCAATTTTGTAGCTATTCCAAGGGTACTATATGTTGGCGTTGTGCAGAGTGTTATCAATCTAAAGAGGAAAGAGGTCGGCATCAGTGGAACACAGGCCAGCAGTTCCTTAAATCAGGTGTGACTTTTTCCAGGATCATAATGTATCTAGGAAAAGCAGCCATGCTACCCTAGAAAAAGACTCAACTGCTTCAAGGGATTGTATAAAAGTATGTGCTAGGTTCCTGCAGATACCAAAAGTATCTTTTCCCTATGACTCAATTATGTCTGAAAGAGCATCACTTTTAAATTGTAGTGGCACATTGGGGTCAGGAAAATCTTTACACTTTATGTTGCATGGTCATTAAGCACTAATTTTCAATTGGTTGACTTTGTGAAATGAAATTAAGTTTAATAATATAACTCTAAGGTAAAGGGAAAGTGATGGTACCAGTATTATTAAATATTGAACAATATTATATATGGTTTATACCTGCTTTATAATTCTCATTTTCATTCCTGATGTGCATTTTAATTCTAACCCAGCTCCCCACTTCCGAATGAACTATATAAGATTATGATTGTGTCTTTGAAAGCTTCCTCCTGAGAGCCAATTTGGCATAGTGGTTAAGGCAGAAACCAAGAGACTATGAGTTCTAGTCTTGCTATGGCACAAAGTCACCTGGGTGACCTTGGATTGGTCATTCTCTCTCAGATCAGCCCTAGAAAGATGGCACTAGCAATCCACTTCCCAAAAAAAAAAAAAACCTTGCCAAGAAAACTGTAGGAATTGGTCCAGCAGACACTAGGAGTCAACAGTGTTTCAAAAGCACAAAATAGCCAACACACATCCTTAGCTCTTTTATCAATACAAGGATGAATAATTCCTTCCAGGTATCAATGTTTTGATTCATTTCAGCCACTAACTAGCTGCAATTTAGTTAGAAATCAATGACATGAAATTGTTTTCCTAAAATAACAATTTGCCCATTTTCCCTATCTTTTCGTATGGTTTATTTTGCAAGATATCTCTGCATGGCTTCTTCTGATATGTTCAACTGAATAAAAACATCTACTTGGTTTTAGAAGCTCCACATCAAGTTCCTTATGGAAAGAAATTCTCTAGAATCTGTGAAGGCTACTTCAGGAAACAAATCTATCTGTTACTGATGTACACCTAATCAGTAGTATGGGAGGAGGAGAAGGAGATCCATTGGATGCAGTGATGGGTTGCTACCAGTTCTCTCCAGATCAGGCAAACCAGTAGTGGCGGCGGGAGGCTCCACCCATCTGCCCAAGCGCGCACAAGCAAACCAGTAGCAAACTAAATTGAAACCCACTACTGATTGGATGGCCTTCCAAGCTATTTTTCTTCTCCAAGTAAGAGCATATCAGCCATTCAAGTCATAATTCTTTCATTATTCTTAGACTACTATTGTTTGAAACAATGATTTATAGTAACAGTAGTGTATTTTACCATGCTATTTGAGAATCATAGCTTTATTGAAGAAGAAATTGCAAAATGTAAGAAAATAGCATTGCAAAACCATTTATAGCAAAATAGCTCCATCTTTGTGTCTTTTACAGTTTAATTCTCTGTGAAATTGGAATATCCAGAATTATTACTCTAGTGAAGTTCCACAAAATTACAAGGATTCATCTATTGCAGATGAAAGATTTTAAGGTGAAGAGGTTAGATACTTATTTTCCATTGTATTCTTCACCATGCACAAAAATGTCCATAAACCTGAAAGAGCAGAACTGTTCCCTGTATTTCCCATAAATTAGCTAGTCCAAAAGGCAGAGCAGTAAATAGAAAAGTTGCCAAGTAAGAACAGTAATAAACCAGTTTAACAAATTCCTAAAGCCTCCTGTTTAGCACTATAATTCAATAGGATTCATGGACTGATCTACAAAATGTACTGCTGTTGGAAATCTATTATTTATTGCTCCATTTCCTCTGGTTTCTAATCAAGTATAGCACTTAATGTAATCTTTGCTGTTTTTAATATATTTATCTGCCAAAGTACTTCTGGACAAAATCCATGTTATGTGCTTCCTGTATAGCTGCATTATAAAATCAAGAAAACAAGGAAAAATGGAATGACATGTATTATTGGAACATAAAATATTTTTAAAAATACATATTTCGCTAAAGTAATTCATACATCTTAGATACGTCTTTCTTTTATAATTTTATCCTAATAATAATTATATCCAGATCTGTCAGTTAGAGGTTTTCCAACAAAGTATAACTTTTAGCCGTAAGAAGTTTGCTATATAGAGGCTAAGGCACTTGGCTAGAAACAGTGAGATTGTGAGTTCCAGTACTCCCTTAGGCATAAAAGCTGACTGGCTGACCACAGGCCAATTCCTCTCTTTCAGCCCACCCCACCCCACAGGGATGTTGTTTTGAGGTAAACAGGAGATGGAACAATAGGTAAACATACGATAAACATACGTATACTATTTATATAAGAAAACTAGAGAACTGTCGTAAGTATTGAAACACATGCATGTACAATGCATGTTGCTTTACTTATTCACACTAAGCCTGCAAAAGTCTTTGTTCAGTTTGAATTGCTATCCTTTATTATAGCCTGTGTATGTGAAAAACAGCATGATGCAGCATAAATAAAACGTAATTCACAAACAGTAATTTCTATATTCACTGCATCATGTCACACTGGTACAGGTAACCCATAATTCCATTGCAGCTGTACTCAAGGGACTCTTTTAGAATTACACAAAGAACAGTGCTCTATTTAGTGGAATTTAAGGACACTAATGACCACTAGCCATGAGAATAAGGTTATACAGTATTTGATCAGTAGTACTATGTCTGTATTGAGACCAACTATTGAGAAACATGAGTTGTGCTTATGGGTTTCCCAGAGGGATTCAGTTGACTGTTGGGAAACAGAATATAAAACTAGAGAGGAGGAGGATTTATTCTCTTATTGACTGGACTATATTCTGTACTTTCTCCATTTATTTTTATTCCTCATATTATTTTGCATTCAATATTATTTAAGGCTAAACACTTCTATATAGCAGTCACACGAAATCACCATGCATGTTTTATCACTTTCCTCCTTTCCCCTGACAGACATCCATACCCTGCTCTATGCTCATGATACTTAGCAATGCAGAAATTGGTTGTGCAATCTCAACAGGAATCATATCAAGTTGCCAACTCAGTTCTCTACTGAAGCTAGAGCTTCATACAGTGATGCCATCTGGCTTTAAGGCTTAATATACCATAAAGGAGCATTTTGAGAGGATCCGGCATTTACTTTGCAACAGAAATGCAACTTTGAACAATAACAAACATACACTATTTATATAAGAAAACTAGAGAACTCCCATAAGTATTGAAACACAGATATTGTGATGATTCCCCAGGGCGCTTCCCCAGATACCTCTCAGGATGTCAGTTCAGAAGAGGATGAACCAATCTCAGGCATGTCAGGAGGGGATTTGGTCAATGGCTCTGAACAGTCAGCTGAGAGGGATTTGGCTGAAGCACAGCTGCAGCAGGACAGCCCTGAAGCTTCAGGTGGGGAAAGCATGCAGCTGCAGCCGGTCAGCGATGAGGAAGAGGAGCTGCCTTCTGCACTGATCTAAGAACAGATAGGGGAGAGAAAAGGCAGGAGCAGCAAAGGTTAGCCTGATTACTCGTGAGGAGGCAGCCTCGCCCTTCTTGAAGGGCTGCACCAAAAGTTGGCTATTTAGCACAGCAGACAGATGGAGGCAATGCTAGGAACAAAGTATTCATTTCACATATCCTTGAAATTAGCTGTATTAAAATAAAAACAGATTACAACATATAGAATGAAAAAAAAACATTAGGTGTAAGGAATGGCAATGAAAAACAACAAAGCATTATAACTAAAGAAGGCTGCTGTCAAAAAATAGTGTTAAGAGATGTAACAATTTTAAAAATGAATGAAATCAATATTTAATATAGCATTTGTACCAGAAAATACCAATCCATTCTTTAACAATGACAATAACTTTAGGAAAGTAACCTCTTATTCCTTTTAATGTGCACTTATTTTTGAGGGGGTGGGGGAGGGAAATGTGTAGGGCTTCCTTCCAGTAAGTAGGGTTCTGTACATCTTTGATTCTAGGCTTTGATTCAAAAGTTAGCTAGTCAATTCACCTTTTCATATCTAGTCACCAAACCAATTTGATGATAAAATTGAATCAGGTATCTTCAAATTGGTTTAGGGATTTGATGGAATTTTGTGCAAGCATGCTCATACTTCTTAGTGCATTGGGAATATAACTGGAGGAATTGAAATGACAATTTGAATCACACTGACAATTTGAATTGAGATTTGGATGATTTGAACACTTTACCACTACTGTATAGCTAATCTTCAGTTCAGTATACTATTTCTGCTCATAATAGTCTTGCATGGCTTTTGAAGAACCATAAATTAAACTTCAGGTTAGTGATCGCATGTGGCAATAAAATACATCTGGAAGACACTAGATTATGGGATAACTTGAAGGAAAACACTTTAATGCAGCCACAAATACGGGGCTATTTGCTTATATAAAGTTACTTTTCTGTTACTGTTTTATGATGTTCTCATTTATTCACAGAATGTACATATGACATTCAGAGACTGAAACAGCTTTTTTATGCACTCGATTCTTCACAGGCGTAATGTAAAATTGTGGGATCATGTTCATTATTATTTCTGCATTTTAACGATAGTTATAAATTTTAGAAGTCCTTGAAATTTTATTGGATAGTGAAAAGGTAGTTACTATTGGATACTTTGCTTTTAAAGCATTAGAACATTGTTTAAATAGTAAAGAATAATCTAACGCTTTAAAGACTAACTTTCCTGTTGTAAATCCTATTAGGTTTAGACTATGTAAATCAGCCACAGTGTCAAAGTATGTAGCATTCTATGACCTGTATCTAGATAGTGTTGAGCTCTCTGTGAGGGTTCTTTGCTCTCCAAGGACTGGACTCATCGCAGCATAGCAAATCTGTACACAATATATTATTGCAGCACTCTCATTCCCCAGCAATAGGCTACTGTTCTGGGTCAATTCTACCCTTCTAGGAACATGTGAAGTGATGTTGGCATGTAAATAACTCTTTAATACTCAGTCCTTTAATACCAATTTTTTTAATACTCAGTTCAAAATAAAATCTCAGAGTCTTTAAAGTAACATATAACCTTTGCCTTCTCCCAAATGTTCTTACACTAGGTTGGGCTGGTGGGCTGTTTCTGTGTGACTGTTCCTTTCCTAATTGCTACTGAGCTCCCAGAAGGATATGCTGTTCACCCTAGCCTGTGGATCTAGCAGTTGAATGAAAGTCCTCTTGCCTGCTTGTATAGCTGCCAATCTCCAGGCATCCCCTCCGCTTCCTATCTGTAGGCCTTGCTTTCACTTTTCCTGCTCTAAAAACCTCTCTTCCCAGTATCTATGGAGATTTTCAGTCATCCAGGTCATGGACTCTCCCATTCAGTCATTCTCCACCATTCAGTCACAACTGAAGAAGCTTCTTGGATGAGAAGCGAAATGTCTTCAAGGAAAAACAAAGTCCAGTTGCCTTTTGAAAAAGCTCTTTGGGGGCTCTCTTCCTGATCTGTTTTGTAATGTGCTTTTGGAAGCTCAAAAGTCTGAGTGGGCCTCTGGATGGTAGCAAATCCATGAAAACACAGGGGTGTGGCTCAATGATCATGACAACAGCAACTTGGATGCTTGTGAGTTCAGCTCTGAGGGAAGTGGGGAGGGGAGAAGCTTATCTGCATGACTGCAAGGTTCTTGAGTGTGAGTGAGTGTGTGTGTATGCACACACGCACATGCACACACACACACACACTTATTTACACAAATTGAAATGTGCTGATACCATTCAACCACAGGTTCATTAATTACAAGTGCTAGCAGAAACTCTGTTATATCTTCTCTATTCTACCATCTGCACTTGAATGCATCTTGACTAACTTCTTCATCTTCCCTTTAATCTATCTAGTGATATCTATATATAAAATCAGGTTTTATGTTTATTAAAGCAGCTTTGGTGAATTAAATTATTGGTGTCAAACAGGTAAACATAGAAAAGAGGACATATGCAGCAAGAACATAAGGGCAGATGGGATATGCTAATCTATGTGAAAGAAAGCTATGGGGGAATCTATGGGAAATAATATGAAACATTATAAAACTGAGGAAGAAGGAATATATCCTCAACATGTCTGTAAATAGGAAGATGGCCTTTATAGAGATAGGCACAAATTTGGCAAAAGGGTCTGAAACATGTTTTGAGTCCAGAACAATGAGATAACATCTGGAAGTGTCTCAGACAGATGTCTACATAATTCACTGAACTATAAGGAGGAGGTGGAAGTATAACACTGCAAGCAGGGTGGATAAAAATCAATGATTTTTTTTAAAAAAATAAAAAAATAGATTTTTTTGATTTAAATCGGATTTTTTTTATTTAAATCGGATTTTTTTGATTTAAATCGAATTTATTTTAATAAAAAACTTTTGGGGTAAAAATCTATCGTAAGATAGTTCTCTATTTAAGATACATAAATAATTTAGTTTATTCTTCATGAAATGGAGCTTAGTTATGTAGCATGAGGCTGTATATTCTGCAACACTGGGACTATCGGTGAGTCAACAGTGGGTCAAAGGAGTAGCAGAGATGACAGTTGCTCTTTAAAAATTATGATTTAAATCGAGTTGATTTAAATCAAGCCTTTTTACTAGTGATTTAAATCATGATTTAAATTGTGATTTAAATCAACTCGATTTAAATCAAATCCACCCTGACTGCAAGATTATAGTTAGTCTCAATAAAGGTATCTTTAGCCTTCCTGTGGACTTGATTTCCTGATCTGTTCTCTTTTGTGGACCTGACAATTTAAAAAAGAAAATGTTTTTCAGAACAAGCTGGAAACAAATAGGAGATTGTCTGCATGACTGCAAGATTTGTGTGTGTGTATGCACACATACACACACAAACAAATAAACAAACACATAACTACTTAACATTATATGCAACACTACTTTGTCAACATAAGTAAGTAAGGTTTAGAGACCTTATTAAATGTACTGGATACATAACTACCACACTATTCTCTTTACAGAAAGCAATGTTTTCTAAATACAGCAATCAAACTGTTGCAAAGACAGCAACTATTACAATTTTAGCTTTCATATAAGACAGCAATAGTAACACAGATAAGGAATAGAATACTCTATTCTTGTTCCCAGCCAGTAATAAGGACAATATCAATCAGTTTATGTACATTTTGGCTATACCACAAGTTCAATCAAAACCCTAATATACAAATGATAATGTTTACTAATTAAGATCTCTAATTTAGAAACTAACTTGCAAATGACAATTGTGTTATTTTTCAAAACTAATATTTTATTGCTATAGGAAATTATCACAATCTGCCAGACAGCGTATATGTAAAAAAAAATCTCAAAATCATTAGAAGGGAAACATATAAAATATTGTTATTATATATAAACCAACTCAGTTTTTTAATCATAAATTGAATATTGACCACATGGAGTAATACTGGTTATGTTGACTAAATTATTGAAAACCATGGAATGATTCTTCATTCCAGAATTTTATATCCAGAATTGAGGATTTATGTTATATGTGAAGAAGAAAAAGCCACTGTCAACCAGCATTCTTAGAAAACTTGCAACTGATAAATTTACTAAGGCAACAAGTAAAGGTAGTAGATAATGTTTTTTGGGGCTCCAGAATAGATAAAGATAAACAGTTGACGGAGAAATAAAGAAGAGATTAATCTTAGAGAGAAAGGCAATGACAGACAAGATAATGAAAGTCAAAAGATATTTCTATGACAACAAACACCAAAGTAGTTAAAGCTATGGACTTTCCAGTGGAGAGACACTGGAAGCTGGACATTGAAGAAAAGCAGGATAAAGGAGATAAATGCCTTTGAATTATGGTTCAGCCAATCGTTACAGTACCAAGAATATCATGGACTGGGGGAAAAAAAATCCAATTATAAACCAAATAAAGAATAAATCCTAGAAACTCACATGGTTTGTGCACGTGATGCGAATCGATGCTGGACTAGAAAAAAGAGAAAAGTTGAACTTCTGTCTAGCAATAATTTCTATCCATACATAACTTTATATATTTTTATATTATCTCCCCTTACCTGCCTTGACTCAAAGATAAATAGAGGCTCCAATTTTCTGTTGCTTTTCAATGAGCTTCCAGTTCTGTAATACTGTTTTTGAGCAGTGTAGACTAGAATCTATATGCTGCTAAAAATCATGTCTGTTTGTATCCTTCGGTTGGGTGAAACAGTGCATCCCAAGGCACCAGTTGTGGAATCAAGATGTCTCAGATGGGCTAACTTACAGAAAGCATCCAAAATTCAGGACCCATGACTCCCATGCAATTGAAATTTGGCACAAAGTTGTGACTGTTTCAGTGCTGCCACGCTGCTGTGCTGCCATTCTCAGCTGCAGTCACATTATCATCATTTTCATATGACGTGAAGCTCACGCCTGCTCCCACTGCTTCTTTGCCCTTCTGTGGTAATTATGTTTCTCTGTTTAGATAATATCTCTGAAATAATGACCCAATAGGACATGGGGTTGTTTAGTGTGAATTATAATTGAAATATACTTACATCATAGATTTATATAAATGTGTTTCTATCCCAGGGTTCCCAATTCCCTTTCTAATCATTTGAAGCACAGGACGCCACATCTACAGAAGCTATTCACTACACTGGCATTTCCCCTCCCTCCACCTTGGCTGGCAAAGAGAAGAAGCACAGACCAATATGTGAACTGCTACTCCTTTGGACAAGGAAAAATAGAACATTATTGTTATTTATCATATCAGAGAAATAGCTCAAGCAAGTGTATAATTAAGTAATTATTTTTCTTGGCTGAATGTGGATATTCCTGTCATCAAAATACCCTTTAAAACAGGGGTATCAAACTCAATTTCATTGAGGGCCACATCAGGGTTGTATTTGACCTCAGGGGGCCAGGGTGGGCATGGCCAGGATGGGTATGGCCAGCTCAACAGCACTCGTGTTGGGGGCGCTGATGGTGGCCTGAGCACACAGCCAGCGAAAATGGGCTGTCAGTGAAAACAGAGCTCAGGAGGACTGCATGCAGTCCTCCCAGGCTCCATTTTTGCTGGCAGAGGCATGGCGGGCCGGTTCTTTGCTGTTCCCAGGGTGGCACCGCGGGCCAGATCTAAACACCCCATGGGCCAGATGCGGCTCCCGGGCCTTGAGTTTGACATCCCTGCACAGCAGAGGATGTGTCTTCAGTTTAAACTCAGTCTATAGAGCTACAGGACTAGAATGATACCATGCCTGGAGTCTCGAGGCACTGTACAGAAAATTTTTTAAAGAAGACAATGAACAGATATTCTAGCTATTGTCAGGCACAAGAAATCAGGAAAGAAACAAGGCAGTTCAAATGACTACAGGTTTCTCTATGAGAATCTGAACTACTAATGGTCAAAGCAAATTGGAGGTAGATAAAAGTCAATGGAATTCAAGATGGGCTGGACTCTTGTGGGCATGAAAAGACTCGAGGCTGATGATGTGCTTGATCCCTCCCTTAGGCTCAACCTGGGCATTTCCTACAGCTATTAAAAATATGATTTTACTTGTATAAATGTATTTCAGGAACTTATATATTGCTAAGGGATTTTTTTAATGTAGGAAGATGGTGTTGCTCATAAATATTTCTCTATGATTAAACAATAATTATTAAATAAATATTATATTGGAAGAATGTAAATGTTAGTTTAGTTTAGAAATTAAAAGCTCAGTTGTCTCTGAGTTAATATTTGAGTGTAGTTGATAGACAAGTTAAGCAGTTATTACAAGCCTTGATAAGAAGTGTGATTTATGTGAATGCTATGCCATGCAATACTCACCTCATAATCTTTTAATATTATTATTTTCTTCTTTAATCTGTGCTTGATTTATACAAAAGCACTTTTTGCCCTGGAGAATGATTTAAAGATAAAACATTGTGTGTTTAAGATCCCAAGAGACAAGACTCAGGGAAAGTTTGATAGTGCATGGGTCTGGAAACTGCTGAACTAACAGCTTAGTAAAACAAACATTCATGAAGAGAATACTGCTTGCATGACAGTTGTTGCAATCTTTGTTTTATTCTACACAATCGTTTGCATTTCAGAAATAATGAAAAATATTGCCTGAAATATACCTTTCTCAATGTGATGGTCAGAGTTTGGACTTTTTAAATACAGCCTTTCTAAAAATAACAACACTGCATCCTCTTCCAATCTATATCATAACAGCAATGGAAGTAGAGACTAAATAAACACAAAAATTTGCAAACAAAATGACCAAAAAGGACACTTGAAAAGCTGTGTCCTCAGTCCAGAACATTAATTTTTGAAAAAAAAAATTGCGCAGAGTGCGGCCGCGCGGGTGGTAATGGGAGCAACATGGCGCTCCCATGTAACACCTCTCCTGCGCGAGCTGCACTGGCTCTCAGTGGTCTTCCGGGTGCGCTTCAAGGTTTTGGTTACCATCTTTAGAGCGCTCCATGGCTTAGGACCTGGTTATCTACGGGACCGCCTACTACCATCAATAGCCTCCCACCGGCCGGTACGCTCTCATAGAGAGGGGTTCCTCCGGGTGCCGTCAGCCAAACAATGTCGACTGGTGGCCCCTGGGGGAGAGCCTTCTCTGTGGGGGCACCTATCTGGAATGAGCTCCCCCGGAGATACGGAGGATCCTGGATCTGCGCACCTTCCACCGCGCTCTTAAGACCTTTTTATTCCACCAAGTGGGCCTGGCCTAATCTTTTCCCTCTTTTTAATTATGCAAATTTTAATCAATTTCTAAATGATTGGGGTGTTTTAATCTGTCTGGGCCAAACTTGTTTAATTCAATTTTACTTTGTTTTTAAATTTTGTATCTATGTATTTTTACTGTTTGGCTGTTCACCGCCCTGAGTCCTTCGGGAGTAGGGTGGTATATAAATCAAATAAAGTAAAGTAAGTAAGTAAGTAAGTAAATATGTATTTGGTAAAATATATTAAATATTAAGTATTACTAGGTATATATGTAATTTTAATTTTAATTTATTATATATAATTACAATCAGTAATAGGCAATATAAAACACATATGTAATGAACAATAAATCAGAAGGAACTATTTGTTTGTTTGTTTGTTTGTTTATTCCATTCATTCATTCATTAAATTTATTTGCCGCCTATCTCATCATAGGACTACTTTAGGCAGTTTACAATAATTTTATACAATTTAGGAAATTTTCATTTAAAAACAGCAAAATGCCCCCATCCCTAAATTAACACATTTTATGTCATTTTATAAAAATCACAAAAACTGACCAAATACATATCCATGATAAAGAACAAAATCATTTAAATCTTTAAAAGCAAACATACCATCGGCTTTAACCTCCAAATATATTATTCATGTTACCATGCAGATTAAGGCATTTGAGACATAGCATGGGACCCAGAAAAAGGCTCATAAAAATCTAGGTTAAACAGTATGTAAGTGTTTTAGATGACCGTGGCACAAAACTGGGCATTGTATCATGGCATTTGAAGAACTGCAGTACTATTGGTACTTTTGACAGGGGCAGATCCAATTTGTCCCTCTAGTCTATGGAAGTTTGAAAATCATGCCAAGCTATTTAAAAACTGGAATTGGTTCAATTTTATTCATTCAGATTTGCCATTAATGGTAGTTAGACCTTCCTGGGAAGATGATAATTTGGATTTTGGACTGATTGCATGTCAGCCCTTTGCCTTTACAAAATTCTGCTAAAGGCCCATCTGGGTAAGAGAAAGAATTGCTGCATCATCAGCATACAGTAACACTGCCAAATGCCTGCTACTAAGTTTAGGAGGGTGGAATTCCTTTTTGATTAGAGCAGCTGTGACTGCGCTCACAAAAATATTGAACAACAGGGGAACTAGAACACAATTGTTCTTCGTACCTAAGCAGATAGCAATAAGTGCAGTAAGATGGCCTCCTTTATCTTATATGACTTGGGTGACCATATTTTCATACAGTATCTTAATTAGAGAAATTAGCTACTAGTCAATGGATATGGAAGACAATTTCTACTAGAGTCAAGCCTTTGGAATAGAACTGAATACCTATTTTAAATCAATAAAGGTCATATTTTTTAAAAAAAACTGGTGTTGCACAAACGTATATTTTACTATTAGAATTATAAGATGGTACACTGGTCAATTGTGGATCTGCTATCCCTAAATCCTGCTTGCTTCTTGTCAATAATTTTTTCCTTATCTGGGCATTTAGTTTGCAAAGCTCACTTAGTAGGCTAAATGGAGGATGTGTAATATAGGTAGTCCTCAACTTGCAACAGTTCATTTAATGGCCGTTCAAAGTTACAATATCATTGAAAAAAGTGACTTATGACCATTTTTCACATTTACAACCGTTGCAGCATCCCCTTGGTCACATGATCAAAATTCAGATGCTTGGCAACTGACTCATACTTATGACAGTTGCAATGTCCCAAGGTCATGTGATCTCCTTTTGTGACCTTCTGACAAGCAAAATCAATGGGGAAGCCAGAGTCACTTAACAAACATATTACTAACAACTGTTGCAAAAAAAGGTTGTAAAATGGGGCAAAACTCACTTAATGAATGTCTCACTTAGCAACAGAAATTTTGGGCTCAATTCAGGTCGTTAGTCGAGGGCTACCTATATTCATAGAAATTAGAAATGTTAAACAATGGTTGCATTCATTTGGAATTTTAACTGTATTACTGATGTAAATAAAAAGGCAGTCCAAGATAGAGACCCATCAATTGGCAAATCCTTTTATCAGTTCTATGTTCTCTGGAACTGAGATCTATCAATGATGAGAGATTTATCTTATGCTCACCTTGCATCTTAAGCCAGACAGGGGTATTGCCGTTGGATTGTAACCAGTTTTCTATTAATTTTGAGAGAAACATGTATGTGTAATTGTATTTAGGGTTCTCTCTGAGATATAGAAAACTGGCAAGGGGTTGGGCCATCTCAAAAATTAATTTCATAGTCTATTCAAGGCCTTTGATTCTAGATTGTAAGTTTAACTGCCTGTCTTTCATTTTTGTGTAGAGTTTATTAGTGTGAATTAGAATCAGGCTGTTTTTTTTTTTCATTAGAGCTGACAGAATGATTAGCTGCTCTCTCTACTGTCATGGTCAAAGATAAGTGGAACTTAGCATTCAGCCCTGTCAGGCATTCCATGGCAGAGCATGTGCTGTATTATACAGAACTATTTGAAATAAATTTCCTATTTAAATCTGTTAAATACCCAACTTGGAAAGATATTGAATGATGCAAAAAAGTAATGCTTTTTAAAAGCATTGATGGAATTTAACTTCGTACCAAGAAGAGAGAGAGAGAGAGAGAGAGAGAGAGAGAGAGAGAGAGAGAGAGAGAGAGAGAGAGAGAGATTGTTACATGGTCACTTCATTAGCAATGAAGAAACTGTCCTTGAATGATTCAACAAAACCCTTGGAGACCCCAACTTTTGAACTATTGTTAGAATGTGAATTGTTTACCTTCTGAATGTGAGCTTTCTTTTTAAGCAACTTATCAAGATGCAAGATGCTAGGTTTGGCAGGCTGATAAGGAGGCTGGCATGGCTGCCTAAGCATTGCTTACATTTCGATTTTAGCAGAAGTAAATGCAAGTTGATCAAACAAAATATTGTGATCTGTGCAGTTAGGAGAAAATAATTAGCTATCATGTCTACAATAGGTTTAACTAGCCACCCACTGTTTGCAATATTAATTGTTTTATCCTCTGAGATATCAGAACAGAAACTATTTTCCCAAGAATTCTTTTGCTTACTGATAGTAAATATGGTCTTGTTGATTCCTGCTCTTCTGGAACACCTGTCAGCAGCAACGTTGACATTGAGAGGCATCAGACGCTGATGCCATCTTAGAAAAAAATATGTAATTTGTATTTTAATTTACTTTTTTTAAGCTTCCGACAATTAATATTTATTTATTTTCCAATATCAATTGTTTTTCTTTTTCTTTCTTTTCTTTTCTTTTCTTTTCTTTTCTTTCCTTTTCTTTTCTTTTCTTTTCTTTTCTTTTTTATGGTGGCATTGTGTTACTATGAAGAAAAAGCAATGATATATTACAAGGTAATATATCACCTTGAGATTTATTTTGTTATTAAAATAATAAAGGAGGCATATAAATTATGTAAATAATTATAAATATTTACTAGTATTAGCATTTCAAATCAAGACACAACTCTTTCTATACATCTACATATGTATACATTTAACTAGTGTGTATTGTAGATTATGATAACAATTAACAGTTTTATTATGATGTGCTTTCCCAAGACTTCAGATCTATAAAATGTTGGAGATTCAAAAATATTAGTAGGTTTTCCTAGAACGTATCCAAATTTCCTCCCAAAGCAATAAACTCTATGGTGCATAATGTTGCAAATGCTATATATTTCTTCAAAAGTAATCCTGGAATAGGAGAAGTGGCACAAAGGAATAGCTAAAATTTCCAGCTGTTGAGAAGTAGGAAACATTCCATATTAGAAACTAGGAGAGGTTAAAGGAAGTTCATTCTTCAACTTCGAACAACCATACCAAACAACCATTTGTTTTTTCAAAACAAAATAGCCATGATTCAAGAGTTTTGTTTTGAGCATAAGAAAACATTTTTATCCTATACTTGCAGGGTGGATAAAAATCAATGATTTTTTTTAAAAAATAAAAAAAAATCAGATTTTTTAAATTTAAATCGGATTTTTAAAATTTAAATCGGATTTTTTTTATTTAAATCGGATTTTTTTAAATAAAATGCTTTTTGAGGAAAAAATAATAATAAACTTCAAAGCTAAGCGGGAACCATTCAAGAAATATATGTTTGCTGAAGATATTTTAAAGAAAGTCACACCAGTGAACTGGTGGAAGTCACTTAAGCACTTGGATTTAGAGACTGTTCAAGTAATGATTTCACTTTTAACAGCAGTAGCTTCTTCTGCAGGCGTTGAAAGAATATTCTCTTCCTTTGGACTCATTCATTCTAAATTGAGAAATCATTTGGGACCCGATAAAGCAGGAAAGCTTGTTTTTCTTTTCCAGATTATGAACAAAGAAGAAGATGAAGATGACGAGTGAGCTACAGAGGACAGTATTTAAGTTTTTCATGTGTAGGCTGGGCTGACAGTCTAAGTTTCTTAAAATATATATATATTGTTTAGCCAAATTAGTTAACAAACATGGATGTTTAAGCAAATAACATATGCTGTAACGTTATTGTTTCAGTTGAATAAATCTATTTAAATTGTTATTATTAAGGTAATGATTATTTTTCTCCTTCCTAAGTACAACAGAAAAGTTGTCCAAATATGAATGATTAACCTATTAAACTGGGGATAAAAAAACTAATATGAAAAGTTGTTATTCTAAAAATCTTCATCTACTTGCATATTAAAGTTATACCAGCAAGAATTAGTCTTTATGTAGAAAACTATGATTTAAATCAAGCCTTACTGACTAGTGATTTAAATCATGATTTAAATTGTGATTTAAATCAGTTTGATTTAAATCAAATCCACCCTGCATACTTGCAATAAAAATTGCATTTATCAGCGCTCCTGGGTAAACCAGACAGAAAGCAAAACTAGTTGAGCTAAATCTTATGATTTATTATGAATATATTTTATGATTATGATCCTGATTTATCACTTGTTGATTGTATGCACTTTGAGACCTTATGCACCAGAGACAAATTCCTTGTGTGTCCAATCACACTTGGCCAATAAAGAATTCTATTCTGTTCTGTTCTGTTCTGTTCTGTTCTGTTCTGTTCTGTTCTGTTGTTCTGTTCTGTTCTGTTCTACCCTACCCTACCCTACCCTACCCTACCCTACCCTACCCTACCCTACAGCTATATTAATAGAATCTTGCAAGTATGAAGGTACAAACTTCCTATTGCCACTTTCAACCACTTGATCAATTAGAATGGATCCTTCCTAAGTCTCTTTCTCTGACCATTAAGGCACTTGGATCTCTTTTCTTTTTTATCTGATCATTCCCTAAGCAGCCTCTCTTTCTCTCAACCTCCAAGGTCATCCAAACATTCCCTTTCAGTATTATACTAAATGCTTTTTTATAATGTTTCAATGATTTAATTGTAAGGTTGCCTTGTGACTTGAAAATAGACTTAGCCAAGTTCTTGCTCATATTAACTTATGCTGGGTAGTTTAATTCTATGGCTAGAGTTCCTGAGTAAAGCAGCATATGAGAGTCAGTAAGAGCTACTCTGAACCTGTCTATTAAGAGTTAGACATCAAAAGCATATCTGTACTTATCATGTAAGGTGCTTAAGGCAACATAAATGAACCTGGACTGAAAAATTTTGGCAATAGGTTGCAACATAATAAATCTGGAATGCAGGCTACCATATTCTCCAGTTGGACAATTTTCCCTGATGCTGTGCTGTCACACTTTTCTGTCCCAAGAAAATAGTGGACAATTGTTTTAATTCCTCTGGTTGGACCTTCTAGGGTTGCCAGGTGTCCACTATTTGAGCGGACAGTCCACTTTTTTCACATTATGTTCATTATTTTTTTTTCACAAAATAGTGGACATTTTTTTTATTCAAAAGCTTTATGACGAAATGGAACGTAATCTAAAGCTGTACAGTCTAAGAGAATAAGGATAGGAGAATCGTGTTTTGTCTTTTTTTTCATAAGTTAGAATGAGACAAAGATCGAATGCTCATTGCAATAATCACATTTTACACAACAGCGCAAAAAATGCATTAAAGCAGTTATCTTTTGATATCGAAAATATAGTGCTGAAGGTTTTTGCCGAATTTTCGAATTCTGCAAAGAACCGAGAAGAGTTGAAATCATTTTTTGAGTTTTGCGAGTCAGAATTCCATGAAGTTTTGCGCCATGTTCCAACACGTTGGTTAAGTTTGTTTAAAGCAGTCGAAAGACTTCTTTTAAACTGGATACCTCTAAAATCGTATTTTATTTCTCTTGGATCTGATGAGTGCCATAAGGTTATCTGGAACCTTATTTCGAATCAAGAAAATGAACCCGCAAAGGACAATGAACCAACAATTTCAGAATTGTATTTATTTTTCACGCACTTCTTCATGTCAATAATGCAAGACATCCTACTGAAGCTGGAAAGCAAGAAAATTCTTGCATGTGATCTTCACATTATCATGTGTAAGCTGTATGATTCTTTGCAAAAAAAATACGATGAGCAGTTTTTGGGAATGAAACTTTTATTTGCCTTACGTAAAAAACATTTGCCTGAGAATGCCGTGCAAAAATTCAAGAAAGAAGCCATCAACGTATATCAAAGAGCCATTGCGTACCTAGAAAAGTGGTATAATTTCACCGATTCAGTATATGAGACGCTAAATTGTTTCAACCTAATTGATCGCAATAATCTTCCAACTTTAGAAGAAATGATGAACATCTGGTTATTGTCACCAACACTCTCTTCAATGAAATTTCTGCCTTAGAAGAAGTTTATGTTCATCTGCAGGGCGATTCATCCCTTGATAAGTGGACGTACTTTTTCAAGAAAAAGCCAGCTCCAAGTTTACTGAAACTGTTCCAGTATTTGCATCAATTCCGGTATCAAATGCAAACGTTGAACAAATTTTCAGCGTCATGGGAAATTTGTGGACTGACAAACGTAACCGACTGCTTGTATCAGTTCGAAGTGAACTTTGTATATTTTTAAATATTTCTCAACGTTGTACTGAAATTAAATAATTATTCCTTAAACACAAAGAATTGATCAAAGCTGCGTAGTCAAATAAAAAATACACACGACAGCAAAGTAAAATGTAATTTAATATTTTACATATTATTATAATATATTTGATGTTTTGAATTTTAAGTAAAGATTTGAAGTGATTATTTTAATACGTGTTAAAATGTTTGTAAGAAAATATATAATTTAATTGTAATTTTTTTTATTTTTTTACTACTTAACCCCCCCACCCCCCGCTTGTCCGCTATTTTTTGGAAGCAGACTTGGCAAACCTAGGACCTTCCCAGGGAAGTATTTTTAGATGTTTATAGTATATACATACACATACACAAACACACACACATACCATCATGTTCAATTTATATTGAAAAATTAAAGTATCAAAACATAGACATAAATGCATATTCAACAACAATCTGTAAGATAAATGTCCTTTCTTAGCAGTCCTTTTGATTTAAAAATTATTTGGCAGTAATGCTAAAATAGCATAGTGGTCAAGAGTTATACCTAGCAATTAAGAGTCTGCTGATTCAAAGCCTGGTAGGACCTTTTTTTTTTTTAATTACTATTTTCTTTCTTTCAACTACTTAGCTTTCCCTAGCTAGCTGAGAGCTTTTTTAGAAAATAAAAATAAGCGCAGGATTCCAGCCTTTCATTATTTCCCCAGTACCTGAAAAAAAAAGAATTTCACACAGCATGAAACCCTTTTACCTCAAATGATTGGAAAAAGGATAAACTGTTGGAATTCTGCACTTTAAAAAATACATATCTAAATAAGAAAAACTATCAAATTGAAGAAAAAAATAGCTACCGTATTTTCCAGCGTATAAAACGACTTTTTAAGACATGAAAATCTTCTCAAAAGTCGGGGGTCATCTTATACACCGGGTGTCGTTCTCCTGTAACCAGGCAGACCAGCCCGAAAGGCTCTGACGAGCCTTAAATGGCTCTGACAATCCAAGCTCTGACGATCTGCTAATCAGGCAACTCAGCTGGGATCGCCAGAGCCATGTAGAAGGAAAAAACTTTTCTCCTTTCACATGGCTCTGGCGATCCAAGCTCTGACGATCTACTAATCAGGCAACTCAGCTGGGATCGCCAGAGCCATGGAGAAGGAAAAAACTTTTCTCCTTTCACATGGCTCTGGCGATCCAAGCTCTGACGATCTACTAATCAGGCAACTCAGCTGGGATCGCCAGAGCCATGGAGAAGGAAAAAACTTTTCTCCTTTCACATGGCTCTGGCGATCCAAGCTCTGACGATCTGCTAATCAGACAACTCAGCTGGGATCGCCAGAGCCATGGAGAAGGAAAAAACTTTTCTCCTTTCACATGGCTCTGCGATCCAAGCTCTGACGATCTACTAATCAGGCAACTCAGCTGGGATAGCCAGAGCCATGGAGAAGGAAAAAACTTTTCTTCTTTCACATGGCTCTGGCGATCCAAGTTCTGACGATCTGCTAATCAGGCAACTCAGCTGGGATCGCCAGAGCCATGGAGAAGGAAAAAAGTTTTCCCCCTCCAGCTTGCTTATCTTAGCTGCTAGTCTCAACGCTTGCCTTGCTTCGCTTGCTTGAATCCATTCCATCAGCAAGCAACTCCCTGCCTGCAATCAAGCAGGCAGGAATTTGTGGACTTCAACTCCCAGAATTCCTCAGCCAGCAAAACAAAGCTGGCTGAGGAATTCTGGGAGTTGAAGTCTACAAGTCTTAAAGTTGCCAAGGTTGGAGACCCCTGTTCTATTGGGTAAGTTTTTTTCCCCTTTGGGATCTTTAAAAAAAATCGTTAATTGTTTTTTTTTTTTAGTTGTTCTTTTTTTGACCTAGCCGTTTCACTCTAACTACACAAACACACAAAGCTGTATGTGGAATTTTGTGTGTGTAAAGTGTGAAAGTTGGGTTTTTGGGCTTTTTGTGGCTGTATGAGGTTCCTGCTTGTTGCAGGGGCCATTTTGGGTCTAGCACAGCTGCTTTTACATTGTGGGTGAGCCAGTTGTGTTGTGTTGTGTTGTGTGCATGTAAAGTGTGAAAGTTGTTTTTTGGGGGGCTTTTTGTGGCTGTGTGAGGTTCCTGATTGTTTCAGGGGCCATTTTGGGTCTAGCACAGCTGCTTTTACATTGTGGGTGAGCCAGTTGTGTTGTGTTGTGTTGTATGTGTGTAAAGTGTGAAAGTTGGGTTTTTGGGCTTTTTGTGGCTGTGTGAGGTTCCTGCTTGTTGCAGGGGCCATTTTGGGTCTAGCACAGCTGCTTTTACATTGTGGGTGAGCCAGTTGATGTTTTTTAATTTTTATTTGGTGTGCATTGGAAGAGGGGTAGTCTTATATGGCGACTACAGCCCAAACCCTATATTTTAACAGGAAAAGTCGGGGGTCGTCTTATACGCCCAGTCGTCTTATACGCTGGAAAATACGGTACTTAAAATATATATATCTACTTTAAAAAATCTGCTCGGTTTTCCATTAAACAAAATTAATCTAATATGCTATTTTAATCTAATTATTAAAGTTTAACATTAGTTATTAAATTTTAGATTATTATTTAAAGAACCTTATTCTTTATGCTATATTATTTATTATATTATAAATATAATTATTTCAATTATTAAATTTGAATACTAATAACAGTTACTTCTCAACTTATGACCACAATTGAGCCCAACATTTCTGTTGCTAAGTGCAAGATTTCACTTTTCTTGCCACAGTTGTTAAATGAATCATTGCAGTTGCTAAGTTAGTATCATGGTGGTTAAGTGAATCTGGCTTCCCCATTGACTTTGCTTGTAAGAAGATTGAAAAAGATGATCACATAACCTTGGAACACCGCAACTGTCATAACTATGAGTCACTTGCTTAAGTGTCTGAATTTTGACCAAGGGGATGCTGCAACAGTCATAAGTGTGAAAAATGGTCATAAGTCGCTTTTTTTCAGTTTCTTTGTAATCACTAAATGAAATGTTTTAAGTTGAAGACTACCTGTATTAAAGTTAGTATTAAAAATACTAACACAAAAAATTAGAAACTATTTGATCAGCACACCTATTCTATGCAGGAGAGCAGTGATAGCAAACCTATGGCACAGCATCAGGGAAAATTGTCCAACTGGAGAATATGGTAGCCTGCATTCCAGATTTATAATGTTGCAACCTATTGCCAAAGTTTTTCAGTCCAGGTTCATTTATGTTGCCTTAAGCACCTTACATGATAAGTACAGAAATGCTTTTGGTGTCTAACTCTCAATAGACAGGTTCAGAGTAGCTCTTACTGACTCTCATATGCTGCTTTACTCCCCTTGTTCAATATTTAGTAGCTCATATTAACAAGATTTTGTGGTGCAAGAGCATGCACAGAGTTCAAACCAGTCCAAACCAATGTAGTGCCTCTACGTTTCTTTTTTAATTTATGCCGAAAATTCAGGATTAACAAAGCAAATGCATACAGGCTATGAGGATGAAGGATGAGGATGAGGATGGGGAAAGAGATTGAATATTGGATCAGAAAATGATTTTGGCCACAGATCACCAAGTATGACCAATGCACTGTGTATCCTAACCTGCCTGAAATGGGTCCCGGTAATCTGTTTATCAGCCAATTGATCCCAGTAATTGATCTATATTTTATTAGAAATATGCTATTAAGAGCAAAGATATTCAATTCTCTCTATGTAGTATCTTTTGTCATTTAAAAAGGGGTGTAAATAAACTGCATGTTTATAATCAAATCACTTCTTCCTCTAGTCAAAGCGAAAGCCCATTTTCTATCTCGCTACTGATTTTAACTAAGGTTTTTACAGAAGTAGTTTTATTATACTTTCAATCATTGAAATAACTACACTCAAGGTTTTGACTATACTTCTTAAAACACTTATGGTAAAATTCTACTTAATGCCAATCCATAACTTCGCTAATGGCTCCAAAGTATGTGAATTAGAGATGGGTTCCTATCTGATATTCTGCCAAAAATTGAAGAAGTTTCACCCAGATTAGCAGAACTCATGAGTAACATGCCTTGGGGAGAGGAAACAACAACTAGAAGAAGCTCTTAGTTCTTTCCTCCCTCAGTAGTTGCAAAAAAGGGTTTTTAAAGATTGCTGGGGGAAGAAAAAAGCATAGGTTTTTTTGCATATATATGTGTTGGAAAATACTTTATGGGAAGCCAATCGATATCTTGGTCATATGCATTTTTACAGTCTATGAAACTTATAAAACCAATGTCAGACAAATCTTTATTCTGTTGAAATTAAGAATATGATTTTGCTTAAAATATAATGATTATAATGAAATTATGGGAGGGGAATTTGGAATTGCTAGTGAATTATATGAAGGGAAATTTAAGATCAAACCACCCGTTATGCTAATTATATAACATGTTATTTGTTTTTTTTTACTCTGCCTTTATTATTTTTTATAAATAACTTCAAGGTAGCAAACATATATAATACTCCTTCCTCCTTCTATAAGATATGGAATGGAATGGAATGGAATGGAATGGAATGGAATGGAATAGAATAGAATAGAATAGAATAGAATAGAATAGAATAGAATAGAATAGAATAGAATAGAATAGAATAATCACTGCAAGCTTTGGGTCTCTTCTGTTAAGAAGTGCCATCTTGTTGACCCCAGGAGAGAAGTTGTCTCCATGGAGCCCTACTCTGCTGCAGGCTTTGGGCCTCTTTTATTAAGGAGTGCCATCTTTCAGGATTCCCTATGAAGCCCCGTGGAAGAGCATCTCCCCCCTGCCCTGAAATTCAATTGGTCCTGACCCTGTTGGTCTTTTGCAAGGCATTAAATCTAGCTTTTCCTTTGGGCCTTGGGGATGGCAGTTAAGTGAGCCTTAACTGCCATCTGTTCTTAAAACTGAAGGGCTTTATTTGGACCTCCAGCACACACTATTTTGATTATCATTGTAATTGTTTGGACTTGTTTTGTTTTATTAGCTGCCTAGAGTAGCTATAGCAAAATAAAGAGCTGTATAATGCTTAAATATTTTTAGATGTATACATTGTTTTTTAAAAAAAAAATAAATGAAACACATATATACATATATATTCTTAAATACAACACAGTCTAGAGCTGAGATGAACAAAATGTAGCTTTTAAACAGCTCTTTTATACAAATGGAAATAATGAGTAAAATTAACATATTATTCTTAAGGTTCAATTAAATTAGATCCTATTTACTACTTCCTGTGGAAAAAGTTTTGATTGTGGAAAAAAATAAATAATAGTAGTACAAAATATCCAAAAACACTTGTAACTAACTTCAGTTCACAGTTTACTGTTCCCTGAGGCAAATCACTATTAAGTGACATTCCTAGTATCAATTTATATAATGTATGAAATAGCCCTGTCTGACCTCAGGATATTTGTGACTGCTAATTTGGAAAGAAAACAAAATGTGATTGCGTACAACTCTGTGAAAAAGCATTTGCTGTCTTTTATATTTCCTGAATCAAAAATTTATACCCTTGTCACTGAATATTACCAGACCTTCATGTGTATCCTTATGAATAACACAAAAATTGGAGGGCTGATCCATTTACTTCATAAACAAAATCATCTAATATGTAATGTGTCAGTGTGAAAACACAGACTCTTTTGCACACATACACATATTTAAACAATGCAATTGGAGGAATAATCTGGACTGGCTGTATGAGTACTCCCTTAAATAATCAGCCAGCCCTGATCTACCTATAAAAATCTCACAAACCTAGCTCCATTCACCATAATGCTTATCACGTGGATTCTAGAGGCACATCAAAATTTTCTAAAAATAAATTTTTGAAGAATTCTGGAAAAAAAAATCATTCAAACTGGAAAGTTACAAAACCATTTCTAAGGGTCTGGGATTACACCAATCTACAATCAGAGACATAATGTTGAAATGGAGTCATCAGAACAATACATCTTTCCTAGAATGACATCTTGCGAAAACAACTCCAACAGTATGACAGCAGGCTTCTGACTATAAATAAAATTAGACCTTACTTAAAGAGTGCATCAAATCATCCAAAAACTTGTGCAAAACCTTAGAACAACATCCAGGGATCTTCAAGCCTGCCTTGCTTTGGCTGAAGTCAGAGTTCAAATTTCCATCAACAGAAAAGTACTGGATAAAAATAAAACTAATAGGGAGGAACAAAAGGGAAGTCATTATTCACTGAGAAGAACATTGATACCAAAAGCGTCTAGATAATTTTCCACACTTGGTGCATCAAAACCTGGAGAAACTGCCATCATTGAAAGTGGCCTGAATTCTACTGTATAGCAGAAGAATATCAGCTTATTTATCTGAGAACTGCAGTTGAAATGCCAAAGTGCAAGCAGTTCATACTGCAAGACCGTGACCCCAAACATACAAGCAAGCATACAAGGGAATTGATGAATAAAAACAAATTCTGTGTTTTGAAATGGGCAAGTCAAAACAAAAATCTAAATAACATACAGTAACTGCAATGGCAGGGTCTGAAATGAGCAGTTCATGCAAGAAAACCCTCAAAAATTACTAAGTTTAAGCAAGGAGAAATTGGCTCAAATTCCTACACAGCATTTGGTTGAAGATATTATAGGTACTACTTTTTCATACTAAAAATCACATTTTAAAGGATGTTGCTGAGGAAATAAATGAAACAAACTCTAAATGTTGGTATTATTTGCTCACATGTAGCTCTGATAACATTCAGCAGTAATATGTAAAATTTTAGAAATCCAAAAGGGAATGAGTACTCCATCAATGAAAACCAACAATTTTCAAAGCAAGGAAACAAGAAACATTCTGAGTTGACTCAGAAAAATTAGAAGCATTAGCTGAGAAGCTCTTTTTACCATGTGTGTAACTAATTCAAAAAGGAAATTCATTAAGTATAAGGAATGTTGATTCTAATATGACTTGACATTTGATCCACTTTCCATGGTTTTAATCTCATGCAAAAAGCAAAGAATAATGAACATAAATTTTCTAGTGAGAAAAATTTCTAGCATGAGATTTTCTTTAGATTGAAAATCGCTTCACTGTCTCCTATGTAATATTTTAAAGATTATTCCTGCCTCCTTTGCAACTTATAATTTTATTGCCCTTTATTTACATTGGCATGAGCTATAATTTTTCTTGATTTCTATCATGTTGATAGTAATCATGTTGATTTCTTGAATTAATTCATTTGGGTTATGAACACTGTCTGGAAATGAAGAAACATAGAAACTATGCATTCAAATTAAGTATCCAAATTGAAGGTTTGTCTATTAACATCACAAGCTGTTTTTAGTCTCAGTATCTATTCCCCAAATACACTTGGGAAACCTAGTTTTGACTCAACTCCCCACAAATATTATACATCAAAATTCTCAAGTAATAAGCTAGACTTGTTGCATTTAGTAACTTTTGTTATCAATAATCAGTACAGTATTAATCTTAAAATAAGATGAAGAACTACAGCAATTTTTATCTGAGCAATGAAAGATCTACTGGTACTCTTATTTAACAGATCACTAAAAGTTAAAATATGAAGAATGTCTATCAAAAGAAATCTCAATTTTGGATATGGTACAAACCTATATAATTCAGGGGTATCAAACTGGTGGCTGTGGGCCAGATGCGTCACACACATGCCATACCCACCCCAGCTCCGTGAAGGGGAAAACCGTCACAATAAGTCACGTGACGCCACAAGATTGACACCCGTGATATATATAGAAGACTAACCCAAAAACAGTTTCAAAGTTGAATTAAATAGTATGCCGGATTTACTTTAGAAATACAAGTTTATTTCAATTAGTGGGGTGTACTTTCACAATTTAATTAGCTATTCCTCTCCAGAAGGAACTATACATACTTTCCAATAAGAAGCGAAAGGAAAAGTTGTCATGTACATACATTTAGTGAGAATATAAGGCTGCCCACATTCACAGGCTGCCCAGATCTCCTCCATCAGATCCCAGTTGGGTTCATCCTCTTACTTCCAGTATATATGTATTGTGGGATTTACCTATGATTCAAACTTCCCATGATCAAAGCTTCAAATCACAAAATAATCTTATATTTTCTTTACAATCATTCCATGGTCCATGCACCAAGGCTGCAAAGTCAGAACTGATTTCATAATGAGATAGTCATTGGGATTCTTCTAGCTCCTTGTATACGATTGTGCCTTGCACAACAGTAAATGAAACACTACTAGAGAGGTTAAAACTTGTAAAAGATTGTTTCCTACTTGTCCTTTTCTTTTGTCTTCTTGGAATGCTGTTATGCTTTCAGGATTCCGTACAAAGTCACATATGACCATTGAGTGACGTGGTCGTTAAGACATCATGTGACTGTTTTGCTCAGTGACCGCAAACCTGGCACCAGTGGTGGGCTGCAACCGGTTTAACAACCTGTTCTGTGAGCGTGCACTTAGCGCACGTGTACTTAACACACTTGCAAGCAGCGTTCAAAATACAGCAATTTGAAGCTCAGCTGCTTACCTTCTTTTTTTTTTTTTTTGTAAATTTTTTTTATTTTTTCCAACATAAACATAAAAAAGAAAAATTTTTCAAGAACGAAGTCTTGGTCCGGTCACAAATGGGTACACTAATTTAACAAATGAGAACAAACAATTTTAACATAAATTCCAACATCTTAATAAATCTTTCTATTATCTCATCATACATCCTAATCTCCTAAAACAGAGCTCATTTTTATATTCAATTATAAATTCAATTATAAATCAAAATTCAATATCACTTTATCTAAATTTTTTATCCCTTGCTTCTTTTAGCACCAACATTAAACACAAAGACAACCTATTCTATTAATCTATATATTTACCTTACAATTTTATCAACACAAATCTTAAATTCCAAATGTATACAACTCAATTTTTATTTCAATTTAATAATCAAATTTTCTATTTTTCTTGTTTTCTAAACCCAATTCATCCTATCATGTTCTTAAACTTTTACACAGAGATCTCAGAATTTACCATTTCATTTTAATTATCACCCAACATTTTCTTTTTCACCCCTTAATAATAATTATTCTTCAGTATATTCTCTTCATTCTCCTCCATTATTTGGCTGATTTCCAGCATAGCATATTTTGGCTGAGTTTTCAGCATATTCTCCTCCTTAACTCCCCCTTTTATTTGGCTGATTACCAGGATTTTCCATTGTTTGGCTGATTTCCAGCATTTCATTATTTGGCTGATTTCTCAGCATATTCTCCTCCATTAACTCCAACTTCTATTCTGCTAACTTATTAAAAATTTCTTTTTTCATATGTTGTCTATTAATCCACTGTTTCCAACTGTACTATTCCAGGGTGTATCCCCATTTATTTCTTAATATTAATCATTTCCAACATGTGTTAAATGCAATTACAATTATGACTTCCATTTGTGTATCTTAGTACATCATCTAAAATCATTAACAATTGATCATCATTATCATCCACCACTTTGTTATCAAATTAAAACTAAAACATGTTACAAGAAGTTATGCTTTTATGACCATATCACTTTAGTCACCTTAGCTTCCCATTTCTATTTTTATTATATTTCTATCTTTATTTACCATAAACACTTCTTGTTTTTATATAAAGTTCATTTAAATTTTGAACCATTTAAACAATTAAACATTCAAACATTGCTATCTAATTTATCTATTTTGCTTATTCTTTTCCTTATCTGTCCATATGCATTTCAATTCAAAGTCAATACTTCCACGCTTAAAATTCTGCATGTCCTTTTTAATTCTATTATAAAGTCTGTTTCCAGTAAAACATCAGCTTCTCCACTTCTGGTCCTGCGCCAAGCCTTTTATTGCTACGTCAGTTAGTTAGAAGTTTATTAGTCATTGTATTTCTTCTTTCTTTATAAAGCCATCAAACAACAGAATAGGAATCTCCAAAGTTCAAATTCTCTTTTCAAGTTCATTTCGGTTTTAACAAGAAAGTTCAAATATCCAACTCTCTTTAGTTAATAAGCAGTTCCCTCCAATCAATCAGTGGTGGAATAAAGTTCTTAAAGGGTTTAAAACTTCTTTCCTTTTTTTCCCCCTCAAATCTTCAAGCCCCTCAGATCTTCAGCCGCTAGGTAAGGCTGGGGTCTTATTTATAAATATCCTCATTAACGCGTTGTTTCTCACCTGGGATGGTGTACTCACCTGGCTCCGAAGCACATCGTCTTTTCTTCCTTCTCCTGCACTTTGCTTATCCTGATTTGTCGCAGTCTCAAGGCAGCCACCATGGCTGCCGTCCCCCGCCGCTGACTTAGAGGATTGCCTCCGGCCTCCGGGAACTTGCCCATTCCTCTTGGCCACCCAAGGGGTCCCTCTCTTTCCCCTGTCCCTTCAGGACAGGGTAGGTCTGCAGACCTGTCAGCGGCGGTTAGCCAGTCGAGATTTTGGCAGGGCTCATCAGAGCCCCGCCATTTCCCCGACTGCAACCCCACGATGCCAAACCGGAAGTCAGCTGCTTACCTTCTAAGGCAGCCTGGTAAGTAGAACAGCAGAGGCGCGGAAATCAGCTGTGCCGCGCAAATCAGCTGAGCCAGAAAGAAGGAAATATAGGACAGGATAGGGCGGGGTGGGTGGGCAAGGCCAGCTGATGTTTGGAACTACCAGTTCGCTTGAACTGGTCCAAACCAGCAGCAGCCTATCACTGCTGGGCATTCAATTTTATAGCAATTTTATTGATTGTTAAGTGAATGAAGTGAATGAAGTCCAGTGGTGAAATGTAAAATTTGTTACTACCGGTTCTGTGGGAATGGCTTGGTGGTGGTGGGGAAATATGACTGAGTGGGCATGGCCAACTTTTTTTTTTTTTTTTTTTTTTTTTACTTTTAAAACCATTTTTTCGGCTGAAGAGGTTGTAAAAAAATGCTTTTAAAATGCTCTGACAATCCCAGCTGAGTTGCCTGATCGGCAGAGACTTTCTTCTTTTTCAGAATTTGACCATGCTTGAACATGCAAAAGTTTCAAGGCTCCAAATTTTGTAATAGTTAATCCTTCAAAATTAAAACTATGAAAATGTATATAGCCTACTCTATACATAATTTACCAAATGTTGCATTCCAGAAAGAATAATTGTTAATCAAATAAAAAGGCAAAATTGGATGAACGAATTGGTTTTCTGATAAAAATATGCACAATTATTTTACTTTTAATGAGAGAAAATGGGAAAAAATCATGAAACAGACTTCCATGTCAAATTGAGATACCAGAATTGAAATGCTTTTAAACTTATCATGGATATATATCTTTAATCTGACATACCCTTATAATTAAGCTTCTGCAGCTAATTTATGCTCATTTATCTATGCTCATTTATGTAGAAGAATCTGTAAAGGTTCAGCCAATGCACTAATTTTATCTTTTCCACAGCTTCCTTTTGAAAACATGGGCAATCAATCCATTTGATCAATTTATCAATTTGATTGATTAGCATGGGACAATATTGATCTATCAATCTAATCAATCCATAATCCAATCGTTCTGAGAATTGGAATGGAAAGGATCCATTCATGCATCATGGAGATGCATGAACAAGATTTTACCCAACTAGTTCTATCTATATATGCATCTGAAGTCACAGCAATATTGTTAATCTAAGCTTCCCTTTAACTGCTGTAAGTGTTAGAGAATACAGCAATGGAGAAGACTGTTCTTCCTCATTCCAGCCAGAATGCCATATATCATCTGCCTGTTCCACGTGATATTCCTTAGTGGCCTCCCTTCCAAATTCTAAGTAGTCTCAACCCAGTTAGCTTTCAAGCCTAAAGAGTTTTGGCTAAATACTGTCCCATGTTGATACTTAAAATCACACATTGCTTTTTTTAGCCTTTTAAAAATGAATAGGTGGCCTAGAATGCCAATAAGCAAATGCTTCAGAGGAAGGAAAGACAAATTGATAGTGTGTGTAAATTAGTCAGGTTATATAAATGCTGAATGATACAACCACCATAAAGTAGTCAAATCAAGAAGCATACTACTCCTAGAAGGATTGGATTAATCTAATAAAAGATAACAAATGGTGATGTTGAATAGTAAGTCCCTAAACTTCCATTTCTTCTTTCAATGCAGGGTATTTTAAGAACAATTTTACCTGAAGAGAGATTTTGACTCAATGCCATTCTCTAGATGCCCAGATATAGTGATATTGCCTTATTAAAAGTTAAAATTAAAATGCTTTTGGCTTTTAAGCAAAAAATATATCTTTGGTGGCTTTTTCTTACTGATAGAACAGTGTTCTTTCAACTCAAGATATGACTTAAAGTCATATAAGCATATGAATCCTTTGAGCAGGATTCTTGTTGGTTTATTACTACATTGTAAATTATAGCTACTTAAGTTTCAAGGTGAACTATTGTGCAATTCTACAGCACCCTAAAGCATCTCTTCCCAGCCTTACAAACAAGATTTTCTTATTTTAAAACTGTAAAAATGATTCATAAGGAAAGCAAGGAATGAAATTGACAGCTGTTTTTTTCCTCATTCCAAACATTCAATTTCTCCAAGACGTTAAGGGCATGGTACTTTCCCCTATTTATAACAACCCTATAAAAATGGCTTGACTAATAACTAGCAAAGTTACTATATGTGAATACAAAATACTTGGTGGAATAATGAAATATTGAAAAGAAAGAAGGTAAGAGAAAATATTCTATAAAGATTATAGTCAGAACCAGTGGTGAAATATAACATTTGATACTACTGATGATTGCGCTGCTCAGCTGGGCATGGGGTGGGGGTGCACAGGGATTTTTGCTACCGGTTCTCCAAACCACCCGCTGCCATCGCTACCGGATCACATGATCCGGTCCAAACCAGGAGCATTTCACCTCTAGTCAGTACAATGTCACCACCAGTACTGGCGTGGCTGGCCATGACAGGGGCTTCAGGCAGCACTCCTTAGCCAGTGGCACTGGGGCTGAAGTCGGCCATGAGCAGCTCACCTGTCAGTTCAGAGCCTCCCGAGGCTGCTGAGGGCAGTGCAGGGGTAGGGGAGGGGGACTGTAGAGGACGAGTGATCCATCAGGTGGGGCTTTTGCAGCCAGCTGGTGGGAATGGCTGGCCTGATCTTTTGCTTTTCCTTCTCCTGATTTCTGAAGACCTGTCCCAAGAGCCCTGCTCTCCTCTAACCCCCATCCCCACCTCTTTTTTCCCTCTCTGCTTCTCCCATGTTTCTGGGAATGCCCAACTGGGCTCACAAGTTTACCAGAAAGTATTTGCCCAGTGTCCTTTGTTGAGGTTATTTACCCTGGGTGGGCTAGATCATGCCACATGCCTGTCAGAAGCAACTGACTCTCTGCCTTTGCCCCGTGATTCCTTGGTCAAAGCTGCCTCTCCCCACTGTTTGGCAGGGTTCCCCTGTGTGGCAGGGCTGGCATCTATGCTGCCCTCTCAGTGTGCCAAGCCTCGCTCCCTCAGGATCGAAGGCTGGGGTGGCATTGCTGAGTGCCACCATTCCCTCTGGCAATCTTTGTTTGGCATTCTGGGCTTCAATCCTGCCCTGGTGCTGAGCAGCAAGAAAGGCTGTGCTTGTTCCTTGTTCCTTGGAAGTGCCTGGACCTGCCCTCTCCCCCGGCTCTCTTTCTGGATGGAGCAATGCCAGGAGAATGGGGGTGCATCCCGCAGTCTTCTGCTTTTGGGAGGCACTGCTCCTGATCAGCACTTTGAGTAAGGATTTGGGTAAGAGGGGAGGACGCGTTTGCTGGTTCTCTGGAGGAGCCCAGGGGGGCCTGCTGGCCCCTGCCCTTAAGGAGAGCCACCCGTTCATTCAACCATTCTGGGGTCTGGCTCTGGGTCTTCTTGTGTCCCCCTCTTATTCATAGACTACATCAGGGAGCTCAGCTACTTCTGCTGGCCGTTGAGGAGGACAGGCTCAAAGCCAGACTGTTTGCAAGGATGGAAATGAAGAGGAGTGAGGCGCAACACTAATTCCAATCGCTTGTCCTTTTCTTTTTCTCTGCTCATGTTCCTTTCCCCAAATATCCCTGGGAAAGCTAGAGCCCCGGTCAGGGTGGACGGTCTTTCCCTGGAATTCAACGGGGAGCCCAGCTGGCATGCTTGGTGGCCTTCTGGGCCTCTTTCCAGCATGCCAGCCAAGCTTCCCACTAAAGTCCAGGGAAAGACCAGGTGCTCCACACCCTCGCAGGGAAGGGATCTTTGGCAAAGGACCAGAAGGACCCTAACTGCCCCATCACCGCCGCTCTTATATAGCTTATCAAATACACAGAGGTACTCATTAGAATCAATTTTTTTCCTTAGGAAATTAGGAGGGAAGCTGGCTCTTTAAGTTCTCCTGTTTGTTTATTCAGGAAAGAGGTTGTTAAGCATAAGGGGGGTGGCATATACGGAAGTGTTGTGCTTGGTGGAAGAGCAAAGTGGGATGTGTGTGTGTAAATACCCAGGCTTCATCAAAAAGAGTATTTTGAAGTCCGAGAGAAAAATTCTTTTTACCATCTTTTTTTTTTTTTTTTTTGCCTGGGGTGTTTACATTGCTCTGGCTTTGATTTGCCCACCCTTCCAACACTTTGGTGATAAATTTCTAAACATTTTTGCCAGCCTTGCCGGAGGGAGATGCCATCTATACCATTTCCTCTATATATCTTGATGGCAAGATATGCAAATTGAGGTTGCTACAGAAGACTTTGAGCCATATGCAATGAGGGATACTGTTTTAAGTCAAACAGACTTCAAACAGCCTCTTAGATTTAAGACAGGGGTCAGCAAACTGTGGCTCTGGAGCTGCATGTGGCTCTTTCACCCCTCTGCTGTGGCTCCCTGTCTCTCAAAATATGCGTCACAGCCGCCAATGTGCAACACCCGCCAGCATGAGATTTATTGAGCTTTTCAACCTCCAGTAGGCCAACCATGGATAAATCCAAGAAAATAAAAGTTTCAGAAGAAAACAGAATGTTTAATTCAACTACATATGCTAGTTCTGTGGCCGCTCAAGAAATAGTCAGGCACAGGAAGGGTTTTGTGGCTCCCGGCGTTTTCTTTTCTGTGGGAAAGGGGTCCAAATGGCTCTTTGAGTGTTTAAGGTTGCAGACCCCTGGTTTAAGAGAACTTAAAAGATGCCAGATTCCCTAATTATCCACACCTACAAGTGAGTCTCCATCATTCCATGTAACTCAAACCACTACCCCAACACTGACATGTGAAGCCAATAAAATACTGTATGTTGCCTTCATTGAGGACAACTGTGACTCATTCTTGTGTTACTGCCTGTAAGAAGACTTCTGCCTGTAAGATGGAAGTAACTGTGGCAAGCAAGAGAGGAAAGGAAAAGTTCATTTCAGATGGGTACCTCTATGTATGTGATAAGCTGAGTGCTAACCAGGGCAGCCCCGGTCCTTTACAGCCCCCTCGCCTTGTCTTTTGTGGCTGGATCCCTCATCCTCTACAGCCTCCCTCCCCCCCGCATCCTTTGTGGCAAAGAGATGCGAACCAGCCCTTGTCTCAGGCATTTTGGACAAAGGGGGTCTTTCTTTCTTTCTTTCTTTCTTTCTTTCTTTCTTTCTTTCTTTCTTTCTTTCTTTCTTTCTTCTTTCTCTCTCTCTCTCTTTCTCTCTCTCTCCTTTCTTTTCTTTCTTTTTCTTTCTCCCCACCACCCCCCACTCTTCTCTTCCCATTCAGGGTGATGGATCCCTCGTCCTTTACAGCCTCCTCCCCTTGTCTTTTTAGCTGGATCCCTCATCCTCTATAGCCCCCCCTCCCCCACCCCACCCCCGCGCTGCTCTCGGCAGCCTCGGGAGACTCCGAACTGACAGGCGAGCAGTTCATTGCGAGGCAAACCAACCCATGTCTCAGGCACTTTGGACAAAGGGGAGGTGTTGTTGGCCCTCCTGAGCCTCCCTCTGAACTGCAGCCCCCGCTCTTCCACTCCCAAAGCCCCCGAGTCCCTGCACCGATTGGCTGGCTGCGAATTGTCCTGGGAGGCCAAAAGCCCAACACGAGCTGTACTTCGATGAATGGGCCCCGATGAAGGGACTGGGATGGAAGGGGCTGTGGCCGATGTGCCGGGGCAAAAGACTGGGGGCGGGTCAGCCGAGGAGAAAAGTTTGTGGCTAATAATGCAGAGGCGAAAACCTTAAGGAAAAACAGACAAAGCAAAGAGACCAAACCGAAAAATCATAGACCCTGATGGGGATGACCAGGTCGCCACTCTGCAAATGTCTTCAATGGGAGCCTGCGTGGCCCATGCTGCAGTAGTGGCTTCACTCCTGGTGGAGTGAGCAGTAATCCATCTCAGAATGGGCCGAGCCTGCATCTCATAAGCCTTGGCAATGCAGGCTTTCAACCAGCGGCCTATGGTGGACGACGTCATCTTCCTGCCTATGGCTGAAGGCTAAAATAAGACGAATAGAGATTCTGTCTTCTGAAAGGAAGAAGTCTGTTTGATATATCTACAAAGAGCCCATCTGACGTCCAGTGTATGCCATCGTTCCTCCAAGGGATGATGGGGTCCTGGGCAAAAATTAGGCAAAATGAGCTCCTGGGCCCTGTGAAACCAGGAGTTCACCTTGGGCAGAAACAATGGATCCAAATGAAGAACCACCCTATCTGCATGGAAAATGCAAAGATCCTTCCTCACTGATAATGCTGCTAATTCAGAGATCCTCCTGGCTGATGTTATTGCCATGAGGAATGCCATCTTAAGAGTTAAGTATCTGAGGCTAGAGGTCTTCAATGGCTCAAATTGAGCTGAAGTGAGAGCCTGGAGCACTAAGGCCAGGTCCCAGGTGGGGTAATGATGTACCACTGGGGGTCTCAAATTAACAGTTCTTTTCAGAAAACTGCGTATTCTGGGGTGGTGAGTAAGAAGTTGCCTGTTTTCATAGGCCAACACTGTGGCTAAAGCTGCGACCTGTCTCCTAAGGGTGTTGGGAGACAGTCCCCTGTCCAATCTCTCTGGGAGAAATCAAACCAGGAACAGCTTGGATCAGGATTGAACCTTATGTAATAACCAGTAGGATTCATTTAACAAGAGCAATGAAGAGTCCTGAGATTGCTCTTGCTAAGCCAGGTGATGATGTGATGTTTCACCTAATGATGGTAAGTGATGAAAATTCCAGTCCCAATTACTGCCATAACTTAAGGACTACCTGTATAACAAAATGATAACCGGGGCAAGTACTTTGTATATCTTGGCAGAATGTTTACCAAACTTATAGAAATATATATATAAAAGAAAATAATGGTTCAGGTACAAAGATAGCAAGGGAAATTATTGAAGCCTGGGAAATGGGCCTCTTGTCAGTCAACAGGACTGTTGATTTACCACCATCTTATCAATTATTTAAGAGTTAAGAACATGGAAACAACAGCCAATCACTAGCTATCGACAAATAAATCAACAGGAAGGCACGACATAAATAAGATGCATAGAAAAGCCCAAAGCACACATTCTGATAGAGAGAAGTTCCCTGAGGTTCGGCTCCAGCATGAGTCTGAAAACTCAGAAGACTATACCTCTGGTCCTAGTGACCAACCCAGCTTGCAAGAAACAAACATGCTAATAGAAATAACAATAGCACTTAGATGTATATACCATTTCATAGTTCTTCACAACAATATCTAACTGGTTTACAGAGTCAGCATATTGCTACCAACAATCTAGGTTCTCATTTTACCAACCTCGAAAGGATGGAAAACTGAGTTAACCTGGAGTTGGTCAGGATCAAACTCCTGGCAATGGGCAGAGTTAGCCTGCAATAACTTTATTCAAAGCACTGCACCACCACAGCTCGTAAAATATCCTCTCTCTTGAAAGGCATGAATATTTCTTAAAGAAGCAAAAATGGTTGGGCTTCTTTGCAAGGAGGACAACTGAAAAACCAAAGGTTGAATGTAGTTGGCAAGACACTTTGAATCAGAGTGTCAGGGTTGAATAAAAAATCAGCATAGTGGCCACCACGGGGCAATCAAAGTCATATTGTTATTGTTTTGATGGGAGTCAACAGGCTCAGACTTAACCCAGACAAGACAGAGTGGCTGTGGGCATTGCCTCCTAAAGACTATGTTGATTGTCCATCCTTGGTTCGGGGGGGGGGAAGAAATCGTCCCCCTCAGAACGGGTTCACAATTTGGGTGTCCTCCTAGACTCACAGCTAAGATTAAAGCAACATGAAATGTAAAATTTGTTACTACTGGTTCTGTGGGCGTGGCTTGGTGGGGGGGGTTTAATGTGACTGGATGGGCGTGGCCAACTTTTTTTTTTAAAACTTTTCAAAGCATTTTTTCTAATGCTTTGAAAAGCCTCTGCCGATCAGGCAACTCAGCTGTGATCATCAAAGAGGCTTTTTAAAAAATACCTCTCTGCCGATCAGGCAACTCAGCTGGGATCGTCAGAGACTTTTCAAAGCATTTTTTTTACCACCTCTTCGGCCAAGAGGTTGCAGAAAAAAATGCTTTGAAAAGCCTCTGATGATCCCAGCTGAGCCACGCGATCATCAGAGTCTTTTTGTTTTACTTTTAAAAGCATTTCATCATACTGGGGGGGGGCAGGGATTTTTGCTACCGGTTCTCCGAACCACCCACCACCATCACTACCAGATCGGGTGATCCGGTCCAAACTGGGAGCATTTCACCCCTACACACACCCTTCTTTTTTTAATCAGTGGTAAATGACATGGTAAAACAAGGATATTTTTCAAGCACAGAAAATTAATGAAAAGTATAGTTAATGTTTTGATATAAACTAGTTTTAGCTACGTCTCTTTTAATTTCTTTTGCTTATTATATCTAACATTTTTTCTATTCTTTCTGTAATTTGTCTTACTCCAAAATGAAATATGCATTCAATTATAAAATGCTTTCATTTATAAAAATGTACCTCTGTGTGAGCCCAGGGTAAACTAGACAGGAAACACTACTAGATAAACTAATTCTACTTTATTGTAAATCTATATCAGGGGTTCAAACTCAAGGCCCAGGGGCCAGATCTGGCCCATGGAGTGCTTAGATTTGGCCTGTGGGGCTGCCCTGGAAACAGCGAAGGACTGGCCCACAGTGTTTCTGCCAGCAAAGGTATCCAGGGGGATATGTGTGGCCCACCCGAGCTCCACTTTCGCTGGCAGAAGGTCGCAGGAGGACATCACGACTGAAAACGGAGCTTAAGAACCCCTTTCTCACTGGCAGGGCACTCAGGCCGCCACAGGTGCCTCCCACACTAGTGACATCAAGATGGCCATGACCACCCTGGCCACTCCCACCCCGGCCCCCAAGGTCAAACACAACCCTGATGCAGCCCTCAATGAAATCAAGTTTGACACCCCTGGTCTACATTAACAGAATCTTGAAAGTCTGAAGATATCAACTTCCTGCCACCTTTTTTAACTGCTTGATCCATTAGGAAAATACTTCCTTTGCAACAATCAAACAAATGGGAGGGAAAATGTTCACAAGTAAGATTTGCAACCTAACCTCGCAAAGATATGTTGTAAAGATATGTGTCTTCAGGATGATGCATTGGATAATTATTTGAAATATATTGTTGAGCTTTAATTGAATTTTGCTGAATTTGGTAGTCAAAGTCACACAAGCGTATAAGAAGGAATTTGGAATCCTTGGAATATCTCCAGCAGTTCTTTCAAATAATTTTCAGGCCTATTAGATAATAAATAAGAGATTCATTCACTGAGGTATAGTTCACTTTCAAGGCTTAACTATTCTTCAAGGACCTTTTTAATTCCTTTAAAATGAACATATAAATGAAACCATTAATAATACTAGTACTTTAAATAAGCTTACCATCCATTTGGGTTCGAAAAGTGCATATGGAAGAATTGTCAAAATGTTCAAACATTGTCACCATCCTCCAAAAGAGAATTAGGAACATCTACATTTAAGCATATGGTTAAATAATGTTCTCATACAAACTTACTTAGCAGTGTGCCTGTACGTCTGCAGTCAGGTAAAATGTACATAGGTTTGCTGTTGGATTTATGTAGCTCAATACTATATTTGTTTCCTTGGTAGAAAACATCATTACGTTTAATGGGGCTATTGTCAACTCTGAAGCGAACCTGGCTGAAGCCATCTTGTGCTGCCTCATAGATGCCACGAAGCCTGAGGGGGGAAGGGAGAGGGGAAGTAGATAGCCCAGCTAGCAGTCAACACAAAAAGTTTTCCAAGGTCATTGTAACAGGTGGCTGTTGAAGGAGGAGACGAACCTGCTATCCATCCTAATTGGACAATCTGACCGATTATACCTGGGAAGGGGGATTTTACTCTTTTAATTAGGTGAAAGCCACAGGAAATGTTAGAATTAGTTTTCACCGGTTGTGCCGATATGATGTATTCAATAAACATGTTCTTTGAGGAATCTACCCGCCTTGGAGTTCTGCTTTCAATGGGTGTGTTACTCGGAACGCTGATAGCTATCATATAAAGTCATACTACCGTTCTAGTCCTCATTTCCTAGGAAATCTTCTGAAAATGGAAATAGAAATAACTTATACTGTATATTCAAGGGCCTACATATATTACATTGGCAATTTAAATATGAATAACTTGTGAATAATGCTGTTCTGTGTAAATGTTTGATCAGTCCTCAGGATAAATGCGGTGTCTTGCAGGGGTCCCCAACCTCCGGTCCATGGACCGGCACTGGGCTGCGGCATGTTAGCAACCAGTTCGCTCAAACAAGCGGAGCCCCACCTGCGGAATGCAGGCAGCATGCAAAACCATGCACCCTCCAGTCCGCGGAAAAACCTTTCTCCATGGGACTGATCCCTGATGCCCAAAAGGTTTGGGAAAACTGGTGTATTGGGCTTTTATTGTTCCTGGTTCATGAAGCAGGCCCATGATCTCATATCATTATTTCATTACCAGGGCATCCTGTATGTATTCTAGTTCTTGCAGACTCACTGAAGTGCATTTTAGAGCTTTCCGTAAAGCAAGCTGCAGAAACTGTAATATCGTTTGCTTGATAGTAGAAAAGATAAACAGTATGATTTATTGGTAATCCTGACTTCAGCCTCTATTAAATACATGAACAACTATTGCAGTTTTAAATGTTTAGGGAAAAAAACCAGATGAAAGTTGGCATTCCTTTGACGTATGACAGATACATGCATAAAGAACCAAATTATAAAATTGAAATTTCACTATCAGTTACATATATATAACCAAAGTTAGATATACCTTTTAAAATTCATAGCTTCCTATGAATTCTTAACATTCTTGGTTCGGATTAGTCCCACAAGGGCAGCAAGAATTTATTTCAGAATAAAGAAAGGAAGGGCAAACTTTTACTGAAAGGCCAATCATATTTAACAAAAAATAAGCTCTAATCAGCTCAGACTAGAAGAAATTAGGTGGTTTGCAGCTGTTAGGACCTTTGAGAATATGAACCTTTCTTTAACTACATTTCAGGTTGTTTAATTCATATTTAACTTGGCTGCAGCTTTGATTGACTATATAAATTTAGCATGAGAAAATATACAAATTGCATTTGTGTTATATGAACCTACTATTCCAGGTGCCCTAAATTATATGTGACTCGCAGTTGTTCAGAGAGTTCACTATCATTATTATAAATCCAGCACATGCTTTCAAGCATTTTAAAGGAATAAGTGTTAAAAGGATAATATAAATTATTCATGGACATTTATAAGTAATAATAGTGCTATTAAGCTGACATACAGATGGTTAAACTCTGCAGCTCAACTGGAAAGTGTCAAAATTAAAACTTCTTTTTTGCATTAGAATTCAGGTATATTGATCACATAGGATGAAGTAAAAAAGAATATTTTAGGCAATGAGTATATCCTGCTAAATGTACATGTGTTCTTATCACAGAGAAATTCATTAATCTAAATACTAAATACTTCCCTGAATTGTAAATTGCATATTGATTGACAAACTCAGGAACATGAAACACAATTATAGAAGTGTTTATAATCTCTACACTTCTGCTGTTACATTGTTTAAAATAACTATATGGAGTACTATAAAGAGATGAAATCCAGCAATAAGGAATATCAACAAAAGAGAATATATATATTTCAGAGGTGAAGTATGGAATCCTTGGTGCTTACTGAGCTTGGTTGTTTGCTTGTGGGCATTTTATTGCCTAATAATATTATCAACACACTGCAATCGAACATCGAAACTCAGAGAGCACCAAGGACTCAACAATAGAATAGAATTCTTTATTGGCCAAGTGTGATTGGACACACAAGGAATTTGTCTTGGTGCATATGCTCTCAGTGTCCATAAAAAGAAAAGATACATTCATCAAGAATCATAAGGTACAACACTTAATGATAGTCATATGATACAAATAAGCAATCAAATCATGCTAAGAAACAATCAATATAAATTGTAAGAATACCAGCAACAAATTTACAGTCATACAGTCATAAGTGGGAGGCGATGGGTGATAGGAACGATGAGAAGATTAATAGTAATGCAGACTAATAATAAAGAGATATATTAGCATTTTGTTAGTTATAAAATTGTGTGTCTGTTTTCATCTCTTGAATGTACAACTCATATTACATCCTTACGCTTCTGCAAAAGGACCTGATGATCTTATCCAATCTAATTTCTGATTTTTCTCATTTTCATTATCTGGTTGCATGCTGAAGCAGGATTACATGCATTCAACATGCTTATTATATACAGTATGGTCTGAAAGACTTAAAACAATTTAGTTGTACATAGCAAGGGCTTTTTTTCATCTAATCTGAGCACTTTATTTTGGAAAGAAGGACAATTCATAGATACAGCAATCTCTTTGCAACTAAAACATTCTGCTTGAAGAGAAATAGTCCTGGTAGGAACATTTGAACTTTACTGCCTGTTATTAATTATCAGTGAGTCATTCCCACAGGCAAAACTGTTATATGAGGAACACATACAGTAAGGTAAAAGTTTCCCTGTCCAGTCGTATCTAACTCTAGGGGGCGATGCTAATCTCTGTTTCTTGGTCAAGGGAGCCAATGTTGTTCCAAGACATTTTCCATGGTCATGTGGCCAGCATCAGAGGTGAAATGCTACTGGTTCGCACCAGTGATAAAAACTACCGGTTCGGGTGAACCGGTAGTAAAAAAACAGCTAACAGTTCGGGCGACTCAGTAGTTAAAAAGCTACTGGTTTGGGCGGACCAGTAGTTAAAAAAGCTACCAGTTCATCCAAACCGGTATTTCCGACGATTAGCTGTGCCCCATGGTTTATATTCGGTAGAAAGCAGGTAATCCTGCTTTCTAGCAAAGCTAAATCATGCAGCACAGCTGTTTCCCCCGCCCTTGCTGTTCTACTTACCTTCCCAAGCCTCCTTTTTCCACAGACAACATGTGTTTGGTGCGCACTGCGCATGCATGTGCAGCATGCTTTTGGTGTGTAGTGTATGCGTGCACACAGCGTGCACACATGAGCAGCAAACCGGTGGCAATCTGCAGAGGATTTCATCAGTGGCCGGCATGGTTATATGTCAAAAGCACCAGGGACACTGTTACCTTCCCACTGAAGTAATATCTTTTAATCTACTCACATTTGCATGATTTTGAATTGCTAGATGGGAAAGAGCTGGGGTTTGGGTTTCGAATAAACTTTTTCAGCTGACAAACTCAGTGTTTTTAACCTCTAAGCCATCGTGGCCCATACAATACCACCTGATTATTAAATTTTTAGTGACTGGTAGCTTAATGTAAAGATCTGCTCAATTGAAAAGCATAGGCTTTTAAGGGGATGGGATGTGACAAAAGCAACATCTATAGCCTATTAACACAGGCAGAAAAGAACTGGATGATGAATGTGCTTGTTTGATTCTGGATTTAGACACAGTATTAAAAATAACTATAATTATTTTTTGCCCATGCCACTCCCTTTGATTACAAAAGGGACTAATTTTGCAACTCTCCTTTTTAATTCTTTGGCAATAACCCTTGCATATAAAATGTTAGATATTTCTAAGGGAACATCTGTCTGAAGTGTGCTGATGGAAAGAACAGAGCCAGTAGATAACAATAAGGAATTAAGCCTGATGGGTTGGTTTTTTTCATGATGTTCCATAAAATGGATTATTTTAACCAACAATTATCCTTCAGATGTAATTAGAAGATTTAATGGATTGTTTGCAAGGAGTTTTATTAACACTGCCACCTGTCTTCTCTTTGTACAGTCCAGGCATTTAAAAAAAAAAATCCTACGAATATTTTTAAGCCTAATAAAAGGTCAGGAGAGAATAATATGAACCACTATGGTGGCTGGGTTAATTGTGCTGATTTCACAAGAAGAGAAAAATTACAAAAATTGTAATTTTCAGGTCAGAACCTTAAGCAAGCAGATGAATCAGCCCAGGTACTAAAGGTTGAAAATAGAGTTTGTGTCTCTGTTGGCCTGCAGTGCAAACCAACATTATTCATCTGAAGAAGGTACAGCTAGTCCTTGACTAACAACTGCAAAGGAGCCCAAAATTTCTGTTGCTAAGTGAGATAGTTAAGTTGAATTTCTGATCTTTCTTGGCACAGTTGTTAAATGAATCACTGCAGTTGTTAAGTTAGTAACATAGCTGTTAAGCAAATGAGTGCCACTGTAACTTCAAAAGGCCACTAAACAAACTGTTGTAAGTCAAGGACTACCTGTACAGAACGGAAGGGAAGGGAAAAAGAGGCCAGATGTTTTCTCCGCATATGAAATGTGAAATTATCATTCAGGGCTACTGAAAGAAAATTGGAGGTAGCAACATCAAAAATAAAGAGCAGGGATAGTGGGCAAATGGAAGAGAATTATGACTGAAGGAAGAAACCATATCAAAAGACAGATTTAAATGTTCCAAGGGACTGAAATATTCAGCAGTTCCCATTTGAATACAAATTTTTTATCCACTTGCTTTCTCATTCAGTCACTGAACACTAAAAATTATTATAGTTCCCTGCTCTACTACTCAAATTCCATTATTTTACAGATCTAAACCATTTTGATTATTTGTACAACTATTATGGACTGAATAATTATGTATGCATGTTAGGATTCTTTGATAATTTCTAATGTTTACCCATCAATATGTGTGACACTTTTTTTGAAAAAAGTAAAATTACAGAAAAGGACTCTGAGATTGGCATTCAGATAATTATTTGCAGTCTATTTTGCAATTAGAGAGTATTCAACCATTAAAAAAATGACTGGATCTTTTATTAAAAACAGTTTTGTAGAAGGTTTTTCAGAACTGGTTCAACATATTTGCTCTGCTGGAAGAGAGGCTTTTAAAATGGAAAATCCTGCTGCAAATCTTAATGTGAATACCAACAGTAATTAACAATTTTCCAGTTTTGTTTATTAAGGAAAAGAGATTAGAGAAGAGGTTAAATGAATGGATTCAGCAACTCCCAATCATATAAAGTGGCATTATAAGACCATTTGTTTAACTCTGTAAAAGCTCTAAAATTGGGAAAGGTGAAAAGAAAGAGAAGAAGAGGACAGCACCAGCAAGATGGGATGGATTCGGTTACACTGATGATGAGTGCACCATTGGAGACTTAAAAGAACAGGTTAGGGACAGATTATCAAAGAGAACATCTATCTTTGTGGTTGCTAGGAGTTGAAAAGAACTTGATGACACATACTCAATCAGTATAATTTATCATTTGGGTAGGAGAGTGCAGGACCTGGATCTGAGACTGGGATTTTTTCAATAATTGTTAGTTGGACAACACACACAAACTTGTTTGAATATGCACAGGTCACATATCAATACTTACCCAAACCCATTCTTCCTGGGAAAAACATAATTCAATGCCTTTTTATTCTTTTATCTATCAGTAAAGTACACGAATTTTAGCTCTTTAACATATTGGAGAAGAACACCAAAGGCATTTCTCTGAAAGATAGATCGTAGCAACAGCCATTAGTAAGTCATATTCCAAAGCAGCAGGCAGAATTAAGGTGTTTGGTCTCAGGGGATACTGGGAGAGAAACAGTGGTGGGTTGCTCCCGGTTCAGTCCGCTTCTATAGAACTGGTAGTAAAACTGGCGGGAGGCTCCGTCCACCCACCACAACGTCATTGTGGGTGATCTGTGCATGCGTAGAAGTGCACGCGCTCCCGCTGCAAACCAGTAGTATAGGTAAGTGGAACCCACCCCTGGACAGAAAGTTTAAGAACTACAGACTTTAGCTCTACAAAAGAGCTGTCAAACTCATGGCCCGCAGACCGGATGCATCACATGCTGGCCACGCCCATGGCCAGTTTAGCGAAGGGTGAAAAAGTTGCGATACATCATGTGATGCTGCCTTGACGACACGAGTTTGACACCCCTGTTCTAGTCTATACACAATTGTTATATGGCTGACTATGGTAGGAACCATAAGCTTTAAGAACTGCCTGAGGTTTTTTTCAATCTTTTTCCCTTCTCATCCTTTCCCCCTTTTTATGTTTGTTCGTTTTTAGATTTTTGTCCTAAGGCAGAAAACAAGTGTTTTATTGATGAAAAGTTTTGAAGCTACTATCAAAGACTTTCAAGCTGCAATCATGTAAAACTGTTTTGAATACCAAATCACTGTGCAAGTTTGTTGTAAACACATACAAAACAAAATGCTTGCTGAAAATCACATATTTTTCTAGATTTGTCCAAATTATATTAAAATATAAACACCTCTTCAAAACTAAGATACTAATATTACAGTTGTCTAGTTTTCTGCTTAGATACAAAAAAGTAACATCATATTTAAAAAGCATATTTTTTACTTATTATTATGTATAAACTACTCTAAATTATAGAGAGATCATGGAAGTCTTAAGTACAACCAGATGGATCTCCCTAGATTCAGTCTGAAAAAGTTAGGTCTTCCTGAGTTTTCAAAAATATATCTATTTAGGCTGTGCCTCAGGCATCAAAATATTTTCAGCTGGCACTGATCAATTCCAAGTTCCTGTATCATCATTTATTGAAGAGAAACCCAATTTTACAGTTAACAATTTCCATAAATCCCTTCACATAAAAGCATTTTTGAATTGTTGGCAGGGATAAACTGCAAGAAGTGAATTCTAGTTAGTAGTTGCTAGTTTTAATTAAGATAGAATAAAAACACTCAGTCCAAGAATTTAAAAAAATGACAATCCTCTCTAGTACCTCTGCATTATTTAAATTCACTACTTTGCCATTTTAGAGGTATTTGTTCTCTAATCAATATAATCCATACAACTACCACAAGGGGTTACAGAATTTTGCATTAGTAATATAAAAATTGAGATTACCATAAAGATTAGCAGGTAAGAAGATGAATACAAGAAACTGATATAGTCATTTTAAGTAATAACAAATCACGGTGTCGTAAAAGTCTGAAAACCTCTAGCAACAAATAAGATACCTATATTTTCTTCAGATGTGGGATTGAAGTTACAGGTAGCCGTCGACTTATGACCACAATTAACCCCAAAATTTCCATTGCTGAGCAAGACAGTTGTTAAGTGAATTTTGCCCCATTATACGATCTTTCTTGCCACAGTTAAGTGAACCACTGCAGTTGTTAAATTAGTAACATAGTTGTTAAATTAATCTAGCTTCCCCACTGACTTTGCTTATCAGAAGGTCACAAAAAGTGATCACATGACCCCAGGACACTTCATAACTGTTATAAATATGAGTCAGTTCCAAGCATCTGAATTTTGATCACATTACCATGGGGATGCTGCAATGGTCACAAGTGTGAAAATTGATCATAATTCACCTTTTTAAGTGCTGTTGTAACTTTGAACAGTCATTAAATGCACTCTGGTAAATCAAGGATTACCCTTATTTCATTTTTTTAATGGCTCTAACCTTTTCTTCTTATATTTGGTATATAACTGTTCCATAATTTACATTTAAATTGTATATGCACACTTGCCATTTATTACAAAAATAAACATATACCTTTAAATTGTTTAACAATGGTACAGCAATGAAGTTCAGGCTTCCAGAAAAATCAGTGGAAATGACACACATTATAAAGCTAAGAAGTTTGCGATAATATTAGTATGTATGTACAATGTAGCAGTAGACTTTCTAATAGCATGCCCTGTCTAATCACATAATTATGAAAATTGAATGCTACGATTCTGGAATCTAAAAGATCTCCACATTTTGTTAGAATGATAAAAAGTATAAAAGGGGCTGAGCTTGTGACACCTCAGTGCTGCTTTTTCCATTTTGTCTCCCCTACCCCACTCACATATCTGGATGACTAAGAATTTCTAGAGACTTGTGGTTACTTATGTTTAAATCTGTAAATATGGCAGCATTAAGGTCCTGAGTAAACTAAAAAGATGAGAAAAATCAGTGAAGAAAGCCAGTTTGGTGTAGCAGTTAAGGCACCAGGCTAGATACCTGGAGAACATAAGTCCTGGTCCCTCCTTAGGCGAATCTTGGTGGCAGTTGTTCCCTTTCAGCCTTAGTGGCAATAGCAAACCACTTCCAAAAAGTTATCCAGGAAAAGTGTAGGGGTTTGTTAAGGCAGTCACCTGTAGTCAATAATGACTTGAAGGCACAAAAAAATAAAAAAGAACCAGAAAATACATCATTTGAAAAACCATGGAGTTCATCAGCACCATGATATAGTTTTGGTAAAAAGCCATCAGATTGATGACACAGTAAGTGAAGAAGACAAAACATGTAAGTAATAAAATATAAATCTGATAAAACCAAAGACTAATAATTTAAAAAGCAAATTTGCCTGTCTGCAAACCTCAATATTGACTGGGTAATCTATTTTATGGATTTGTTTTAAAGGTATTTTAATTATGCTTTGAATTATTTTCCTAAGTAATGTCTTTTGTACTTTTTAGTGCTTTTTGGTAAAGAATCTGGGATATACTTTACTTTTAATAAATAAATGACACAAAATAAATATTGTTTATTTTCTAGGGAAGTTGTCTACCAATGTAAAACTTCTTTATGAAACTTTTACAGAGCCAATCTAAATACCAGAGTTTTCTGCAAGATCTTTCTTTAAAAAAAAACCTTCTTCTTTTTTAGCTAGCATGCCTATGCAAAACCAAAAAGTGATTAGCACTTTTGATCAAATTTAGATGACCTCAGATATGACAACCTAGCAAAACCTTTTAAAGTGTGCATTTATCAGGATGATATCAAATATATAATCTTTAGCTGGCAAGCTCCTTACTTTGTGACAAAGCACCACTCTTCCTATTTAATCATTCTTTGGGAAGGAAAATCAGTCTATTTGAGAGAGAGCCTCATATGTCAACTCCACTGATTCACTAACTTTGTCAAAGTCATTTTGAGACACTGTAAAAAATCTGACTTGTCTTTGTGGCATGTATCTTTTATTAGACCTGTTAGAAAAGAAGAGTTCAGACAAAATATACTGAATCACTTCCTACCTGAAGGAGACTGTAAATAAATTATAATATTATTTTCCCTAATCTTAAAAATTTTGCTTTCTGTCGGTAGAAATATAACATTCTAATATTTTAAGATACTTATTTACTAATGAGTTTTAAAAGCCTGTCAAATCATAGAACCAAGTACTAGGTGGAAACAATAATAAATGTGCTAACAATCAATAATATATTTCTACGAAACATTTCATCTGGGTAACACAAACAAATGAAAATTTAGATGTAAAATCTCTCTTTCAATCTAATGTGTCATTATGTTACACACAGAAAATACCCCATATAAAATTCAAAGAGCTTTAATATATATAACAAAGAAGACCATAAAGCCACAACAGAAAAAAAAAATCTAAATTTTGATATTTTCAGCTCATGTTTTCTTATCGCTTTTCAACATAAAGTCATAATAGAACTGCACATCAGACTGAAATACTGATCAATTAATTTTCAAATAATTGAAAATTAAAACTTAATGAAATTAATTTATTCAAGATAACACCCTGTCACTCAAATCAACAATACTAAGCTACAAAGATCAGAGGAACAGCAGATAAAGCAATTGTCCCATTTCTGAAAATCAAGCAAAAAGAAAAGAGATAAAGGGGCTAAAGTAATCATAATAAGGCAGGGGATTTTAAAGCTTGGCCATTGCTGTGTCAATGTACTTTTAAACTTAGCTTTCAATTACTCTATGCAAAGACATATAAAGAAAATGCAATACTTCAAAAACCACGGACACTGAGAATGTTAAAGCATTAACAGAGCTTTAAATTCATCTTAGAAATAAATTGGGAGCCACTATTGTTGGTAGGAAAATCAGAATAATATGATTTAAATAATTAAAATCTTCTACCTGGCATTACTGATACAGAATTGTTTTGCACAAATTGCTATTATTGAATGTTTACAAGTAGTGTTATGTAGATCACATTCCATAAACACCAACTGTGAAGTCATCAAAACAGGGTGGCTGTGGCCTTGCTGATCACAACCAGAATTGCACAAATTCTTTCTTAGCATAGATGGCACATGGATTTCTAGGTGCAAACTGGATCCAGAAGAACTCCCAAACTATTTTCCAAGTAGATGCTACTTCATCCAGAAAAAGATGAATATCCTTCCTGAAATTAGGAATCTTATTCATTACTGTGGTACTTACCTTTCCTGTCCTGCACACTAAACTGCTGAATTTACTGGAGGCTAAGCTCCAAAAGGAAGCAGTGACTCAGTGGCTAAGACGCTGAGCTTGTCGATCGAAAGGTTGGCAGTTCAGCAGTTCTAATCCCTAGTGCCGCATAACAGGGTGAGCTCCCGTTACTTGTCCCAGCTTCTGCCACCCTAGTACATAAAAAATGCAAGTAGAAAAAGAGGGACCATCTTTGGTGGGAAGGTAAGAGCATTCCATGCAGTTTTGGCGTTTAGTCATGCCGGCCACATGATCATGTGCTGGCTCTTCAGCTTTGAAACAGAGATGAGCACCACCCCCTAGAGGCAGGAATGACTAGCACATATATGTGAGGGGAACCTTTACTTTTACCTTTACCTTAAGCTCCATGGAGTATTTGGAATTAGGAAAAGGGCAATCTAAGGAGCTTTCACATGCAAGGGATATCATGTGTCCCCATGACTCATGGGGGTTCTCTAGGTATTTAAAAGAAACTCCAAAAGAAATAGTGTGATAATATTCTTATAAAACTTCACCTGGAATTATATGGCAGAAAGGTTCCATTGACAGGATTCCTGTGTCATCCTGCTCTGAGCTAATTTCTCTTCTTCCATAACATCCTGGCTTCCTCCTCCATCCTTCAGGACTGGAGAGAATATATTTGCTGATTCCCCCCCCCCCAAAATGATTGGCTTTTTCTTTGCCCTTTCATATTTGAAAAAACTAAAACCAAAACCAGGAATATAAAACCAGTTTCCTCTTATTTAACACTCCCCTCTTTGGCTGTCCAGAGGATACAATACAATACAAACTAGGGAGACAAGCCAGCAGCCATGCAGGAGCTGCACACACATCCATCCTTAGTAATTTAATCTCCTCCCCATCCCAAACTGTCCCATGATGCTGGGGTTTCATTCTTCAGCACATAATCACACTCTTAATACTTTTGAAATAAAATTTAAATACAAAATTAAATAAAACAAACACACACACAGAGAGAGAAAGATATTTAATTTTAATTTCCAGATAGAAATGCTTGCAACAGAAGAATAATATCAGATTTTAAGACTATTATCTGAGTCCTGCATAATTGTAATACCTGGGACATTATTCTAATAGAGATCTTAAAATCCCAGCATTCTACTTTATAAAAGAAAGTAATGCAAATTGTCACTGGATTGATTCAGTTTTTAGTGTAGTTTGCTTTGCAAATTAATGTCCAGCTAAGTTATTATAATCCTTTTTGTGTGTGCCTTTATCTCCGTGGTGAGCAACATATGTCTACACACAGCATGTGGCACCTATTTGGGGCAGCTTACAGTCTTTTGAAAAGAATCTAGAGAAGCCAGCTTTCATTGCTTTTAAAGAATGTTTGTCAACCTCAGACTCATCAACATGGGACTGAAAATTCCGTGTTGACAGAATTATTAATTTAGCATTAAAACAAATAATTTAGAAACAAGGAGAAAACAAGGAAATGAAAACATAAATAAATATCTTGATCCGGTTGCTTTGGCTTGCAAATTGTCAGAAATAATTCCAGACTAATACTGAATGATAAATTCAGCATGCCCACCAATATCAGTGTCAGTTTAAAGAATTTGGAAGCTCAATGCCCCAATAGGTTTGGAAGGTCCCATTTAGCAATAAAATAGTATTGCGGGTGGATTTTTCCCAATAACAATAATAGAAGCATGTTTAAAATGGTTAAATTCGAATAATCATTTAAAAGACATACATCCTTCAATTTTGCAGCTACTAAGATTGTTGGCTGTGCCAACAGATAACCAGGGAAATGATTGAAGCCTGGGAAATGGGTCCCTTGTCAGTCAATAGGAGTGCTGATTTACCAACAGCTTATTAGGTACTTAGGAGCCAAGGACTTGGCAGCCAGCACAAGAAAAAACAGCCAATCACCATCCATCAACACACCAATCAACCAATAGGAAGGAACTGCATAAATGTGATGCATAGAATAGCCCAAAAGCACACATTCTGGTATAAGAGAGAAGTTCCCTGAGGGAACTTTAAAGGAGAATTTCTTCTCCTTTAAAGTGAGAGAAAGAGTACATTTATTTTTGAAATGCTATTATCCTTACTATCCAACCCATACCCTTTTATAAAACTACAGTAGTAATTTCTTTGAATTCAGCTTTCCGAAGAAAGTAGAGTGACAATAAAAAGATCCATCAGTATGAAAGTGCTCCTACTTCTAGAAATATATTATTTTAGTGTTCATTTACTCCTATATTCACCTTCCTATTAGTTTCCAGTTACCTATCCAAAAGACAACCTGTCCCCTTAATTCACAACTACAAAGATTACTTGAAGTCTTTGGTGACAGATTTGATCAAAAGGTTTTCAAAAGTCCAAAGAGACAAACATCTTCGTGTCAACTGGATCTATCCAGTTGCACCTGTTTATGCTCTCAAATAATGTCTACCCTCCCTCCTCTGCTCCAGGCATGGCAGGCAACATATGGGGTGGGGGAATGCCTAGTCTATTATTGTCTGTCTTGTCAGCAGTAATCCTCTTCATATCCCTGAATGATCCCATTGGCAATTCTTAGGCCTAAGAGATGGGGACAGGAAGCAGATCTAGACAATGAGGTGGCAGATACAGGCCAATCTGCAGCTAGAAGGTTAAAACATCCTAAGAAAGGATGAAAAGAAAATTTGACAGAAGAAAGAAAGATAAAAATGAGGTCTGATTTTCTTACTTACAACTTAATACAACTTTACAAAAATTCCTGTAATAATAAAGATTAATGTTGCCTGTCATTCCACTTAGTGTTGATATTTATGCATTTTTCTGATACCATCTGGTTGCTTTCTGCTGTCTGACAAAATTTTGAAGCACACCTTTTCTCTTGCTGTTAATATCAACATCACACTGACATGGGATGCAAAATGCATGATGGTCATCTTTTTTTTTTTTGACCTTTCTGAATTAATGAAATCTTTCAAGGTGACATTTAGGATAATGCCAATACTAGCAAAAATTACATTTAACTCTCGGAGCAAAAATGTTACAGTGCATCTCTCCCTTTACATTCAATCTAAATAATTAGAACTGTTTTTTCTCCCACAAATACACAACTTTGTACTTTTCTCTTCCAAAGGCTGAACCGTAAGCTCTTAAACCAACACAGGTAAGAAGGCCATGGACTCCTCCACATCCTTTGGCAGCAGCCAACTTCCAGAGTGCTTTTCTCTCACAGTCTCTACAAGAGCTACTCAACTTGCATTCAGGGAAGGAGATAGAGGCATGTGCACTTGATAGCTCCGCCAAAATGGAGCAGGTGTGATTAAGGAAATTAGCAGAACTGTAGCATCAGAGACCGTGGGATGATTGGTGTGACAGGCAGAACACAGGAAGAAAAGGAGTGGTGCATCAGGACAACCTGGACTCAGCTCACTTACAAAAACGCATTATCTTCCTAAAATCGAATGTGCAGTTTGATGTTGAACATATGCCTTAAAAGTGTCATTTGAAAAACAAGTGGTGTTTCAGACAGATGCATGAAAGGGTCGTCTTAGTGAGCAAATTCCATATTCTGTCTGCCATATCGGTACATAATTTTAAAAAGAAAAATGTTCCACAGCAGTGTAAGAAACACTGTCAACTTCATAATTCCTTATATTTATTCTTTCATGTATTCAGTAAAATCCAAAGTGCAATATATCATCAAGCTATAGTTCTATCATTTTTCTTTAAAAACCATTATAACAGAGATTTGAAAAAGCTAAATAAATCACAACTGAATTCAGGTCTATTACAAAGAGTATTGTACATTTCATATTTATTGTCAGAATACTTATTATCTTTGATTTTAAGAACATGACTGGATGGAAAGAAACATTTGCAGATGTTAATAAACAATTTAACAATTGTTACTAAGCAATTTAAGATTTTTTGTTAAATGCTATCAATTCTTTCTGTTCCCATTATTTGAAAGCAAACTTGCAAATCTATGAAGAAAGAAGAGCAATAGAAAAATAAGTAATAAATAAAAATACAACTGAAACTTCAAATTAGTAAATGGGGAGGGTAGGGGATATTTATTACTCCCAATTGACAGAGCATGTCATCACACTAATATATATATATAATTTTGTAAACAATGCAAACTATTACTTGTGTTATTTACTGTGCCATATCATGATGCAAATTGATACCAATATTTGCACTATTTATATGATTATAACATTACACAAGTGCAATAAATTCTAAGCAAATTTGGTCCATTACATGCAAAGTCCATGGTACTGAGGTCCAAACAAATGGAGGTTTTACTCTGCTCGGGATGTACAAGGGTTTTGGATTATATTTGACATGGAATTTTATGTCACAGAGACAATGTGATCCTTCTGTTTATCAAAATAAGGAGATGATCTGATTTTCCTTGATGGGAGGCTTTGTACAGCTTCATCTGGCTTTCCACGATAAAGAAGAGGCTCTTATGTGTATACAAAAACATCTTCCAGTGCTTGCTGGCAGTTATTAGAAGTGCCAAAGGAGCCAGTCACAGGAGGCAAAATTAAGCATTCTTCCTGTCACAAGCACTTTGGGCTCGCTTCTACAAGCAAACACTTCAGCACAAAACCTTCTGATGATTTTTTCCCCCTCTTCCTTCATACAAGAGATTCTTAATTCATATTCAAGTGTAGAAGACTAATGATGCCGTTTTCAGTAAATCCAAATAAACAAGCAAAGTGATAAATCCCACTCTTGCTTCCCTTTATAGCAGTGAAATGCAGCTCGGATTTATGACCCATTCTTTTAGTGAATCTAAACTACTGTCCTACCTGGAAAGTGAAAGTTCTGCTTTTAATCTGTAGAAGCAAAGCAATTCCTATTTTTCCATTCCCTCTTCTTTGAGTTAAGCAGGTTATTATTTAGGCATAGTTGGCAATTCTTCAGGCTGGCAGCACAGCCTTCATAAATCTTCCTCCAGGATATGACTGCACATCACATTAAATTTTCCTTCTGCCTCTCTTTTATCAAACAGTCCTTTAAAACGCTAATATGATATCAACAGAGTTGAACTTATTTCTCACCTCCTCTTCCTTCCCAGCCTAAAGTTATGTTTACTTTATGGTTTTGGATTTTTTTTTCCTTCAAGGCTGTCTTTGTACTTCTCTAGAACAAGCCAACATGGTTCACTAACCATCATCATACCTTCTCTCTACTTCTCTATAGGTTAGTCCTTATGAAATTTCTGACTTCTTTTGGACAACTGATGTAAGAGTTTAGAAACTCTTCTCTCTTTCCCAGAAAATTGCCACTATACAAGAATATCTTGCTTACCTGGGAAGATCACATGACAAGAAAGTAGGCACTGCTTAGATGTCACTTGTTCTACAGGTCCCATTAACCTTACTTGTAGGAAAGGAACATGCATTGCTTTGAAATTTACTCTCAAAGGAGTGCTTCACCTGAACAATATTAAAGTAGAGAATATCCAAAAACCATGGCCAGTACTACCTGGTAAAAATATATCAGGTATTAATGTGGCTTCATATTTTGAAGAATACTTTTGATTTACAATCCATGATGACTTACTCAAATGTTTATGTTACACACTGCTTTTCAAAACTGTAACCTTCTCAATGTTTCAAAAATAACATAAATGCAAAAGCTTGGCAGTTAAAAGCCAAACGGAAAAAAAATATGTTTTCAAATCTGCTGAAATACAAGAAATGGTTCAGGTATATATGTTTCTTGAAAGAGAATTCCATAAGGAAGTATTGGTGGGGTTTTTTTGTAAAAGTGTTTTTTTATTTTTTACACAGACAAAAAAACAAACAATACATTTTTTCTGAACAGAGTACTGGCCGAGTCACAAGTTTATACAATTTTTACTTATCTCCAACACAATTTATATATTTCATTTTTTGCCATAATAATCTTTATCTGTAATTTTTATTTTATTTTCCTTGTTTCTTTTAATAACCAATATTACCATTTGCCCTAATCTCTAATCTTAATCAAATTTAATTTTTTCCCATAGGGAAGTATTGTTGTCAGGAAAATCCTATCTCTTAATGTTAATTCTTATGGCTGTCACGGATGTGCCACTGAGCAAGATTTCTGGTGATGATCGAAACTAAGAAACATACTCATAAGCAAACAGAGATTCCTTCAAATACTGGTATATAATTATTTTAAAACTCAAAGCAACATTTTAGTTGGACTTGGAAATGCATCAGCAACTAATAGCTAATGGCTTAGGGCCGGGGTATTTGCAAGTCTGCCTTCTGCCGCCAATAGCCTCCCACCGACCGGTTCGCTCGCACAGAGAGGGCCTCCTCAGGGTGCCGTCGGCCAGGCAGTGCTGGCTGGCGACCCCCAGGGGGAAAGCCTTCTCTGTGGCGGCACCTGCCCTCTGGAATGACCTGCCCCCTGAGATACGTACGATATCAGACCTCCGGACTTTTCGTCGGGCCCTGAAGACACACTTGTTCCATCTAGCTCGGCTGGCTTGATCCCATCCTCTTAGTTTTTTAATCGAATTTGGTTTTAATTGGGTTGTTTTAAATTCGGGCCAAAATTATTTAATTGTTTTTTAAAATGTTTTTAAATTTTATATGCTATGTTTTATTCTGGCTGTACACTGCCCTGAGTCCAGCAGGAGAAGGGCGGTATAGAAATATAATAAAATAAATAAATAAATAATACAGTCAACACCAAACCTTTTTGATACTAATCAGCCGATAGCAGGTGGATCATACCAAAAATTAATGCTTATGATGCATCATTTTCACTACATGCAAATTTGAATAACATAATGAACACTGGAGTCATTCACAGAATTTAAAAAATCACAAATCATATGAAAATATGGTTTCAAGGATCCCCACAGAGGGTGCACAAAATAAATGTAAAGTTTTGTCAGGGGACTCCCAATAAATATATAGCAATTCTAAAGGACTGCTTTTTTCTCAGTTCATCTCAGATGCATCGTTAGCTTTAGTTCTCCTATAACTGCGATGGCGAATCTATGGCATGCGTGCCACAGGTGGCACACAGAGCCACATCGGTGGGCACGCGAGCGTTGCCCTAGCTCAGCTCCGGCACGCATGTGCACACCAGCCAGCTGATTTTCGGGCCTTCCGGGCCCACTGGAGGTCGGGAAACAGGCTGTTTCCAGCCTCTGGAGGGCCTCCAGGGGAGAAAAGGCCCGATTTTTGCTCTCCTCAGGCTCCAGACCTCTTCTAGGTCCCACCGGAAATCAGCAAACAGACTGTTTCTGGCCTCCAGAGGGCCTCCCAGGGGAGTGGGGAAGGCTGTTTTCACCCTCCCTAGGCTCCAAGAAAACCTCTGGAGCCTGGGGAGGGCGAAAAATGAGCCTACCAGACCCACCATGCCAAAAGCGGGGTAGCTCGGTGGGGTCGTGTGGGCATGCGCAGGGGGACGGGGCGCATTGAATTATGGGTGTGGGCACACGCACACGTGACACCCCCCACTCCCCCAACTTTTGGCACATGACGGCAAAAAGGCTAGCCATTACTGTCCTATAACTATAACTATGAGCATGCATGTAAATAATAAATATATTCATTTGTGACAAATAAGAATTTTTTCCAGGTGAATAGGTGCAAATGAATGCAAAGGTATTGTTCATTTACCAATGATATGAAGGGTCACAATATATACACAATAATTCATGGTATGCAAATACATCTTTGTGGCAAATTAATAAATCAGAAATGCAATGTTTATATTCATCAAGATGTACCTTTGAATTTAAGGTGCATAACTATTATACTGAGAAATACTGTTTGAATAAGCAAGTTTACAACCTTTAAATCTCACCTTTTAATTGAATTTCTGAATGTTTCAGAAAGAATTTTAACCTACTTGTTTCCAGACATAACTCTGAATTTTAGAACTGAATCCAAAGAATGTTAATTGAAATCCTCCTCACACCACATTCAAGGTGTGATATCTCTACAAGGGCTGTGCCCATGGGTTCTCTTCGGCAAACTGTAGGCCTCTTTAGCTAATGAAAAGGTTTTTCATGATTTACACAAGATTAGACTTAGCAAAATGAAAAAGAGAGGGAGTTGGAAGAGGACTGAGGCACTGAGACATTTCTGACAATTAGTCAGAAAGCAGTACAAGTAGTTCTCCACTTACAACAGTTTGTTTAGTGACCATTCAAAGTTACAATGGAACTGAAAAAAGTGGCATGACCATTTTTCACAGTTACGACCTTTCCAATATTCCCATGATCATGTGATCAAAATTCAGATGCTTGGCAACTGGTTCATATTTATGACTGTTGCTGCGTCCAAAGATCATGTGGTCACCTTTTGCGACCTTCTGACAAGCAAAGTCAATGGGGAAGCCAGATCCATTTAACAACCGTGTTACTAACTTATCAACTGCAGTGATTTGCCTAACAACTGCGACAAGAAAGTTTGTAAAACGGTGCAAAATTCACTTAACAACTGTCTCGCTTAACAACATAAATTTTGGGCTCAGTTGTGATTGTAAGTTGAGGACTACCTGTAGCGATATAGCAGCAGTCCAAAAGATAGTAGATGAATGGTTCATCTGTGCTTGGCATTCAGCCCAACATGACCCAAAGCGATCTCAATAGCAGCAGAGGGAGGAGGGTCCTTGAAAAAGATAGCTGTAAGGTACCAAGGCTTTCATTCCTTGTGAAACCAGAGAAAGTAAAGTTGTCTAGACGGGAACATCCAGTAATATAAAAATATCAGATAGATATAGTGTAGATGTAAGTTAGAAAATAAATCAAAGTAATATATAAAAAAATAGGACATGTATAGAATCAAGTAACAAGACACATATATAAAAATAATTAAAAAGGGATATATATGCAGTGGTGGGCTGCTGCCGGTTTGGACCAGTTCAATCGAACCAGTTGTTGCAACCTGCGGGTGGGCTGCCCACGCGCTCTGGTGCTATGCCGTCCTATTTGGCCATGTTTTTTAAGCTGCGCACGTGCGTGCAAGCCGCAAGCAACAGTTCATTTTTCACACTTCTGACCATTGCAACATCCCCACCTTTTGATCAGGTAACCCCAGATGGTTACCTGGTCAAAATTCAGTCGCTTGACAACTAACTCATATTTATGACAATTGCAGTGTTCCCAGGTCATATATTGTATTAAATTATATAGAACCTACTTGACATTTAATATTCCCTGAACAAAGATTTTCTTGTCCTCTAAGAATAACCAAAAATAATAATCTTTATGAGATGGAAAAATACTATAACTGCAGAAATAAAGAATTGGATTTCAAAGATGTATGATTTAACTGTTTTTCAGAAAAACTATATATTTAAAAAATCAGAAAATATTATCTCTCTCTTTGGAACAAAGTTATTTGACAGGCTTGGTGAACATTGAAAGTTTAGCTTCTCTTTTAAAGATTTATAAATATTCATCTTTCAGGTGAACTTTAAATATATATTCAATTTCAAATTCTTTTTCTTTTTGTTTGTAATTGTTATTTGTTTTCCCTTTTTTTCGTTGCATGTTGTGAATTGTTCATTTTTATATCGTATATGCTTGTCTGAAAATAAATTATTAAAGAAACAACTAAATTAATGAGATAAATTAATATTGAATTAATTAAAAAGAAAACAAAAACAAACAAACTTAAAACAGACTTAATGGACCACCTGAGTCTTTTTCTGCGGTTAGTTTCCTATGTTTCTATATTCCGTTTGCGGTATTGAGGGCCACAGAGAGGATGGACTTTGTAATCCTTGAAACATGTTTTTTGTAGTACTGTTGCACTGGCTAACTAGCATGAATTTTCTTGTATTTTAAATTTGCTTTTTCAATTGTATTGCTAATAATTTCCCATAATCTTCAAGAAAAAGCCTCACTTTCAGAAACCAGGACTGGCAGGAGAGCATTCAATACATTGTAGATAACAGTTTCGTTTTTAGCTGTTCTCACAACAAAAATAGTCAAGACAACTTTGGAAAGCACTGAGAATGTATCTTACCCAAACCCATGTTGATGTTTTATTTTGCAAATGTTTCTTTTACTATGACTCAGAATACAAAGCTCTTTTCTATGGCTATGCTCACATATTATTGGATGCTGTAACTCTTGTGATGTAATTGAACAGATGACTATTTCTAAACCAATCAATTTTTCTTCATTCTGCAAACTATAAAAGTACACGTATTCCATTTCCAAAGGTTCTCCCTTTTCATAAGGAGACCACACTTTATCAGAATACTATAATACATTCCTTTTAAATAATCTTCCAACTCAGTTGCTTATTAGAAAAGGAAAACTGAGGCAGAACCCAAGGCCAGATTTGGCCATCAGAATGTAATAAATGTAACAATTAAAAGTATACTTAGATTTTGAAAAACAAATCACTAAATTTTAAAATACAAACATCGCAGCATTAATAATCAAGAAATTATAATGTTCAAATGTTAGATTAATATAGCAAAATAAATAAAAATGGAAGATCTTTACCAACTTCAAAATTGTTGTGGATAAAAATGTTACACAAATTATATGAAACAGTCTTCTTAGAACAAAAGAAAATATTTTGCAATTAAAGGCCAGAACCTTATTTCGTGTTTCTCAACCTTGATAACTTTAAGATATGTGGATTTCAAGTCCCAGAATTCCCCAGCCAGCTGAGAAACCCTGATTTATATATTCTTCCCCCATCCATGAAGCCAACAGCAACTTTCCTACTGTTTTAAAAAATGGTCAGTAAGAGGCTCAAAGGATCCATATCCTAATGATATATGGAATGCTGAATAAATACATCATGCATTCAGTTCCCTAGATTTTGCAAGATGGTCCTTTTTTCCTTGCAATAAATCTAATAAAATAAGACCTTGCGAGAATCTAGTTTTCATGGTTGTGAGCAACTGCTAAAGACTTGACATTTTGCAAGAGCTTAAGTATAGCCATTATGAAAGTGCTCTCTGTAGCACAAACCAAGCATATCTTTGGGGTTCTTGGAACTAATAAGAGAGCCTGAGAAAATAATTTAAAATGATAGAGAAGCTTAACAGAAAAAAAAATCCCATTAGATGCCCTAATCTAAAACCATTCAGGCTTTTAAAAGTCTTCACCACCCTTTCAACTCTGCCTGGATGAAAAGCAAGTTCTAACAACTCAGATTTCTTCCAAATTTAAAAACTAACCGTCAAAAACATTTTTTTCAGCAGATTGAAATAAATGCAAATTTGATGATTAATAGTCAGATGTACATCTTCCAGCAGTGGCACTGTCAGTGCACTAATCTCAGATATGAAATATAAATATATATATATATATATAACTGGCCTTGGCATTCACATAGCTCTAGAGAAAAACACCTCTAGAGAAAAACACCACATAGCTCTAGAGAAAAACACAGCCAGTAGCATCCAACAATAGCTAAGTGATAGGTTTTGGCTCAGTTTTACTGAGCATCTCTAACCTTATTCAGTCAGATTCAGTCATTTACCATCTCCAGGCAGTAGTGTAGAGTCTTAGAAGGCACTCTGGAATAAGACTGAGTCATCCATATTGGTGATACAGTGGTCCAAATTCAGCAATGATAGAGAAAAACTGAATAGCACATAGGTTCAAAATAAAACTCTGAGGAATACCATCAGCCAATACCATTTCTGATGTTGGATCTTCCAAAACTAAAGCCAACATAACACTTTGCTGCAAGATCCCAATGCTAGAACCTCTGGACAATACCTTGCTTAATGCTAAAAGTGATGAAATATCCAGTAGATTCAATGTAAGGGTGGCACTCATGCTACCAATTCCTAACATCTATTATTTTGCTACACAATCAAAATAGAGTCTGAAACAAGACTGCAGTGAATTGATTTTAGATAGATTTTATCAGACATTTTTTCATCTATTTTTTCCCTGCTGTTTGGGTTTTTTTTTTTGGGCGGTGGGCGGGGGGCGGGGGGAGGGAATCCCAAAACAAAAAGTTTCTCTCATTGCATCATTAAATTCCTTCTAGAGTTCATTACCACTCAATCTGGATCTTTCCTGTCCTAGCCTGCTACTTCCCACTGGCAAGAAATTTGTACTCTTGTTTACCTATTCTAAAAAGTTATTTCAGGATGATTTATCATCTTTGGAGAATGTGTTTGTACATGCACTTTCTCTCCCCCCCCCCCCGTCTCTTAACATCAGAAGCAGTTCTATCTTAATACAAGCCTTAGAAAAAGTTGAAATAGCTATTGCCGCACGGAGGTTCAATCTCAGCAGCAAAACAGTCTGTTTTAAAAACTGTCAACAATAATCTGAACAATTTATCAAGATAAGATACTATGGACTTCTACCACTTTATAAAACTATGCATAGTTAAAGCTGAACTTTGAATAGCAGTACAACTCATTCAAAAACATATATTAATTCTTTAAAGTCCAGGAAGAAGTGGCTCTTAATATACTGCTTCTCCTCTAGAAGGGTTATTTTTTAAAATCATATATTACTGATTCAGGATGTGTAAATAAGTCATTTTAAGTGTTTCAAGACATCAATTCAACCTATGATTCATTTTTGTGATGATAAAATAATAATGGAATATTGCAATTGGGACTTTTTATTGCTTTTCTAATCTTGGCACAAATACAAATATTGTGATGCAGTTTTAGAACATTGCACAAGCATAAAATGAGACGTGTATCTGTCAACAGACAATCCCATCCAGATAATTATGTTCATTACAAGACACCTTTAAATAAGGGCTACATTAAACCACTAAGTGAAAAATAGCTTTAGGTTCTATTCCTTTGGAGCTTTTTTCTAATAAACCTTAAAGTACTATTATTCCATACTTACAATTAATATCGGCAAAATAGCAGGGGACAGATTTACTGGCAATCATTGTTTATTCCTAACTAGAAATTTCCAATATAGGACGGAACAAATCATTGCTGAAAACCCTAACAGGATTGTTTCTAAGAGGTCAAAAATTCCAATGGTGTATTTCTACCATTATGAATAATAATAAAAAATATAGTAAATATATAAAATAATACTTAGTTTTATTTTGAAAAATGGATTTACTCTATGAATTTTTTTTCAGGGCTGGAAGCATAACAATCACATCATGCATGCTATCTGCAGTTATATTTGCATTAACAATACTTGCAAGATATACTGTCCATCAGTACATTGGCATTCTGACATTTTTCTTACATAAAGTAACATATCTATTGTGCATGTTCCAGGCTTCAGAAGTACTCAGATAATATTATCAGAAGTCCACCATTCAGAAATGAAAAATAGCAGAGCACACTGTCCTCATCTTTTTATAATACATCCATCAGTGAATCATCACACTACAGACTATACAAAATCTGTGCACTTAGAAAACTGCAATTGATTAAGCACAGGAACAATCTGCTCCTTGAAATGCAATGTAATGTAACGTAAGGAAATATATTTTTAAATAGGGGACTATTCCATTATTCAATCCTCTGAACTTATATGCAAAATTGAGAATAAATATAATGTCAACTTTCCATGATATATCTTGGCTTGATGAACCAATAAGAAACATGGAGGTATCCCAAATAAATAAAATTATTAACTTCTTAGGAAAGATTTTCTATGCCCATGACTTTGTGCTATTGTACCCAATTAATGTGACAGACAGCTACGATACAATGTACTTCTATTATTTACTAGTGCTAAGTAGTAATGAAAAGTAATCCAGTAATGAATGTGATTGATAAACAAGACTGATCACAGAATTTTTAGTTGATTACTAATCAGAATTTGAACTACAAAATTTTAAACATAACCTCCTTTTTCTTATATTGAAGATAATTTACAATGAGGAAACAACATAATCACACACAATATAATCAAAATACATACATAATTTCTACCACATATCAGAATTTGGCCTTATTGATCAATTAGATAAACCTTCAGTCATCCATATCCTTGTTTCTATATTATCTAGAAACATTAATAGCTAGTAGAGCTTATAATATTCATGAGACTTTCTTTAAGAAAGAAAGAAAATTATTTTGTTAACCTGAAACCTCCAGAGAATCATATCTATCTCCTATGTATACAAGGATATATATGTCATTTCCATTAGTAATTATTCTAACTTAGCACATAGAGATAAAATTATACTCCCCAGTGTAGGTAAACCAGAAGGCAATTATTCATTTAGTTTTTCAAATGCATTTTTATATTGATTGTGTTTAAGAGGGTTTTCCCATGTGATTGTATTTAGTTCTATCCAGACAAATGAGACAAGATGATGGTAGGAAAATAGAATGAGTATTTTAATAGATAGAATAATTTATGAGTTTTAAAATCTACTAAGTAAATTTTAAGAAATTTATTTATATATTTAAAGATAAATACAATTAAGCACAAGCAGAATATTTTAGCAAGTTAGTTTTGCATAATCTTATATAACAATGGCAATTAAATGATGAGGCTTTGAAAATGTATCAGGTTGATGTAGTTTGTAGCAATAATTAGCTGCATATGGTCTGCACACATTAAATGAGAAGCAAATGACCAGATGCCTTGATATAATAGATCAACAGGCACAAGGAAACCTTGCTGAGAATGCTTGAAATATCTGAACACAAAATTAATAGTTCCTATTAATCACTTTCTCTAAGCCAGTTTACTTCCTGATGAGAGCAAGATATGCAGTATAAAGGGAAGATGCTAACTTTAGTTTTCATTGGACTCACAACTGCCTTATATGGTCTGAAGAAAGCAGCAGATTAACATGTTTTATCCTATTTAAAGTCCATTAATACAAATCCTGGGCCAGATTATATCAACTGCTTGGCAATGTGGCATCCTCTTTCTTGAAAACAAACAAACAAAACAAATACAGTGGAATTTATTATTAATCCATAATTATTATTAAGCAAATGCATATTAAACACATAATTAAGACACATATAAAATAATTAGATATATCTACCTTCAGTAACCACTCATCTATAAACAGATTAAAATAATACTCCTTCTCAGCTGTATCTCAGATTGCAAATGAATAGACATATGTCTGCATGCTCCTTTACATTAAAAACAAACAAACAAAACCACTAAGTATGCACTGAACTAATACATAAAAAGAGGATTAAATGCATTTTTAATCTAATTTAGTAGAAACAAGGAGCTTATTATATGGATAAATATTCAGGGACCATCTGCATACCTATAGAAACATTCACTTGCATATACCGGTAATCTAAAGTGGAATATTTCAGAATTGAACATCTTATTCCATTTTTCTTATTACTGTACTGATTCTTGCATCATCTTTCAGAGCGGGGATCAGCACTGGCCAGCATTATCTCAGTGAACTGCAGCATCACTGAACATAAGAGATAAAATACTCATTTTTACCAGCACTTTTGGGAAGGTGACAAAAGATGCATCTTGATCAGCACTGGGCAAATATCTTGATAACGATGGGCTAGGAGCCTAGATATTATAGCAATAAAGCCAGCAATCCAGTCAGAAATTACATATTTGCAAAGCCATTGAAGTAATCACTGCTTCTGCAATTGTTACAGTAAAAGAGGGGATTCCCGTTTTCCTCCTATTGATTGCCATTGGTAGCAGCTGGCCTTTTCCACTGGCAAGCTGCATGAATTCCTGCTGCCTGTCACTATGTCAGTAAAGTATGTACTGCATGGAAATTGCATGTTAACTGGCGTCATCACCAAAGCACTCTGTCTATAAACAATGCTGGAACTACACAAAAGAGGGATGCTCATACTTAATTATTTCTGCAGCATAGAATTAGATAGACTGTCAAACAATGGGAAGATGTTTTCTAACATCCCTTTCATTTGAAAGCATGTCTGAGCTTTACCACATCATGAAAAAGAGGTTATCTTTCTGCCTTCACCTATGCAGTGCTTATTTTTTATAAAGTGCAGAATGAATGATCTATACCCTTATTTTTTATAAGGAATCATCATTGAGGTTTATATTTAGCATTATTTTGCACTTGTGTATGTATGGGAGATTAATAAAACTTCTTCCCTAAGAATGGAGAGGTAGTCCTCGATTTACAACCACAACTGAGCCCAAAATTTATATTGCTAAGCAAGGCAATTGTTAAGTGAGTTGCATCCCATTTTGCAACATTTTTGCCACAATTAAGCAAAGCACTGCAGGTGTTTAGTGAATCTGGCCTCTCCGATTAACTCTGCTGGTCTGAAGCCAGCTGGGAAGGCTTGAAGTTACAAATGGTCATCCCATGATCCTGGAACAGTGCAGCTGTCCTAAATACATGTCAATGACCAAGTGCCCAAATTTTGATCATGTGACCATGGGGATACTACAACAGTCATAAGTATGAAAAACGGTTGTAAGCCACTTTTTTCAGTGCTGTTGCAACTTCAGATGGTCACTAAATGAATGGTTGTAAGTCAAGGACTACCTGTAAAGTCAAAAATTCAGTTTCAAGATATAAAAAAATCACCATCTAAAAATGACCAAAAAGTATTATTTCTATCCTGATAAAACTTCACAAGTTTACTGGCTTCTATAACAGTGCAGAAATGCTAAGCCTTTTGAATAAACTGCAGTTTAAGTGCAGGCTGAATGCATCCTGATCTGAACCAGCTGATCATTTAATGGCTGAATTCCAATATCCAAGCTAACCATGGCTTAGAGTCTAAACTGAGCTTTCCAAAGTATAAGTAGAGCCACATTTTGAGTTCTTTGCTTTCCACATTTTATTTATTGAGCAATATTCTATCTAGGCATAATTGTTTTATAGGCAGCATGAATGGCCCCTGTTATTCTATCAATCTAGACTGTACTGCCAAACTACTTCAAATGTATGTCTGATTTGCATGTAATATAACAGCAGTATCATAATTTGCTTGTTTCTAAACCAGGTCATAAAGATTTCAGCCATTGCTTACAAAATTCCTGCTTTGAAAATACAGTTATAACATCTAATTCTAAGTATATAATCAATGTCAAAACCTGTACTTTGTTAATTTAGCCGAAGTATAAAGCAATACATCAGCTTTATAAAACCATGATTTGACATGACATCTTAACTGAACGGATGAGTCTGGAACCAGATAATAGCATATGTTTACGTCATGCCTTATTTACTTAACAACATTATAAAATATGTTTTACACCACCTTTATGGATATTTGGGGCTACACTGCAGTGTCTGGAGCACTGAGAGGTCAACAGATTCTATTTTAAGAATGCAGTTACTAAAAGCTGGAAAAATTCAGTTTGCTATTGACAAAGGAAATGGTATAGAATCCTCTATTGAGAAAGCAGAACTTGTATTTGCAGGTTTCTAATGAACTTGCCTCTGAAATCCAATGATCAGTTTTCAATCCTCACATTACAAATATAAAAACTGCAGTACTGTATGTTAGAAGTTAGGTAGATTACTCAGTTATGTTCCTCTCCTCTTTGTTCTTGGAAATAGGTAATTTCAATATAGTTAAGGCAAAAGTCTTGTATAAAGCTAAATAGCACTGACAATAACATATAAACATTCCATTTCTTACTGTACCATCAGCAGATATCGAAATAGTGAAGAAACACTGAGGCATAAATTATAAAGATCAAGTTGTTCAGACAGAGTGTACATCCACGTTCCCTGAAAATCGGTAATAATGTTGTATAATGTATAACAGATGTGCACATTAAGTGTGCTTATTGTTTTTTATTTCTCCTTTGAATTTTCCCTTGTATTACTTTTAACAGGACTCCATAACTGCATCCTAATGAGACAGAGAAAGTGTATAGTGTGTGTGTGTGTGTGTATGTATGCAGTTATATCAATTCATCCACCTCTAAAGTACTCTAAGTATAATGATAAATTACTGGTACCTAGAAGACCAGATTTTATACTGTATTTTAGGATATTGGTATAGAATGCCACCACATAAGTTAATTAAAGTCAGAAGACATTGAATCTTTAAATAACAATCTCATGAGATATCTTACAATACTTAAGAATTGACAAAATAAGATTCTGATGTTCCAGAAATTCCTTTTATGTGCTTATTTCATGTGATGTCAATGCCCAGTTCTGTTTTGTAGTTGACCAAATCATGTTATGTATCATATCACTACAGGGGATAGAAAAAACATTCCCCTTTCCTTCTGCACCACCAGAGAAAACCAGTCTCCTCCAGAGAAATGCTCAGCTTTTATATCAGCCAATATAAATCAGGTCTCCACAGAGTATTTCCCTTGTTTTACAGTGACATCTATCCTGCAGTTCTAGGGAATCCCCAGGTCATTCACTCAAAATCAGCACCGTTTAGTATGGACAGTTCCCCTCTGCAGTAATTCTAGGACAATTTGCCATTCCTTCGCTATAAAAAGCCCAAATTATAACTAATTAATTAACCAACTAAATAGTACTGAAAGTACATGCCAATTCAGATCAATACGAATCTGTATGAAATTACATCAAATAAAAAAGACAGACAACATTTCTGAATTTGACGAGAATTATCCTTCTTCAGCACCTCTGCTTCTGTCTTTCTGCCCTTTAGCCACACATCTACTCCCGGCTACAATGCAAACATTAAATAGTACTGGCAAGACTAAATTTCAGGTGTTATAAAACATGACTAGGCACTCCACTGACAAACAACTTAAAGCAAGCATCTCACAATCACTTACAGGATGCTGATGCATTTAGAAACGGAGTAAGGAAGAAGAGACTGAACATTTTGCAGCCACGGAAATAACAGAATATCGGCATATGAAAAATTGCTTAATACGGTTCATGTTGATGGAAGCAAATTTTGGGAGTGGGGGGAAATCAAACGACATTAAGGTTGCTCTCACATAACGACTGGGCCCTGTCAAGGATCAAGCAAAAATATCTGTACAATGTCACATGTCAAATACTAGCCAGGGGAATACTTTCTATAGCCACAGAATAAATTAGCAATATAGTACAGTATAAAGCAACATTTATCAGAGGCTGGAATTGTCAACCTCACTAAAGTTAGCAATCAAACACACCAAGACGAACAACGATCAACCTACTAACATCCAAACCTAACAAATCCGGCCTGCTTTCAAAATGCTTCTTTTTTTTTTTCCCCAAAGAAAGAAAATGCACACCTGAGGCCTTTGGATGAGGCAAAGAGGAACAAACCCCCCTCCGCCCCCGTCGCCCTGCAGTTTCTCTTCTTCTCCTGAGGGCCTGAAAGACTTCGCCAACTAGCTAGCTCTACCTCCAAGAAAGCCCCGCCGCGTTCTTTCTCCAAAGAGGAAGACGTGTAAGCCTGCTTGTTGCTCCGAGAGCTTTCAGCAAAGTTTCCCACCCTTGTCACTCAACTTCTGGGGTGGGGGAAAAAAAATCAGCCATCGAAACACACTTGGAAAATCGTTGAAACCGCACCATCGTGCAAATCGTACAGAAACCCAGGGAGCGTGAAAGAGGGGAGGGGAGAAAATAAGGAACCGGCCGGCCGACTTTAAGAAACCCCCTCCCCCTCTTCTTTCTTTCTTTCTTTCTTTCTTTCTTTCTTTCTTTCTTTCTTTCTTTCTTTCTTTCTTTCTTTCTTTCTTTCTTTCTTTTTCTTCTTCTTCTTTTTCTTCTTCATTCACCTCCCACCTCCCCTATGCTGGGGAGCCCAAGCCACCTCTTCTTTTCTCCACTCGCCCCGTCTCTTTCCCAACCGCCGCCCGCTGACTTACCACATCCCCGGGTACACAGCGCCCTGCTGACCTCCTTCTTGAGATTCCTGCCCGTCTCCAGGGGCGGGGAAGACGCTCGGAAGAGCAGCGGCGGCGGCGGCGGCGAGGACGGCGACTCACTGCTGTTCCCGCCCGAAGCTGCCGCCACGGGCTCCATGAAGAAGACGTAGCGACCCTCTTCCTTCAAGGCGCTCCCGCAAGCGGAGCCCCGCTCTCCGAGCAGCAGCCAAAGCAGCGCGTCCTTCCGCAGCCCGCCGCTTTTCGCCGGCCACACCTGGTGCACGCGCACTCGAGCTACGGCGGAGGCGGGCGCCAAGCTCGGGCTGCCGAGGTGCGGGAGCGGGGGGCTGGGAGCCGGCGAGGAGGGGAGGATCGTTCCTGAGGAGGAGGAAGAGGAGGAGGAGCTGGTGGTGATGAGGATGATGGTGGTGGCGGCGGCAGCGGCAGGTTGCACGGACAGCCTCAACGGCGGCGACCCCAGCGACGTCGTTTCTTCTCCTCCTCCTCCTCCTCTTCGGCCAGCCGTTAGTTCGGCCACGCTGTGAGCCAGGACCTTGCCCTCGATCACCACGGAGGCGAGCCGGACCAGCCCCTGCACCGAATCTTCGCCGGCTGGCGAGGAAGAGCACGATGCGGCCGCCCCGGCCACAAGGGCCGAAATCCCCAGCACCAATAGGAGACGCGGCAGCGAGCGGCTGCCGTTACAGCGGCGGAGGAGGAACATGGTCGGCGGGGAGATGCGACCGCAGGGCGCTCGGAGGCAGCCCTGAAGCAAATCCCGGCCAGTTCCCGCCAGCTGAGCCCCCCCCCTCCCCCTCACCCCTTCGCTCCGTTCCCGCCACCTGCGCGCCGCCTGGTCTTGCGGAAGGGAGGGGGGGGAAGGAAGGGTGCCGGTACCGCCGCTCGCTGAGGAGGGGAGGAAGAAGAAGGCGGGAAAGCGCCTGAGGGAGGATGGAAGGCTGCTTATTCCGTAAAGCCCGGGGGAGGCTCCTCGCTTCTTCTTTTTTTTTTTTCACCGCCACCTCTTCGCGAGGTGGAAAAAGGGAAGCGGCTTCGGATAGCGCCCAACTGTTAACAATCCTCTGAATGCCGGCGGTGGCTCCCGCAACGCCTGAAGCCGGGTGACTGAGAGAAACAGCCGAGAGGCCGGGACTTGCCAAGCGGAGAAGACGCGCAGCCACCGCCAACAGCAGTAGCGGCAGCGGCCACGTGTTTCCCAGGCTCTGTTTACCTTCGGCGCGGGCTCTGTGTGCGCCCCCTTTGGCGCGCATTCTGCCAGCAGCTGCTCAGCCGGACAGGGAGGCGGGGAGAGAGGCGTGTTTGTGTGTGTGTGTGTGTGTGAGAGAGAGAGAGAGGGGGGGGTTGTTTTGCCCTCGCACTTTCTCCTGCTTCACCTGAGGGAAGACTCTCCCGCTCCCTTTCTCCTAACTCCCCCCCCCACAAAGCCTCTTCTCCTTCGCTAAAATAGGGGTGTGTCTGAGGATAGCAATAGCACTTAGACTTATATACCGCTTCACAGTGCTTTCCAGCCCTCTCTAAACTGTTTAAAGAGTCGGCATATTGCCCCCAACAATCCTCATTTTACTGACCTCGGAAAGATGGAAGGCTGAGTCAACCTTGAGCTGGTCCGAATCGAACTCAGCAACTCAGCAGAAGTAGGCTGCAGTACTGAATTCTCACCACTGTGCCCCCAGGATGTGGTATATGCGTTCCTTCTACCGAGGTGTTCTCGCTAATGGGATGGAGCCCTTCCTTCGATTATCCCCAATGGTCTCACGGGGCCGTGGGTGCCACCTTTCATGTTCTCTGCAATGCAACTTAGCCCTTTGTCTCGCTGCTGCTATGCAACATAAGCAGAACCCCATTTGCCTGTTGCTGGATCCTCAACGTTCAAGACAGGTAATCCTCGACTTTACGACCACAGTGGAGCCCAAAATTTATGTCGCTAAACGAGATAGTTCTGCCCCATTTTACGACATTTCTTGTCACAGTTGTTAAGTGAATCACTGCAGTTGTTTCGTAACATGGTTTTTAAGGTTTCCCCATTGGCTTTGCCTGTCAGAAGGTCACAAAAGACAACCACGTGAACCTGGAGTACTGCAACCGTCATAAATATGAACCAGTTGCCAAGCATATGAATTTTGATCACGTGACCCTGGGGATGCTGCAACAGCCGTAAGAATGAAAAATGCTCATAAGTCACTTTTTTCAGAGCCTCTGTAACTTTGAGCGTTCACTAAATGAACTGTTGTAAATCAAGGACTACCAGTACCATGCTCCATACTGAGAACAGATAATCTGGAGTCTGTATCTTCCGGTGACCCTGATTTGAAAGTTTGCTTCTTCCACTTTAGCGGGAACTTATTTCTGAATATGCCTATCAAAGATTACAGTATCCCATAGCCGTATCATTTGATATGTCAATGAGCAACTCATCTTGAACGCAGAATGAATTCACTAGAATGTTTTTCTCTGTAATCACTGAGTTCAGCCTCAGTGATTACAGGGCTAAAGGTGTTTAGCAATATTTTAATTAGGTAAACCATGTTTAGGCTATTTTCTCTTCAAACACTTCTGCTATAATTGGTTCACTTCGCCTGAAAAAATAATAAAATGATGTAACAAAAAAAATTGTCAATCAAGCTTATCATTTGGGTTCTTCCTTGCATTGATATCAGCCATTTAAGTTGATAAAATTATGAAGAACTCAGTTTGGTGGTACAATTTCCTAAAATATACCTAAAAACTTGGTGCATGTCAAATGAAAGGGGGAAATAATATGTCCTTTTGTAATTCAGACTCATGACTTTCATCTCACTTTCCCTTCTCTTATCTAGTTGTTACATTGTATAAGCTGCAGTTTGCTAATTTGTAGCATGTGAAGATGTTTATGCTAACAATGTATAGTTTGTACAAAGATCTTCATAGAAGTACAATGCAATACACTTTTATCTAGGTGGTTGGGCAAACATAAATCATGTGTCCATTAACACATGCACATGTTTGTAAACGTGGAGGTGGCATGTAGAATGCATTTCCAGTTATGCAAGTTAACGTGTTGCCTCCCACTTTAGTCAGGCATATAAAGGTTGTTTATGGAGAAGATTTTATATATATTCTCAACAGATGGCAGCACCTGGCTTACTTTGTCTAGGATTATCCTTCATTGGGAGAATACCAGGGAATCCCAGAGCTTGAGGCTACCCACTGATGTTGAAAAAAATCCCAGAAGTAGAATTTTTCTTTTTAGAATTTTTTTTATTATTCTAATCAGACAAAACCCCTGTTTTATTGATTAATGAGTTATGAGAGCATAGAGCAGCATCTTCCACTATCTTGTCTTCTGATTTTTTCATTCCAAAAATCAATACCCTAGAATGGAAATATAAATTAAGACTGCTTTTAAAACAATCCCTAAAGACACACAATTTTTCAATGATGAATGATTACCTTGGAAAAATGTGTGACCTTGAATTATTTTGATTAAATAAACCTTTGTCTGGATTAAATATACCTTTGTCCAAATTGGCCTTTAGAAAGGCATTAAAAATCTGATTTTCTCCTCAGCTGCTGGAGCTCAGATATTGGCATTCCTGTCTGGAGGAAGGTAACAGTTGCAAGTTCCTGATTGCCTACCATAGGTTTGCTTTCATTTTAACTGAATTGTTTATTTGCTTTGCTTATTTTGCATTTATTGTAAACTGTCCCAGTGTTTGAGTTTAAATAAGACATTGATATGACTTATTTAAGCCGTATCAATGTCTTAAATAAATAAATTTCATTATTTAGGGAATGCATATTTAGGGATGGAGCAGTGGATAGATAGATCCCTGCAGGATATACTTGCTGTATAAAATTTCTGTGTTGTAAACTTGCAGTTTTGCTATAGACTGCAATCTATTATTTAAAAACTAGTACAAATTAATGCATGGTGCTCAAATATTCACTACTTCATTAGCATTGAAGATCCATATAAAATAGTGGTTAAGGTACCAAGCTATAAATCATGAGTTCTAATCCAACTTTGGGCATGAAACCAGCTGTGTTATCTTGGGCAAGTCATCCTCTCTCGGCCCTAGGAAGTAAGGAGTGCAAACATCTAAAAATGCCAAGAAAGCTGCAGGGACTAATCCAGGCTATTGTCAGGAGTCAAAATGTGATTTGAAGACTCATAAAGGTGACATTGCTTTTCATTTGTAAAGCATCATTTTTCTCTAGTTGTTGCTGGCATAGGGTTGCAGATAGGGAATAAAAACTTCCTCTCATTTTTAAGAAGTACTGCATATGCAGATTTTAATAGGTGAAGCTATATTCCGCTACATTACCACTTAATCATTTATTCATCTTTCAACCTACTGTAGATCAAAACAAGACCAAACACAGTTGCAAGTTTAAAAACTCTGCTCCTAATCTGTCATATTTGTTGTGGAATTAGTAGCAACGCATTTTTAAAATACAACAAAGAAAAGAGGATGACTGAACAAGGGGGACAGTTAATCTCTGATCTGATTATAGCTTCAATTTTATTATAACAGTGATGGCTGGCAGAATTCATGCATCAGAAAAAATCTTATTTTACTTAGCTTTACATCTCGGTTGAATTCATTTTTATGCACTCAGACACAAATTGAAACCCCTTCTAACTCCATGTAAGAGCAAATGGCAGGTTTTTCTCTCACATTAAAAATTAACAGTAAAAATGTAGTTATCCTATAACAAACATACAGTAGTTTAGCAGTCTACTGGAAGAAGCAATGCACAATAAAAATTCAACTCTTCCCTATAGTATTAGTGCCCTTATCTTCAAAGCATGTTGTGGATTTTCTTTACAGCTACCTTAAAATTTAAGAGAACATTATGGCTAGTTTTTATATAGTTTATTTCAGAAACATCAAATTGTGTTGAAAGTAAAGGTTCAAATCATTTGCTGCAAAGAATCCTGCAAATTCTTTGAAAATTTGATTAGGAAATATTATCAAGAGACCTAAGTACACTTCCAAGTTTGCCTCTGGGGCAAAGCAGCCCCTTTGCTAAGAAGTAACTCTTCGTGTGCTTCTCAACTGCTTAATGAAAGAAAACAGCTAATCAATACTAGATAGGCAGCATGAAGGAAGTGCCTGCTTGTCACATGCAGTGCATTAATGTGCTCTCATGGCTTTCATAGTTAGCTAGCTATCTCACACATCTGCTTCATCTTTTTAAAATGGATGCATCATCTGACTTTTTAAATTTTGGCCATAATAAATTATCCCTCTTGAACTGGAGCCAGAGTATGTGAATTTTTAGGGTTACGGGAAACAATTACAGCAACCTTATTTCTCTGAATAATGTCTTTAATATCCCTCCTGCTTTTACAAGGTTCTGTCTGATATAACTGAGGACGTTTTAAGAACACAAAGTGAATTAAGATGCACAGAGAGTCAAAATGCCCTGAAGACAAGCAAAATATTTGCACCAGATGTCAGCCCTGTGTGAGAGGGATTCACTGAGCAGTTTTCTGTCAGATTCTCCTACTGTTCCAAGACGCTGAATCGTTATACAAGTCTTCTTCATAATCTACCAATTTTGACCTACAACTGACTTGAAGACTTTATCTGTAGTTGCCAGGCAACTTTATAAAATGCCCTTTACTGCTATTCACATTTGAACTCAGGCTAGCCAAATAGCCACTTGGAATTTTTCAGGTCCAACTTCTGGCAAGACCCAGTCCTAAACATTGGATAAACAGTAGGAACCCAAGGAGAACCAAAGGAGGAAAGGATAAAGCTATCTCTTCATCTTTGTACCTGCATATTTGTGCAGAGATAACAATTTTGTCACCAAGACTGAGGAAACGGACTAGATCTTCAAGGTATAATAAAAAACAAAAGAAATGATATTCTGGACTGCTTATTTGAAAAACAAAGAATGGTGTTCTTTGTTTTTATTAATATCATGATTTGCAATAATAGTTTCTTACATTTCTAAACCATCCAAGATCAGTGGTTGTATAGGTTCTGTAGAGATCAGTTAAAGATATTATATACAGTAAAACATTCAGAAAAGACAATAGAGAAAACAGCACAATTAATCATGATAAATTCATAATCAGTTATTACTTTGATCACAAAGTGTGCAAATAGTGTGTTTATTTAACATATACAGTATTAACCAAATATTAACACATTTCAAATAAATATAATAAATAAATAGTTCATGTTGCCCTTAAAACACAGATATATAAAATACAATTAAAAAAAAAAAAACAAATCTGAGAAGGGAAGGTGACCTTGAACAATGTGGAGCAATTTTGACTATACCCATCAATACCAGCCAGAATGACTGGATTTGTGGTCTAAGGTATCTGAAGGGAAATGGGTTGGGGAAAAGAAAATTGGGAGAGAGAGAAGTCAGATAATATAATCAACCAATATAGGACGTGTTCTTGTTCATGTATAGATACCCTTGCACAAAGCTCACACAGACAGGCACAAAAATATATGCACAACAGAGAAAGAGAAAGTGGAAAACTGAAAATAAGGCTGTTTGATATCCATAGTGACTGTTAACTGCTTTTGGCATCTCAATCATACTCTTCCTGTTCCAGATAAATTTATTCTATAGCCAACCAACTGAAAATAAAGAAAAATAGATCTGGATTTAGTCATATTTAAATTGACTTTTGAAATCCTGATGAACTGAAGTCCCATTGATTTCAGTGTGTCTTTGAATGATTTAATCTGGATCCAACTCCTGTTTTCCAGCTCTCATAATTGGAAAACAATGTTTTAGTCATTGATTTCTCTTTTATCCCCAAAACCATCATGTTATTCAATCGTAACATGAATCTGACTGTGAAGAGACATGTAGGATTCTTCCAAAACATGTTTTTGCTGAAATATTAGTAAATATTAGTAAGTTTAATTCACCAGGGATGTGTCTAATCCTGTTTTGAATTTACACATGTCATTACATGTCATGGTACTGTATATCCTAATGGGTAATGAGCTCTACAGAATAACTGACTGCCAAATTATTTTTCCATCAGCAGTTTGCTAAAGCAGCAGTTACCATCAGAAACAAATACTCTGGATAGCCTCTGGATTTTGTGATGGGACCAAATGCCAAGTTTATCCAACCATCTGTTTTATTTTGTTTTTAAAAAATATCATCTTTGTAGTCTTGGCTGCTATTTTATTGTTCTACTTTGTGCCTAAGGCCCAAATCTTATGGGATTCTCAATGTAGCTGCAACATGGCTGATGATGCTATAGGCTGTGTTCCATGTACAAAAAATCAGTGTGTAATAAACCATGGTGGGAGAGGTTTTGAATGTGATAGCTATGTTGATTGCCCCCAAAGGAGTGGTAGCTGTAGTGTGATCCTCTTAACTGCATGGGAACTGCTTTTTCACAGCCTGTTAGTTCCATGAAATAAAACCAAATGAGATCTTACATTTGAAATATGGAACTACATGGAAAAGGCAAAAAACCTGGTGAACATTTTATCAGGATTCCAAACCCCCAAGTAATTTGCATTGTTTTATCCGTTGTTGCTTTAAGTCACTAATGCTTCATTGCTTTTCAACCACAGTCCAAATTAGTGAAGCATTTGTTCCAAGTATAGCAAAGAATCAAACCATTCCTTGTCAGTAAAAACATAATATGAGAAAAAGTTGAGGTTTGGCAGGGTAAAGAGGTTGCCTCAGTATCCAGTTTCTATTCTTCCTTTTAAATAATTTCATTTAGCTTGGTTAATCTTTTAGGAAGTTTCTTAATAGTGTATGTGGATTTTAATAATCCCAAAACAGTAAATTAAAAATATGTGGATACTATTAAGTATTTATTTGCTTTTATCCCATTTTTATAATTAACTCAAGATAGCAAACATACTTAATACTCCTTTGACCTTCTACATTCCCCATAATCCTGTGAGGTGACTTGGGCTAAGAGAGAGTGACTAGCCCAATGTTACCCAGCTGGCTTTCATGCCTAAGAGAGGACTGAAAATCATAATTTCAATCTTTATTTTTCAGACACAGAAGTCCAGGTGATTCTTCTTGTGGGATATGATTTCAGTAATGTTAATAATTCATTTTAGCAATTGATGGATGGATTATGTGCCATCAAGTTGATGTTAACTCCCATTGGCCAGAAAAGTAGGACTTTTGGGGGATGAGTTTTTAGCACTATAGTCTTCAAATTTATTAAAGAATTTTTAGCATTTTGCCAGCTGTACCTCATACAGCCTCTATGAAACTTTTATCTCAACCTTCATCCTCCAAGATATGTACATGCATATATACCATTAATTTCTTTTTCCATTTCATTACGCTAATCAATGGAATAATCTAAAAAGCACAACTAGAATCTGCGTGCTTACAATGTACAATCAGAAATGAATAATAACTAATTTCTATGTTAATTTAGATTTTCTATGCTACCACTTTGAAGAAACGTAATATTTCCATTGTCAAAAGAAAGGCCAGCCACATTAGAAATTAACTAATATAGCACTTTGTTGAATGAAATAACAGTATTATTTTTATCTTGGTGTTGCTTAAATCTGGCTGCAAAAATCTGAACAACCACTAGATGACCTAGAAGAGACACAGAGATATTACTGTACATTAATCATCCACCTAGAATTTGGGGAGCCCAGATCTGGCAGCCTTAGCTTAAAGTAAAATCAGAACGTCCTTATTGACCTAATGACCTATAGTTCCTAATTACTCAGAGTTATAGAAGCAGAGCAGTAGAAACAATAAATAATTTACAAAGTATACCAAGGATTGAGTTTTCTTAAATGGATCAGTAATTTTTCAGTGACATTGCTACAATGAGATCTGATTCACAGTGTCATCCAAGTTTCAACATTGCACAACTTGCAAATTATTTTAGACAGATGAATGTGAATCCTAAAAATTCTCATTATATTACTTTATCTCTCAAAGGTAAATATCCTGCTTCAATAGTTTAAATACTTAGCTTAAATATTTAAACTGTGAATTGTTCTTGATCAGACGCTATAAATGAATATAATTGTAGTTTTGTCATTTCTTTTGTTTCTCCTTCTGTACGAAGAGAATGATTGTTGTTTTTTAAAAATATGTATAATATGTCTTTACGAATTTTTTTTAAAAATTTGATTTATATGCCGCCCTTCTCCGGAGACTCAGGGCAGCTTACAATGCGTTAAGCAATAGCCTTCATACTTTTGTAAAATTTATGCAAAGTCAGCTTATTGCCCTCACAAACTGGGTCCTCATTTTACCTACCTTAGAAAGGATGGAAGGCTGAGTCAACCTTGAGCCTGGTGAGAATTGAACTCGCAGTAATTGCAGGCAGCTAAGAGCTAAATACTACCTTTTAACAGTAGCATTAGTCTGCTGCGCCACTCAGGCTCCCATATTTATTGCTGTTCATTTCTGCAATTTTAAAAAATATCAAAAAATAGTAGATAAGATTATCAGCCTCAAAACAGAATGATTTTTGTACATAATGAAAAGAAGTTTTAATGCATGCATCTTTATTTTTTTTAAAAAGGCTTAGAGATGCTGAGGAATTCAGTCCTTGCAAATTATAAAATGACCTGATCTATTGATTGATTGATTTATTACATGCCATCGAGTTGGTCTTGACTTTTAATGAGTACATAGCTATGCCTTCTCCAGAATGATCTATCCCCAAACTGGTTAGTTAAGTATTCCAATTTTCCAATCTTCACTGCTGTAATTAAGTCCACCCATCTTATTACTGGTCATCCTTTTCTCTTTGCTTCCATCTTCAAAGCATGATGAATTTCTTAGGAGTTGACTATACAGTACTTCATTTGGTTTAGGGCTGTCAAACTCCCGGCCCGTGGCCAGGATGCGTCACATGCTGGCCATGCCCACACCTGGTTTAACGAAGGGGGAAAAAGTCCCAATACGTTGCATGATGCCACCATGATGACATGAGTTTGACACCCATGATCTATTTGATTATGTGCCATTAAGTATTTTTTGACTCCTAACAGTTACATTTAAGCTACAATGATTACAAATTTTCTCCAGGACAATCTGTCTCTAATCTGGTTTTAGGTTACCTGATCATTGACTGCATTGTATCCAAGTAATATCTTTGCTATATCCTTCCTGAACATAAAAGCATTACTGTTCTTTCTTTTTTATGTCTTGAGTACTAAATATTAAGATTTTCTGATAAAAGAAGTGTCTAATTCCAGTCCATTCCTATTTGCCAGTGCCTAAGATACTAATGTTTGTTTTATGCAATTCAACTTTCATTTTTAAGCTTTCCCAAATTTTGGCTTCTTCTGTTCCATGTTCCCACTGTGACTGGATTCTCTTTTCCTTCATAGCAATAACAACTAGACAGTTTTAATCTAATTGCGTCTATAACAATATTCCTATTCCAAAATATCCTAAGCTCTTCCTCAGCATGTTGGGTGCCATCCAATAACTTTATCTTGCCTATCCATGTGATTTTCTTGGAAAAATACAGGAATGCTTTATCAATGCCTTCTCCTGCACAATATGAAATTATGCCTTTGTTACTAGAATAAAAATTGTTACTAGAATAAAAATCCATCTGCAATGTTATCCCGTATAGCTGCTGCCCAGCATGGATCCCTATTTTCTTTAGCTATGCAGCTGGGTGATCCTCATTCCTTGGGTGACTTCGTATATGCTCTCAGAGTATATTCCCAGCATTCTTCATGGATTCCTCCCAGGAGTACTTATCCCCAACCTGCCACAATCAGGCAGCAAAGCTGGACTTGAAGGGGACCTGATGTTCACTTAACAAAAGTAGATCAGAAGTACATCAGATTTCATGAATCTTCAAATACTGAAATACAATTTCCAGTAAATTCATATGAAAAATATATGTATGAGCATGCTTGCTGAGGGGAAAAAATTCTCATTTAAATATATTTTTCTAGAAGAGGGTACAAATTTTTAAAAAATACATAGTTGGAGAGGATCTTTTTTTAAAAAAAAATAGATGATGGTAGAAACAGAACATAATGAAATGATAGTAATAATTGCTGCTAGAACAACTTGAATTTCATGATCATTTGGTGACATTGTTTACCATTTTTGTTCCATTCGTTTTCTTCATTATGTTCAGCTAGCTTCACACCTCTGAGAGTGTGGGCTCCAATTCTGGAGAACTTGTCACCCAAAAAATCTGTTGTTCCTTAAAATGCCATATGAATCTTCCTTGCTTTTGTTGGAACAAATCACTGGTGTCATCTTTCTTTTGAGAAGGTGGTTAGGTGCTCTTTAATTATCTTGGGTTGCCATTCCTTCCATCTGCATTAATTCTTCTTAGACAATTTGAACAAAATTCCTTCTCAGAAAATATATGATCCAGGTGACTCAATGCCATCCAGATAGTAGAGAAAATGGAGTAATAAATACATAAACATTTATTAATATATTTAATACAATTATCCTTTTTCATAGTCTTGAATAATATCATGCCCTCCATCCCACCCCCACAAACACATACAGGTAAAAGACACTGTTTTGTTTCACTGTCAGCAGTGGCAGTTCAAAACTGGATCCTTGACTCACAACAAGCAATTACTAATTGTGCTATTACTTTGAATAGTATTTGTGGCACCCTCAGCCAAGTGTTTGGTATATTCAGCATTTTTACCCTCCTATTGATTATTATTATAATCACGATATAATTATATAATTATAATTACAATTACTCAGGAGCCTGAGTGGTGTAGGAGGCTAATGCCTCCTTCTAAGGCAGCATTTAACATCCAGCTGCCTGCAATTACTGCGAGTTCAATTCTCACCAGGCTCAAGGTCGACTCAGCCTTCCATCCTTTCTAAGGTGGGTAAAATGAGGACTCAGATTGTGGGGGCAATAAACTGACTTTGTATAAATATATACAAAAGTATGAAGGCTATTGCTTAACGCATTGTAAGCCGCCCTGAGTCTCCGGAGAAGGGCAGCATATAAAAATAAATAAATAAATAAAAATAAAATAAAATTATTAAGCAAATTTATATGGCTGCCCAACTCATGCAAGATGATTCTGTGGCTTACAACATTAAAAATCCACAATCTAAAATTCCTAAAGCCCAACCTGCCCCACCCCATCCGCCCCTGAGCAGCAAAAAACACAGTCAAACCAACCACTTGATCAGCTCCGTATCAGCCTGTATTCTCCTAACCTGTTGACAAAACATGCCTTCAGGACCTTTCAGAAGAGTAACAAAGTAGGGCAAATCTTATCACTGGGGCAATGATATTCAGGAGTGAGCCAGAGAAGGGTCTTTTTCTTGGTCTCATCAAATATAATTCCCTAATTATAGATGGCACTATATGCCTTGCCTTCCCACTCTGGTGGGTTGGAGAGATGTAACAGGGGAAAGGTGAACCTTCAAATAAACCCCAGGACCAGTGTTGGTATTCAGCCGGTTCTATCTGGTTCAGGCTAACCAGTAGTGGCGGCAGGAGGCTCCACCCACCTGCCTGGACGTAATCACGTCCCGGTTTGACGCTCCGCGTATGCGCGGAAGGTCCCACACACATTCATATTTGCAAACCAGTAGCGAAGGTAAGTGAATACCACCCCTGCTCGCGACATGCCTGAATTATCCCTTTGGAAGTATCTACCCCCAGTTTAAGAATCACTGAACTACAATGCCTCTCTGCTTAAACAGAACCTGAGCCCAATAAGTCATCTACCTTCCTGGCAAGGAGAGATAAATGTGTTAGCTACATGCAGTCTCTTAATTATATTAATTTTGTACAGTTCACAAAGCATTCAATTTATAAACTACTTCAGCTTTCTTAAAGGAATTATTACTTGCCTTATATTACAGGTAAACCATATAATACCTAAACAGATGGTACTTTTTAAAGATAAATTCTGGCCACTAATTGTCGACAATAAAAAAAATAAAAAGGAGATGGGCCTGCTGTTTGGAAAACATAGTAGAATGGTAACGTGATATGGATAGTAAAATTTTGTTCCAATCTCCCTCCCTAAAAGGAGTTTTGTTCAAATTGTCTAAAAAGAATTAATGCAGATGGAAGGAGTGGCAATCCAAGATAATTAAAGAGCACCTGACTACCATAAACAAGTTTTAGAGCCCTGGTGGCACAGTGGTTAGAATGCAGCATTGAAGGCTACTTCTGCTGACTGCCAATTGCCAGCAGTTTGGCAGGTCAAATCTCACCAGGCTCAAGGTTGATTCAGACTCCCATCCTTCCAAGGTTGGTAAAATGAGGACCCAGATTGTTAGGGGCAAGAGGGTGACTTTGTAAAGCGGTTAGAGAGGGCTGTAAAGCACTGTGAAGTGACATATAAGTCTAAGTGCTATTGCTATTTAGTCTCCAGGTCCAGATTATTTACATCCAAGGATCTTCAAGGAGTCTGTGGTTGCCATGTTAGAGATAAATCTATGAGATTTAAGAGATTATGGAGAGTAGTTGCAATGCCATAGGGTAAATATAATTTTATCTATTTTTTAAAAAGAGGAAAAAAGAGAACTCAGGTAATTATAGAGAGGTCAACTTGACGCTGATGCCAACAAAACTTTGGAACAAATTATAAACAAATCAGTTTATAAATACTTAGGAAATACACATTGCTTGGCAGTAGCCAGAATGAGTTAACAAGTCATGCCAAACCAACATGATCTCCTATTCCAATAGAAAGACCGCTTTAGTTATCTATTAAAATGTGTCAGTACAGAGAGCCAGACTGCTACAGACAATTTAAGTACTGAAAATTAAAACCACTACTTAAGCCACTGAACTGATTATCACCAAATGTCTAGACCAGTGGTGGATTGCTACTGATTTGCCCCAGATCGGGCGAACCAGTAGCGGTGGGAGGCTCCGCCCACTCACCCAGATGCTTCTGCACATGCACAGAAGCATCGCGCGTGAGCACGAGTGTGAGCACACCCATGAGCGAACCAGTAGCGACGGGTTTTGAAACCCACTACTGGTCTAGACCCAGTTCAAAATTTGTCATGAAATCCTAATACAGAAAATGGCAAAATGCAGGATGGATTTTGCTACCATTAGATAGATACAGAGTATCTAAATAACTGTATCCAACAAATGTGTGTTAATGCTTCAGAATCAAACTGGAGGTTATGAATGACATACACAGGGCTTCTTCTAAACCCTGTACTGTACAACATATGTATAGGCAGATAATGGTATAAAAATTGGAAGAATTGGAAGTTTTAGTTTTAGTTTGATAAAAGAACAGAATGTAAAAATATCTGTTATTGATATCCCCAAATTATTATTATTAGATGGGTTAGATGGCACTCAGATTAATTGAATTCATCAGCTATTTCTCTATCATCTTTTTGCAATTAAGAGGCACACATCTGAAAAAAGATGCTAAAACAATGCAAATATTGCCGTTTGAAATTTTCAGCATTCTGACCCTAAGTTAGCAAAGGCAGACTGTTCCCTTGAAATGATGATCAGCAAGTAGAAACTCACATATCTGGGACATGTAATGCAAGCTATTGATGGAGCAGGAAAAATTATTATGATAGACAAGGTAGAAGAGAAAGAGGAAGATAAGAAATAAGTTTTCATATGAGATTCACAGAATGTGCTTGGAATTGAAATAGGCTGTTACCAATGTTAATAAGCATTTATCCGTTCAATCACCAAAATCTAATTTTTAAAAAATAGTATTTTAAAAAGATATTGAAATACTGAAAATACAAAAGAAAAGAGTCAACAATGAATAGTGATATTTCAGTTAAAACACTAAAAATATAATAGTGGTTAAAAAAAACTAATTAAAGAAATAAGCAAGTTATTTACAATGTCTCAAATCAAAACAATTATGAAAAATAAAATGATTAATAGTATAAATCCCCAGGATCCCAATAAAACAGGATCCCAATAAAACTTACCCTTGATATTTTCAGATTTCATCAAATATCAAACTCTTATGATTTGGGATCAAATCACAACTGTTCAGCTATTAAGAACTAAATATAATTATCAGCTTTCAAAGCCGGAAACAAACATCCCAATTAAATAAACCCAGACTCTAGCACCTACCAACATTTTAAACATATAACACATTTGTTTTCTAAATATCCCAGAAAGGAATATAATCCTAATCAATCTCATTCCTAAAAACTATAGATATTAAGATAAAGACCCAATGCTATAGTTGGAAATCATAGGTTAAAGCCGCCATTCTATGAGGGTAACTGCAATTAAATCAAATATATTCTAGCTTCTCTCATATCTCACATTAATTAATCTATCCTTATGCAATCTGTAATGGGAGTTAATAGTGAAATCCCTCTTTAGATATAAATTAATCTTAATATAATATTCATTTTAATAGCATTAATCTTAAACAATTATTTCAGGGAAGTTTGGACTGTTGGATTACATCCATTGAAATTACATACGTATATACATTTCAATTTATTTAATTCACCATGCTGTATATTGGAAATCTTTATCTTCTGTAGAAATCTCTAGCTGTAGTGGGTCTCAAAAATAACAAATTAGACTTATTGCGATTAATTATATAGCCAGGCTATAAATCATACTGCCATATAACTTCAACAAACTTTGGTAATAATTACATAATTATCAAGAACAGCCACAATATCATCAGCATATAAGAACTGTGTTTATTCAGTAAGAGACTGCCAGCATACCTTTAATATCTTAAGATTTAAAATGTTAAATATTACTAAGCTTTTAATATTATTGTGCTTTTTCTGAATTTAAGTGTCAATATTTATCTTTTTAATTTTAATTTTAATTTACATTGTTGTTTTTATCTTGTTGTAAGCTGCCTACAGTCACTTGATGGTGAGATGGCTAGCATATAAATTTAATAAATAAATATATACATATCTTGAGATAAAGGCCACCATGCCTTTAATATGTTAAGACTGTCTAATAGAGAAAGTATTCAAGAACCAAACTGGAAATTAAAATAATAATAATAATAATAATAATAATAATAATAATAATAATAATAATAATTTTATTTCTATACCGCCCTTCTCCCGAAGGACTCAGGGCGGTGTACAGCCAATTTAAAAACACAAGACACAACAAGAGACCAGGGACTTCCTTGTCAAATGCCATGATGTAAATTAAAATATTGAGAGACATATCCACTGGTAATTACTCTAGGAACAGGATCAGAAGTGGGTTTCAGCAGGTTCTGACCAGTTCTGGAGAACTGGTAGTGGAAATTTTGAGTAGTTCGGAGAACTGGTAGTAAAAATTCTGACTGGCCCTGCCCCCAAGTCCCAGCTGATCAGGAGGAAATGGGGATTTTGCCGTAACCTTCTCCTGGATTGGGGACTGAATGGAGATTTTACAGTATCCTTCCCCTGCAGTGAGGTGGGAATGGGGATTTTATACTATCCTTCCCCTGCCACGCCCACCAAGCCATGCCACGCCCACCAAGCCACACCCACAGAACTGGTAGTAAAAAATTTTGAAACCACCACTGAACGGGATGAATTGTAATCCAAAGTACAAATGGAAATGGAAATTCATACCTTTTTAAAACATATCTCATAAATTCACCCTAGACAAAATCAAACATCTTTTTAGTATCTAAATTAGAATTGCTGTTTCTTGTTTATTTATTTATTTATTATTTAAATTTTTATACCGCCCTTCTCCCAAGGGACTCAGGGCTGTGCACAGCCAGCAATAAAACACACATATACATAAAATTTAAAAACAATTTAAAATATATTAAATAATTTGGTCCCAATATTATTAAAAAAAAAAACTAAGACAACCATTAAAATTCATGTTTAGGCCAGCCCAGCTTGTTGGAACAATAACGTCTTGAGGGCACGGCAATACCATGGTCGATGGTATCAAAAGCCGCTGAGAGGTCTAATAGGACCAGGACAGGGGAACAACCCCTCTCCCGAGCCCTCCAGAGATCATCAACCAATGCGACCACTGCTGTTTCCATGCTGTACCCCAGCCTGAAGCCTGACTGGTACGGATCTAGATAGACAGCTTCATCCAGGTACTGGGGGAGTTGTCGCACCACCACACTCTCAACAACCTTCGCCACAAAGCGAAGGTTGGAGACTGGACGATAGTTCGCTAATATAGCCGGGTCCAGGGAAGCCTTCTTGAGGAGGGGCCTCACCACGGCCTCTTTCAAGGCGGAGGGGAAGCAATGTGCAGCAATGCCAACCAGCAGGGGAATATTGTCAGAGATTTTATAAATCTAGATACAGGTGGGCATATTATGGGTTGTATTACTTTGTGTAGTCTCCTAGCTGATGTTGCTGTTAATATTTTAGCTTTTATGTTAAGCAAAGATATTGGTCTTAACTTTCAAGTCAAGCAAAGATATGCTACAAGCCAATACATTTTGTAGGATGTTTCTCAGAGTTTAATTATTGTGAATGAACAAAATATAATCCCCTCACACACAACAAAGTGCCAATAGGTCTATCAATATTCTATATCATTCAGCAGAAAAGCCATTTGGTTTGGGGGCTTTGCCCAATTTCATAGATTGCAAAGCCTCTGTAATCTCTTGTAATGTCAATAGTTGTCCCAGTATATTTTTATGTTCTTGGGAAAACTCTTCCCTTTCCTTGTGTCCCAAACTTCGCTATTTAGTTACAGAAGTCTCTATTTGATTTAACAGAGTACACTATTAGTAAAACTATTAATTAGTAGATTCTGTTTTGAAAAAATAATTGCCCATTGTTAGTCTGTATTTTGGAAATAAAATTCCATTGCTTCTGTTGTTCAAAAATAGGCCAAAAACTTCCCAGTTTTCTTTCCAGGTTCTCAATATTTTTGATTAGTAATTTTTGAAGTATATACTGTGTTTCTGCAAAAATAAGACCCTGTCTTATATTTTTTTGAACCCTGAAATAAGCTCTTGGCCTTATTGCCATGCGTCAAAAGACCGATCGGGCTTATTATCAGGGGATGTCTTATTTTGGGGAAAACGGTACAAATTTTCTGAATTTAAAAGCTAGAATATAATTTTTGCTTAGGGTAAATGTTTGATATGATTCATCTGTGGGGTTGATAGAATACAACAAGAGTAAACCTTAACCATCAGTTCTAGCTGCATAAACTTGGAGTCTCTACATCTCTGTCTCTCTCTGTGTGTGTCTCCCACCCCCACACCTTTTCTGAAGCAAAAGAAATGATCACCTAACTAATTTCCTTAAATGTGTGCAGTCAAGAAGCACTTCTTCTAAGATGGGCAGCTATATACATTTGATTAAAAAATAAATAAATACAATGCATGCCATACAATTAAAGTCTGGTTAAGCCCCAATTCAAAAAAGGAACGTATTTCCTCCTTAATGCCCCTGTTTCCCCTAAAATAAGACATCCCCTGGTAATAAGCCCAATTGGGCCTTTGAGCTCATGCACTAAAATAAGCCCCCCCTGAAAATAAGCCCTCCCCAAAAATATTTAAATGCATGCACAGCCAGTCCCCGCCATTTCCTCTGGTTTCCTCCACGTGCCCCAAAATAAGGCCAAGCGGTTATTTCGGGGTTAAATAAATATAAGACAAGGTCTTATTTTTAGAGAAACACAGTAAGATTCAGCAATACAGTTTCAGTAAGATAAAAGGTATTCAGGTAGTATCTAGAGTTAGCTGATTTATAAGTATTAATTTTTAAAATTACAGTCACAGGAGCATGATCTTAAATTGCAGCAAGGCGTGAAGAATCCATAACCCATTGAATCACTGAAACAGAAGAAATAGAAAAATAATCTAATTGAATTTTTTTATGTGCAATGTGAACAAAAGTGTTCTTTTTGACATAATGCTATCTAACCTTCTAGTAAAATGCATTGTGTTATTTATTTGATTGGCATTGTAAAGCAGGTTTCCTGTTTAAAAAATATTGAATTAAAAGAAATACTAATATTAATAACTAAGTGTATCCCAAGATAACTAGGTTGGGTAACATAAGAAATTAAAGACACAACACTGTCACCCCAAATGAAACAAAGGAATATATGCAGTACAGGTTAAATATACAAGTTATACATAAATATAGTGCAATATATAACTGTATGTTTGTATATGCATGTATAGTATATATACATTCACAGTGATATATATACATATATAGATTGGTGTGAGCTCTTTTGAATATTTTTAAAATGTCTCTTGACCTAGTCTTGGCATTTGAAGGAAAGAACCATAAAGGAAAATGAAAAACAAACTGTCATGAAAAACAAACAAACAAAATATGTTTGGAAGAAATGCTGAAAGGTCATATGCTTTGTAATACAAAAGAGAACAGAAGATATTGCAAGGTATTTTACTCCCACCTTAAAAATTGAACATGTTTCTTTGTACGGCATACTGAGCAGCTGAGAACTAAGAACAGCCTTTTGCTCATCTTGCAAAATGAAGTGTTGGATATTGTCTCTAAATTTTCTGAAAGAGTTTGCCTGTGTTTTCAATCACATGCCTTGCTCAATAAAGTCAATACTGTAGCAAATTCTTGTGCGGATCATCCTTTATTTCATCTAGTGTGATTTAAAACCTCGCTTGTAATTTTCCTGAAGCTAATAGAATTTCCATTAAAGTATGCCTTTGAGCGGTTTGATGAAACAGGCCCTCTTTCTAGAATTTAAAAGCAACTTGTTTTTGTTTTGGCTCAGAAGAGCATTTTAAAAATGCCTCTGGATGAAAGCAAGCTGATTTGAAAATAAATGCAACTTTAATTGAATGCATAGCTGATTCCAGCACTTCCTGATGGGATGTTAGATATGTCATTTGAACTGGATAATGCAAATTCCTTAATTATGTGTTTGGCTTAACATCACCACATAGCTGCAATTAGTCATCAAACACAAATCTTTGCACGTATTTCTTGACTTGCCATTTTAAAAATCTATAGCTTTCATATCAGTTACTCAGTGTCATGACTTTATAATGATTCCATTGAAAAAAAAGCAGTATTTTTTTTTTTTAACAAACTGTCCTTTTTGGAGGATTGATTAATCTGGATGATTATACCTGCTAGGATCTAAGGTTGCAAACATTCTGCTAATAATATGCAAAGTAGTAACAGTATTAACAATAGCAAGAATAAGACTACATTTATTAAACTGAAACTGCAGGTGTGTTTGTTTCCTGCCATATTTTCCCCAAAATTTAATCTTGACCCTGCCAAGACCACAGTCATGATTCTGTAGTCTTATCAAACTGAATTTAGAGGGACTGATCTTGTGCAATAACATGTTGTTTCCTTAAAGAGAATTGCAGAAAATTCCAATGACCAGAGAAAGTGATTGTCCATTTTTAGATAAATTCCTCACTCCATAAACCACTGGGGATGTAATTTTCTTCATATTAAAAAAAAAAAAAAAGAGCTTGGGAAGTGCAAAGTATTCCATGTACAAAATTATCTGTGTTCAGATGAACTTTGTATGAAAAGGAACATAGGGTTCTGTGCTGTTGGTTCCAGATGGTATATAAAACAGAGCTGTTTTATTCTGGACAGAATCCAGTACTGCATCATTCCAGATGGAAAAGTATATTCAGCTGTTTTAGACTCTTTTTGTTGACTTGAGTTGATGTCTCTTGTGACTTGGATCTATATTGTCTTATGAGATTTAGTGATGAAGTGAGACTTTTGCTGGTAACTTATTTATACGATAATAGGATGATTTTAATTAGATAGAAAGAGAGGCGTATCCCCCACTCTATCCCCATTCATATGATTTTCAAAACAGCCCTTTTGAATTAAAAAGAAATCCACTACTACTCAGAGCACTGGCTGAGAGATGGATTCCAAGTGTAATTGATATCAGAGGGTTTGTGTTCAATTTTAAAGCCTTACATGATTCAGAATCTAGATATAACCAAAGCTGCTTTCTCTAAGGCACCTGGTAAATTCTAGACAGAGGGCTTGCTGAGAGTTTCATATCTGAGGGAATGCTGAGGTTATCATGCTGAGGGTCTTCATCCTTGAGCTCTCTAACCACTATCTCTGGAATGAATCTGGGACAATTTGCCTTGGCCAACTCATTGCAGCCAATTCACTATGGGACAACTCACCATGGGACAACTTGCCACAGGACAAGAGTCACAGTAATATAGAAGAAATGGTGGAATAGAATCATTAAAGAAAGGATGCAAAAAGAAAGACAGAATGAAATGTGAATGACAAATTATTTTAAATACTTAAATTGAATTATTGAATTGTCCTATAGTGAGTTGGTTGCACCAAGTTGGCCTTGGTGTGTTTGCTGTGGCAAGTTGACCAAGTTAAGTTGTCCCACTCTACTCTGGAACAACCCACTCTGAGATATCCAAACCTCTCCCTCCATATTATCTTTTTGAAGAGCTATGAAGGGCACCTCAGGAACTTTGAAGACAATACTGCACCTGTACATCTGGGCTTTGCTATTGTATTTTTATTGCCTTATGTTGATCCGTTTATGCTGTTCAGGCTCCGAAAAAGTATTCAGTATGTGTGCATTTATTTATTTCAAATTTTATTTTATTTCCAATGCTTTTATGCCACTTCAATCATTCTCTCTCTAAACTTGTTTCCTGTTAATGCTGAGATTCAGAATGCTTTTATGTAGTGCATCTTCAAATGCACTCTGAAAATTCCAGAATCAACAGGGACTATGGGCAAAAAACAGAAACAAACAACAAACCTTCTAGCTGTTTGAGCAGCTAAGCTTAGGTTTGGATGTGCACCTTCTGTTCATATGCTTGGAAAGTACTAATGCAGTCTATGTGCATGTTTCAACTTGTTGGGTTTTGACTTCTTTCTGCATTTTTTTTTATTTAGCAGGTCAAGTATTAAAAAGGGGTGGTAGTGATGGCTAATTATTTTTTCTGAGTGTTATCTAATAATGTACTGTAACGAAGAATCTGGTAGTGAAGATAGAGATCTTTGGTGTTTCCTGGGGTTGGGTCCAGTGGTGGGATTCAAGTAATTTAACAACCGGTTCTCTGCCCTAATGATTTCTTCCAAAAACCAGTTTGCCAAACTGCTCAGAAAGTTAACAACCAGTTCTCCCGAACTGGTGCGAACTGGCTGAATACCACCACTGGTTGGGTCCTTTCCCTCCCTCCCTCCTTCCTTCCTTCCTTCCTTCCTTTTCCTTTTCCTTCCTTCCTTCCTTCCTTCCTTCCTTCCTTCCTTCCTTCCTTCCTTCCTTCCTTCCTTTTCCTTCCTTCCATCTGTCCGTCTGTCCATCTGTTTATTTATTTGCCATCCATCTCACTTCTTCTTCTCTCCTACTAGGTTCAACTGCATTCCTATTTTCATGACAGCTTAATGGTTTATTTTAATTTGTCCTCTCCCATTAGAGCCTGAGTTTTCAAAATTATTATTTGTTTTCCCTCCATCTTTTTCACAGACTCAGGGTATTTACCTGAAATACAGTTTGTATGCCTATGATAACACACAAATGGCAGATTGGCAGATTATGTTTACCTTCTTTTTTCTTTCATAAACTTGTTCTGAGTCCTATTGTTTTATCGGTCTGGAACATCCAGAACTATTTTAGATCCTGGATTGTCTAGACCAGTGTTTCTCAACCTTGGAAGCTTGAAGATGGGTGGACTTCAACTCCCAGAATCCCCCAGCCAGCGCTGCTGGCTGGGGGATTCTGGGAGTTGAAGTCCACCCATCTTCAAGCTACCAAGGTTGAGAAACACTGGTCTAGAATTTGGTTTCAGATCTTGTTTGGTTTAGACCAGGGGTGTCAAACTTGCAGCATGTAGGCTAGATGTGTCATGCACTGGCCACGCCCACCCCCAGTTTAGCAAAGGGGAAAAAAGTCACGCTACATCACGTGACAACAACATGACGCCGTGAGTTTGACACCCCTGGTTTAGACTATACCTGGTTTGGAATGAATACAATAGAACTCTCACAATGTACAGTTCTTTTTGAGTTTGAAACAAAACACTTTAAATGTTGAATATGTTCCTAATGAAAATCTTTAATATACTCTTGCATGTACATATAGACACATATACACACATGCATGTATACAGTACTAATCTAGATTTAACCAAAAGAAATGTGCATGCAAATTCCACTATTTTGCCTAAAAAATAATAAAAATAAAAATGAATATATGTTCCTTAAAGTTTTTCATATTTTAAAATATTTAACAGTAGAATTTTAAGTCTATATTTCTGCTCTATGGCAGGCTTTATCCATTGATTAAGAACACACACATATATGCATATGCACACATATATAAACAGACTCATGGCATGCCTTCATTTACCCACTGAATCATTTACATTAATAAAATGAATTGCAGTGCAAGCATCTCCACAATTAAAAATAATATTTTTTAAAAAAATTCATAGGCATAATTACTTCTGCAAAAAGTATGAGGTCGCTTTCAGTACAGCAGTTTAGCTAAGTAAATAGAGACATAAAGAACTAAGAACATTTGCAGTACTAGCTGTACTTTGCTTTATAGAGAAGCTAACAGAGAAATTGGTCTCTCTCTTACTATTAATGTGTCAGTTTGACATTTAGAAAGGAATTAAGTGCAGCTGCTGAAGAACTCTAAAGAAAATTTTTCTTGGTATGCAAAATGGAATTGATATGATATGGAAACGATTACTACTATGGGAGGGATCTTGCACCATAAGAAAATAAGTACATGAAGAAATGAACTACTTCAGCATACATTTTAATTATTGAATTGTGAAAAATGATTTACACTTATTTACATAGTTTATTTTTAAAATAATATTTACAGAGGATTTTTATTGCAAAATGATAAAATAATGTTCATATTGTATATTCCACCATTATTTTAGTCTTCATTTCTATCAGGGCCATGTGCAAGTTGTGATTGCACAGAAATTCTGTTGGTAACTTGATAGACACAAAGAAAAAAAAGAGAAATATGCATCTATTTCTCTTTTATTTTAGTTTTGTCTTTGGGTGCTATTTTGATACCACTAATTACAGCATCCTTTTGGATAGACTAGATAAATTGGGAATTGGGGCCACTGTAATTCATCTGTTCTGTTCCAACATAATGCAGAAAGATTGTTTGTTTGTTTGTTTATCATATTTATATGGCTGCGCATCTCATGCAACATGTTTCTGGGTCATAGATATGTATAAAACAATCATAAAAACAATTTTATAAAACATTCAAAAGTACAAAAAGACTAACATTATAAAACACTGAGAGAATCATATTACAAACTAAGGAGACATCTAATCAAATTACTATGCATGCACTATCTCACCTTGTCATTTTATTATTGACATGAAACCAGAGATCATACAATCCAGAGATCTAAAATAAGACAGATTTTGCTTTTTTATTGAAATCAGATGAAATCATATGGGAGTGTCAAACCAATAATAAGTGACATTCAAGATGATGACTGTCTTGCTTCAGGCTTAGCAAATACACCAACTCAATTTACAAGTGGCTTATGGATGAGTATATTGAAGTCAATTACAAGGGCAGGCAGTGTGCAGATTCATGGAAGCACTGGAAAATAATGGAAAGCAAAGTTTGTCTGATAGATAGGTGCAGCATGGACAATTTAGAGGACAGTTGAAAGTGAGCACAGATTAAGGAAATAATAGGTAGCAGTGACAGAGAGCCAACATAGTCCAAAATAGTCCAACAATCAAATGCAGGTTAATCATGGGCATTGGCATCTTTACTTCTTGAGGACCTCATTTGCTCTGCTTTCCAAAGCTGCTAATGTGTTCTGGGGCTGATACCTTGTCAGGATTATGCTGCACATCATCTTTTTCTTCTAAACTTTCTCCTGCAGATTTAGGCTGAGTCTAGCATCAGATGGTTTTGATTGGTTGCTTGCTCCTGCAGTTGGCAATCCTGCAGCTTCAGAGGAGCCCTAAGCAATAGCAAAACAAAAACAAAAACAAAAACCCAACTCAAATAAGATGATAAATAACTCAGCTGATTATGGAACTTGAGTGGGGCTAGCGTATGTGGGTTGCAATTGTCATTAGAGATGTAAGTGGTTCATGGGATACATGGTGCTTTTCATTAACTTGGAGAGTGAAACAGCTATAAATCCTACTACAATATCTTGGTTACAAGTGTTGAGTCACCATTGTTGGGGGGGGTCTGGGAGGCTGCCAGGACGTCACCCGTGTGGAATGGGGAGCCGAGCAGCGAGACGGCCAGAGCAAGACGGCACGGCACACACAGCAATCCCTGAACCCATCAGCCTCCCACTCGGTTCCTGGTCAGCAACGTTCTATGTCAGCAATGTCCGATGACGTCGGAATCCGTCAGAATTACCACAACTGCTAAACAGCTGATTGGAGGGGGGGAGTAATTGGGATATTAAGTGCCGGATGCTGGTTTCGGAGTTAAGTTTGGGATAAATAGCACTGTGCTGCAGTTGCGCACAGCGCTGACTTTGAACCAACCATCCGACCTGCGCTTTGCCTTTGGCTGTGAATCTACAATAACCTTAGTAAAACTTGCATTCTCATCTCTGCTTGTGGTGATTTGTTACATTCGCAGCTCAAGACGAAAGACAAGCCAAGAGAAAGTCAGCACTCTGTTCTTATTTCTACTCATCAGTTCAGCATCCCTTTTGGCTCTTTTGAAGGTTAGGAGAATGGCAGAGGGGATGGTTCTGGAGGGACTGGAGATGGAGAAGGCGTGCAAAGTAGAAGCGGAGGAGGGACTGCTTGCAGAAGAGGCTAAAGAAAGCCCTGAGCAAGCGGTGGTGAAACCGAAGGTCAGGCAGCCCAAGAGCGGGGTTCGCCCAGAGGAAGAGGGTCTCCTGGGACAGCGAACACGAGCTGGACAGTACTCCACAGAGGAGTGGTGGCACAGCTCAGTTCTCCTCGGACCACGGATGCCAAGACCCCCTCGGTTAGGAGCCTCTTTCCAGGGATGGAGGGAGAGGCATTGGATGGACGATGATGAAGGAGAATGGGGATACGCAATGGGTTCTGGTCCTAGTACCATGGACGTCTTCCTGCCTTTGACAAAATAGCTCTGCCTTTGACAGACTTGTTGCGAACCAAACCGGCAACGTCAAAACCAAGACTGGGACAACTGTTGATGTGGACGTAATTGGGATATTAAGTGCCGGATGCTGGTTTCGGAGTTAAGTTTGGGATAAATAGCTCTGTGCTGCAGTTGCACACAGCGCTGACTTTGAACCAACCATCCGACTTGTGCTTTGCTTTTGGCTGTGAATCTATAATAACCTTAGTAAAACTTGCATTCTCATCTCTGCTTGTGGTGATTTGTTACGTTCGTGGCTCGAGACGAAAGACAAGCCGAGACAAGCCTGTTTACATAGGTTGCCTTTGAAGACTGCTTGGAAATGCCAGTTTAATGCTTAGTGCAACATTGATTGTTGATAGAACTGGTTGCATGTAATATGTCAACAAGACTTCATCAGGAATCTTAATTGCTAACGTGTTTCTGTTAGCAGCTTCAAATGCTGGTGTCTACCTATGAAGTTCTAACAGTGACTCAGAACATGGCTCCATAAAGCACAGTTTTCTATCAGACAGGTTCTTGTCTCGACCCACTGATCATGGTGAAATGTCACATGATCAGAGCAGCAGTCTTGTTGAGTACTGTAATAGGATCCCATCTTCCTGTCAACAGAAAATTTTCTGGTTGAAAACAAAGGATGTTTCATTTGCTTTAGGCAGATAACAATCCATCTATCATAATTTCCATTTAAGTTTCACATATTGTATATTTTTTATTAATCCTACGGTTTTGTGATGTTTGTTTATAAACTGTTTTATTGATTTACTAGATAGGAAACCATTTCTTCCCAATGATTACATATGACTCATGGAGAGAAGAATAGATGTTCTTAAAAATAAATGGATATATGTCCAATTGACCGAACATTTCACTGTGGATAAGTGTGAGTGCCTTTGAAGCTTAGTGTGGTTTGCCTAGTTACAGAGTTGAGCATGGCCTCTTTCACAATCTCTCTTCCTGTTCCCCTCACATCATTTCTATCCAATTTTATTTCCCCACTTTCTTACTCCATCTCCTTTCTGATCTTTTTTCCTTCCCCACTCTTTGTTTTTGGTGGGAGGAAAGAAGGGTCCATACCTGTGATAGGTTCATTTAAAAATGATCTAGAAAAGGTATTTTGAACGTAATGAGTCAAACCCTCTCTCATTTTTTCCTCAGTTTTCTATATGAGACTTCTGAGGTAAAGATGCTACTTTGAGAAATCTACTCAAAGTTAACCTGAGTCTTAAAGTAGCAACACCTCTTTTCAAGATTACAAAGAAGCCTAAAAAAAGCTTTGAGATCTTAATAAATGACAAAGTGTTCCACCGGTGTTGGTTTCAAGTATTTCCAATTCTTCAGAATCTTCATAGCCTTAATGTCTCTGGGTTCTTGTATGTGATGGAAAGTTCTTGAGGTACAGAAAGATAAAAACAAATTGATTTTATAAATGAGAAACCTTATTTTACAGGCAATTAATTTTAATCAGTAGTTATTAATTAGATGAATGTTATACTTTTGTTGTTCTGGCATTTTTAAAGTGTGGCTTCTGGTAAGTATTAGACTGTATATGGGAGAGATATTATATATATCTCCAGATGGGATGGGGATGGGGATGGGGATGGGGATGGGGATGGGGATGGAGATGGAGATGGAGATGCAGATAGATAGATAGATGATAGATAGATAGATAGATAGATAGATAGATAGATAGATAGATAGATGAATAACTTTATTGTCATTGTACGTGTATACACAATATACCTATACAACGAAATTCACTTAACACCCAAAGACCAGGTCCAACACACATAATAATCCCCAAACACACTCCCACCCACCACAATTCCCCACCCCTAAACCACCCAAACATCCACACAACAGACCAAGTAATGCTGTCCAACAGCTCACTAATGGTAGCCCTTTAGTTCATTGTTGAGTGCAATTATAGCTATGGGTAAAAACTATTCAGAAAATGTGTGGTCCAAGTTTTAATTGTTCTGTATCTTCTGCCAGAAGACAACAGTCCAAAAAGATTGTAAGCAGAATGGGAAGAGTTTCTGAGAATGTTATGCAACTTTCTCAAACAGTGAGATTCGAAGATGTCATCCAGGGCTGGTAGCTGGAGTCCAATTATATTCTGGACAATTTTAATGATCCCCTGTAGAGCTTTTTTGTCCGCTACAGAGCTGCTCCCATACCATGCAAGAATGCCATATGTCAGGACACTCTCAATGGTGCTGCGATAGTAGGACAGAAGTAGATGCTGAGATAGATTTATCTTCCTGAGCATTCTCAGGAAGTACAGCCTCTTCTGTGCCTTCTTCACAAGCATGTTAGCATTCATAGTCCATGAGAGGTCCTCCGAGATATAAGTGCCCAGAAATTTAAAACTACTTACCCTCTCCACCACCTCACCATTTATGTACAATGATAGATGTACATCTCTCTTCCTCCTGAAGTCAATTATAAGTTCTTTAGTTTTTGTGGTGTTTTGAGATAGACACATACATTTATATGCATAAGGACTAGTTGGTGCAGAAGCTGAAGATACTAGGCTAGGAAGAGGCCATGACTTTTAGTCCAGCTGGGTGACTTTCTCTCTCTCAATCTTCAGGAAAAAAAAGGCAGTAGCAGACCACTTCTGAAAATGCTGCCAAGAAAACTGCAAAGATTAATCCAGGCAGTCACCAGGTCAAAACTGTTTTGAAGTTTTACAATCTCTGATCTCCAGGCTTTATATACATGCAAAAGTATATCACGCAAAAGTTTATTAGTTTCAGCTAGGATTTTAATCTGCATTGTTTATTGTTCAGAGGGAGCTTTACATTACACTCAGGTTTGTCTTTCTTATGAGTAAACCTATTTCTTTTTTATCATAATGTAAAATACAAATAAAAATAAAGATAGTTGGGAAATGAAAAAGGAAAAGAAAAGAGAAATATAAGTGTAGAGTAAACAGGGAAAGGAAAAAAACACTGACTTCCAACTTTTTTCAGCACAGAAAATACAAAATAACTTTTTACCCTACCAGTTTACCAAATACTAGCCATTTCTATAATGATAAACTAACTTAGTCAGCAAAACCCAAGTCAGAGTTTCATTTTTTCCCCCTGCATCGAGCACAAAATTTAGAAGCAGTTTCCAGGTAAAAACAAGTGTGCTTTTCTCTATTTAAAGCTGGTGATGACCTATAAAGCCATACATGGCTTAGGCCCAGGATACTTGTTGGACCATCTTCAGCCAGCAACAGCTTCCCATCGCCCGGTGCATTCTCACAGGGAGGGCCTTCTCTGGGTGCCGTCGGCTAGACAATGTCGGCTGGCGGCCCCCAGGGGTAGAGCTTTCTCTGTGGGCGCGCCCACTCTTTGGAATCAACTCCCCCTGGGGCTTCGGTTGGCTCCTGACCTTCACACCTTCCGCCGCGAATTAAAAACATGGCTGTTTACATCGCCCAGCCTGGACTGAGGGGTTTTTTGAGTATTTTAATGGGTTTTAATATATGTTTAAATTATATATTTATACATTTATGTATTTTATGTATGCATATTTATGTATTTTATGTTTTATTGGGTTTGTTTTATTTGTTGTGAGCCACCCTGAGTCCTACGGAGATAGGGCAGCATAGAAATTATATTAAATAAATTATATTAAATAAATAAAGCAGTCAATTTTGCCATCATATTATTTCATACTTGGGTTTTCAGGAGGTTTTTTTGGGGAGGGATACATTTGGTAGTTTTATGGAGAGGTGACTAAGGCTTTTTCTCAGTAAGTCAATAAATAAATTAATATAAATAGAACAAAATAAGTTGAAAAGCAGAATCTTGAAGGGAAAAAAATCAATGGAAGAAACAGAATAGAACAAAAGAGAGTTTGGGACTAAGCAGATCTGCAAACCAGTAGCACAGGCAATTTTAGACTCTGCTGTTAATGATCCTCCAGAGTTAAACTTTGTTTAGATGGCAAGTTTTATTACTCCCAGTTCAAAATGTGGTAGGACAAAATACACTAGGACTTCCTTGATATATTTCAGAAATGTCTATTCATTTAGCTGAGGGATTATTTACTTACTCATTTCAATTTATATCCCAGCTTTCTAATTAAAATAGCATATAGACTTCCCCTCCCCCCTCAAACTCAGTTAAAATTATTAACCAAAGTAAAAAAGCCAGGTTGAGGAGAAAAAACATTATTTTTTGAAAGAAAATAATGGGGTTTAAGCACCAAACTTTGGGAGCAATGCAGAAAGCCCAGGCTTTTGCATTCAAATTCTCTTCCAAAAAACAAAACAAAACTTATTTGCAGGAAAGAAGCAGATAAGAAAGGGGGGGTTTAAGGGGCCAGCTCCCATGTACTAAGAAGGCATGGAAGCTACTGTCCAGAACCAGACAGTATCCTGTCCCTTTAAGAGGGTGGTTAACCAATTTTTTTCTTGGAAGATTGTAGTATTGTCAGGGCTGCACAAATTACTCCCAGGTATAAGTAAGCAACATGTAATAGTAAAGGGCCATGCTTAAATTTGTGGGGAGCATATTAAATAAACAATGCTGATCAAATTCAGTTTTGTAACTGAACGAGACAAACAATTTTGTGGGCCATCTTCCTCAATGGGATGGGAGGGTTGCTAAATGTTAATGATTATTAGAATGTAATTGCTGCAAAAATAGGGAAGGATATTCATTTTCTTTGATGTTCTTTTTCTGTCCCTTTCTCTCTCCCTTTATTCTTTACAACCCAACATAACATTTGAAAGAAATAGGTAAAGGGACTCCAGAATCTATTGGTGTGATAACTTTCCAAACCAGAACGCAATGGGATCAGATATGGTATGAGGGGAGAAACCAGCAAAAGGAAAGTCATATCTGAAAATGGGATGGATCAGGTGGGAGATTAAAAAATGTCCCTCAATGGAATCCCAGGAAAGAGGCAGCTATGTAGATGCTCAGAATTTTATATCACCTCCTTTTTAAGCCCTCTGTGACCCAAGCACACAGTGCTGAATGGTATTAATATTAAGAGTTTGAAAACAATTCCTTTGTTTGACTTTTTTTTAAAAAAATTCTCATTCTACGCCGGTTCTTGTTTGCCAAAGAATTTTGAAATCAGAGTGAGGATTAGCTGAATTTAAACCAAGGAAGCAAGCAACCCTGGATTTCTGCTTCCTTGCAACCATAGTGCACACACACGCACACAGAGTCCACTTTTTAAATGTTTTTTGTTTGCACCATAGCTTTTGTGACTTTGATATGTTGAAGAAGTTAACAAGAGACAGAAGCAGTGAGGGAAAGCTGAATTTGCATTAAGTAGCCTATTTGGGGGCAGGGTGGTTAATATTCATTTATTTCCATTGCAATGTGTGATGCAGATTTAGTAGTAAATGAGTGCCTTGTGTTTGTTATCTTTTCATGAAAGCTTCTCTTCTCAGTTCTTCTCCTCAAGGGACCCACTGCTAACTGTTTAGATTTAAAAAGAAAACCTATTTCGGTCTAGATTTTGCAAACATTCACTTAACAAACATTTATTCACTTAAGTGGAGGAGAGAATGGGCAGGAATAAAGCCAGTATGCCTAAATGAGCAATTCACAGCCATGGTCTTTCATGTGTGAAAGGAATCTCCAAGGAAAGGTAGGGGACAAATGATGAGGGAAGAGACTGAGTGACTCTCTGAATGTTAAGCCAGTTGATGTACAGCAAGGTATGTATACAAGGTAAAAATGTTTCTGATCTTAAAAAAATATATGTTTTTTTTATTAAGCTTGTATACCACCTGGCTCCCATCAGCTTCCAAGTTTTGTTTACGTGGTTAGTACAGAAAGTATCTACTGCCACTCAGTTTAGCTATTCTCTTATCCTTCATTCCATTTGACATGAGGAATAATGTATAGCATTCACATTACAACCTTAGGGTGACTAGAGTAATTAAAATACAATACTGTATGTCACTGTTCAAGACAGTTGTTCACTGGGTCGATAGGATACTCCACTCTTAGCAAAGATGACTGAGTGCTGCTTTTAAGAGCAGGGAGAAAGAAAGAACAAGGTGTAAAAGCACATATGCCAATCATGTTGCTTCAGGCATCTATTTCATGATTGTTTGGTTCAGATGGAATCAGGAACAAGGGCAACTTCTACAGTATGTGAAAAGATTGACCCAAGCTTTCAATATGCATGGTTCCTCCCTGCCCATCCTCCTTCTTGCATTGGAGGGTAAAAAAATATATATGAAAATATCCATTTGTGATTTTGTATGAACCATTGTGTCTAATGATGTCTAGGCATGAAGATTTCTGGTTCTAGTTAACACTGAGCCATGATCAAGCCATATTTTCAGAATAGCCCATGTGGTGAAATCTATCATTCAATATAACTTTTATTTTGGTGCTGTTTTTAAACAGCATTGTTGCATGACACACAAGTGTTTCCTGTTCTTTTTTAATACATGTTTCCTTTTTATTGCACATATCTTCATCATTTTGAAGCCGCGCTGGTGTAGTGGTTAGAGTGCAGTACTGCAGGCTACTTCTGCTAACTGCCGGCTGACTGCAATTTGGCAGTTCGAGTCTCATTGGTTCAAGGTTGACTCAGCTTTCCATCTTTCCAAGGTGGGTAAAATGAGGACCCAGATTGTTGGAGGTAATATGCTGACTCTGTAAACCACTTAGAGAGGGCTGTAAAGCACTGTAAAGTGATATGTAAGTCTAAGTGCTGTTACTATTGCTATTTTGCTGCCTCCCTGGCTGCATAAGCTTCTTGCATTGAAAAAAAATATCATGGGAGACTAGGGCAGCAATAGACTACTTTACAGAGTAACAAGGATGATCCTCACATTGTCTATCTTATAACTAAAATCAGATAAAATTTACTTAACTCTTCTGTTTTCTTTTCTATTAAATTGAATAAGAATGGCAAAAAGCTGTGAAATATATTTTTTGGCACAGCACTAGTTCAAATTTAAACAAAATACAGTTTCCCACATCTGTTATGTCATAGAAAACTGTCATTAGTTTAAAATGTAGAAGTGTATATTTCTGAACCCTTACTTGTGCTCAAGAGAAGAAAAAAAATAAAGAGACTAATTATGTAAGTTTGAGGCCTGAGCAACCTTATTCATGTAGAAAAAAAAATATTTTATCCTGGATTTATCCAAATTTGACTGTACCTGTACAGATTTGACAAATCTGTAGGTAGTCCTCAATTTACGACCACAATCGAGCCCAAAAATTATGTTGCTAAGTAAGAAATTTGTTAAGCGAGTTTTGCCCAATTTTATGACTTTTCTTGCCACATTTGTTAAGTGAATCACTGCAGTTGTTAATTAGTAACATGGTTGTTAAGTGAATCTGGTTTCCCCATTGACTTTGCTTGTCAGAAGGTTGCAAACAGTAATCACATGACCCTGGGATACTGCAACCCTCATAAATGTGAGTCAGTTGTCAAACATCCAAAGGCAAATCATATGACCCTGGGGATGCTGCAATGGTCGTAAGCAGGGGTGGGTTCTACTTACCTTTACTACCAGTTCGCAATAGGATCACGCATGCGCAGATCGCTGATGATGACATCCGGGGCGGTGGGCAGGGCCTCCCGCCAGTTTTACTACCTGTTCTTGAGAACTGGTCCGAACCGGGGGCAACCCACCACTGGTCATAAATGTGAAAACTGATCATTTCACTTTTTTTCAGTGCCGTTGTAACTTCGAATGGTCACTAAGCAAACTGTTGTAAGTCAAGGACTATCTGTAAATCCATTCTACAGCAGGGAATTTCAGCCAGTTTTAAATAAAGTAATGAAAAAAGATTTCTATGGACATTCAGAACTATAATATATTTTACTAAAGTCCTTATTAAATAATTTGATAGACTACTGTTGTATGATTTTATTTTGATTTGTGTGATTTTGCTGTGGTATTTAATTTTCTTCAACTTCCCATACTTTCTTGTGCCAGAATTCCAATTTCCATTAAAAATATGTATTATAATAGATTTGTGTACTTTTTTCAGATATTTTTCAGGTACTTCACTTTTAGTTCTATGAACCCAGTCAGAATCAATAAGGACTGGGCAAGATTGAGATATTACTATATGCATATGATATATTCTGTATAGAAACTCAGTTCATATAGGGTGAACAGTCCTGCTAATGTGAGCTCCAAAGTCGTCTCATATTCAATATTCTTTTCTTTTTCTCTGTAACTTGTAAATTTTGAGATATGTAATTAGAAATCTCTGTTCCTCCCACATGGTCTTTGCAAACATATGTCTTCAAGTGTATAGACAATTTTAAAATGCTTTTCTTCACTGCTGCACATTCATCTATCTAAGAAAGGATTGAGCACATTTTTTTCTGTTAAATTTCCTATAGGGAGCCACATGTCAGCAGTGGGAAAATTACATGAATTTTACTCACTTCCTCTTTATTTACCCTGTTCTTCTTTCCCACTCCTTCTCACTTTCCCTTTGTTATCCAAGGTTTGAATCACTTTATCAAGGATCTGTACTGAGTTTTTGTGCGAAGTTTTTGAGCCTCACATACTAACCTAACTAACATTCCCCTGCAGAAGCGATCCATTCCATCCTTCCAATGGTAAAGACTTGTTGGAAACTTGTGCAATCCTAAGAGAATTGCAATCTGTCTGAACTCTGAGGGGTGCCATCCTAAAAAAAAGAGGGGGGGAGCTACCTTTGCCATTAATACACATGATCAAACCAGAACTTAAATTCAGAAGTGCAATAATCATGTCTGAATTTATTTTCAGATTATGTACAGAAATACAGTATTGACTAAATGCACCCACTGCATATTCTTAGCTAAGTGGTTATGTATATTTTTGTCCATAAATAAATACAATAATCTCCTCAGGAAGGTGGAGAGGAAGATTTGTTGAAGGGAGGAGCTTTAATAATGTGCACGTCCAATTATAAGACAAAGAGAGAGGCCTGAATCATCACCAGTCCAAAAGCACAAATTAAATTCTGAGTCCTGTGAAAGAATTGCAAGATATTAGGAAACATCCCTCAACTCCATTTATTCATTTAAAACAACCAGAATCTTGTTTGGTCCTTAATACCTAGGAGCCCTGATAGTGCAGTGGTTAGAATACAGTATTGCAGGCTAATTCTGCCAACTGCCAGGAGTTCGATCCTGACCAGCTCAAGGTTGGCTCAGCCAACCTGTCCGAGGTTGGTAAAATGAGAACCCAGATTGTTGGGGGCAATAGGCTGACTCTGTAAACCACTTAGAGAGGGCTGGAAAGCACTGGGAAGTGGTATATAAGTCTAAGTGCTATTGCTATACCTAGGCAGCCAGTTTCCTCTAAACGATACCCTTTTCCAAGAATTGATGAGAGACAACAAAAAGAAAACCTAACGAAGCAAAAGCTCCCATTAAGAAAAAATCAAAAGGATCAGGCAAAAAATTACAGTACAAAAGAAAAGATGGTAATATTAATTTGGGTATCTCCTGAATTTATAAGAATAAGCTTATCTATCTTTATATAAAATCCAGAACATAGTTCTTTTAAGCGATAGTGAACTATAATTCCAATTTTAATCCAGGAAGAAACCATCACTTCCATAATATCACATTAGTTGTATATATTGTTGCATGCAATAATTGCTTGAATTGCATCTGCTCTTTATAATGGTACAATGAGGTCCTCATTGCTAGATGTTACAGTCTCATAATCATGTATAGAAATATTCATATTTTAACATATGAAGAAACAAAATGTCTGCACTTACTGCAAACAAATCTGTAGTAACAGAATACAATTTCAGTGAGTGATGAAATCATTCTTTAATGATGCTCTCCTTCACAATTGCCCATGTGCTGTTTGTAAAATCCATTTTATAGAACAACAATTTAGTGGAGATTAATCCCTGTGAAATTTGACTGACTCAGTATGTGAGTTCTCATTTTCATAGCTTGCTTTCAAATTGAAAATACAATCCAACATGCATATATCACTACTTCACCTTCGTGAGCCTAAGCATTTTCTAGCTTTTCATTTAAGTATCTGTATAATATAAGCAATGTGTCAAGAGAAAGATGACCTTTTTTCCCAAATGTCATATAGAAGACAAACATAGTTGTGATATATGTTTGCATGTAGATTGCTCTCAAACCATTCCACTCAGAATGCCTTTCCCAGCAGCTATGTCTCAGCCAAAATCTATTCTTTCCATAATTAGAAGAGTGCAAATGCTCACTGGGGAATATTTCTCCACCTTCCTGGAGTTGTTAAAGGCTGAGGGCTATTTTAGCATTTGTTTTAAAGATCCTGTGGTACAAGTTGTATAATGATAGTGTATTTGTACAAGGAGACATCCTTGGCTAATTTTCTCCGTCACAAAATAGATGGCATCCTCATTCTCTTAAATGTGAATAATTTGCAGTCTTTTAGCAGTCCTTTGTATTGTTGAACAGTTCTTATTTTTGCACTGAAGTGATTAATTCCAAAGCTTAAATGTATTGTTTCATACTCTGTGCTTCCCTGAGCAATAGCAGCAGGCAACAGGAGAGTCGATGCATTTTTTATGGAATTCTGTTTGTGATTTATGTTTAACAATTTTTGGGGGGGGAAAAAATTCCAAGCAGAATAACAAAAATACTTAATACTCAGCCATCCCACAGCAGTGTTTAAATAAGCATCAGTCTCCACAGAAAACAGACCCTGCCCTGGCTGCCCTTTACGTTTCTTTTCAACTGCTTCTACAAAACCTCAGATATTCCTTCCAGTTTCTACTTCCTCTTTTCTCTGTGCGCCAAGGATATGTGACCTGCTGTCCAAGCATAACAAATAGCTAGTGACCAGTGCTGCTCATTAAGCAAGCACCTTTAGCTATTCAGCTGAAGAGCACTGTGTTTCCACTTGATTTCAGACAGCTGAGCTCTCTTGATTAAAAGAAAGGGCAGATGATAAATCAGGGTGATGTTATTTATGTCTGAGATATTGTTTTCAAGGAGTTACCTCATGAAAACTCTTGCTTCAAGAATTATAGGTTTTTGAATCCCTCAGACTTTACAAAGCCATGTTTAATCTTCTAACTCTCTGAATCCCGAGAACAGCATCAACCTCTGCAAGTCTTACTTTACCTCTACTAAACTGCAATTATGAACCAGAGGACTGGTGGAACCTATCTTTAATAATTTATGAAATAAATCTGGGGCTTTGTGTAATATTGCTGAATGCATTTTTGTTTTACTAACAGATAGAAGGGAAAAAATAAATCCATTGGCAAGTCTGAGGGATGCTAAATGGCAAGCAGTTGGAAAACAGATTCTCAAGATCCAGCAAAATGGGAGATACATGTTACAATCTTCAGGACCCTGGACAGAACTCAGAGTTGATTACTCCTTCCTATTAGTGGTCAATGCTCAATTAGCACTCAATGTTATCTGAGACTGAACAGCCACCATTTTGTACCCCACAGGCCCTCAGAATTGTTTCTACTCCACTGTGAGGATTATAAATATTTACCATGGCAAAAGGAGCATTTCACTGGGGGATGGGGAGGTGCTATCTGAGCAAATAATCCTTTCAATATATTTAGATAATACAGAAGATACATAGAATGTGTCATTTTGGCTCCTTTGTATAAAAGGTGCCAATTGACAGTAATAAAAATAAATTTCTATGAACATATATATCCTGGGACAACATTATATCACCACAGTTATACTTAGTGTCAATTTCCATTAAAAAGAAATGTGTTTCTTCATAATACATTTTCTAATTGATGGCTACTGAGAAGTATATATATATATTAATGCATTTGACTTATCAAACATCTTTGAACAAAGCCTGTTCAAGGTATATGTATATCAGTGGTGAAATCCAATTTTTTTTACTACTAGTTCTGTGGGCGTGGCTTGGTGGGCATGGTGTGGCTTGGTGGGCATGGCAGGGGAAGAATACTGCAAAATCCCCATTCTTCCCAACTCCTGGGGCCAGCCTGGGTTCTCCAAACTACTCAAAATTTCCGCTACTGGTTCTCCAGAACCTGTCAGAACCTGCTGGATTTCACCCTTGATGTATATGAATGTTAATTAAACATACAAATTATAATGATATGTGGGGATGACACTGGGAGTGTGGAGGGTGGGGGAAGAGAAATGGTGTCCAGGGAACAAACAGATAAGAGAAGAGATAGTTGTCTTTTGGCACACTATATCATATTTTCCTTACAGGAAGTCAGGGCCCATTCAATATTTTTCACTCTTATTGAATCTGCTGATAGTCATCTAGTAACTCTGTTTAGGCTGATTCAGTCTCTGTTGGGTAAGGAGGCCCCCAAGACTATCCACTGGGCCATTGTGAAGATTATTCAAGTTATGTGGCAGATTAAGTCATTTGGATTTGCTCCACCATGGATTCTGATTGGGCAGGGCAGGTCAAGGTGCCTGAAGCACAGTTTTGTGATGTGATATGAAATGAGCCAATGATTCTTGAGGAAGTACACAGGAGGTTCTGTGGTATTAACTTGGCCCCCTGTTTCCTGGACCCAGGCCCCTCCAGGTCATGAAAGGGGGCAGGAGGTGGCCCATACTTAGGTCCATGTTGTAGTGCTTTTCAAGTAATCAATATCACTTGAAAAAATTAAATATACACTGTAGTGTAGAAGCTATTCCTTGTTTTATTCAGCCAAAAAGGATTCCAGTTTTTAATTTATTTGAAAGCAGTGTGGGAACATGTCTATTTATTTATTTCAGCAATTTGTATTCTGCACCCTCTTTGGACTCTACTGTTACAGCTAAAATAAATCTGATGGAATACAAGAACAACCTTAGGAATAAATATCCAAACTATCTCATGTAGTAGATTAAATAGGGGCAGAGATTAAATTATATATTTCCTTTATAATCTAGTGTCACTTTAGCCTAACATTAGGAAATGAATGGTTCTTTCCTTAATAGTCTTTTTGTGTCTTTCAGATACTTCTGTATATCATATTTGTTTATTTGTTTGCTTATTCATATCCCGCCTTTGTTATTTTTACAAATAACTCAAGGTGACAGAGATATACAAGACACCTTCCTCTTCCTATTTTCCTCACAACAACAATCCTGTGATGTGACTTGGACAGAGAGAGAATGACCGACCCAAGATCATTCGACTGGCTTTCACACTAAAGCAGGACTAGAACTCACAGTCTCCTGGTTTCAAGTTTGGGGCCTTACCCACTAGACTAAACTGGCTCTCCAGGATGGACATGTGCACTCTGTGTTTGAAGACAATCAGTTTTTGGACTTCCAGAAGGTCGGTAAAATGAGAGCCCAGACTGCGGGGGGGAATATGTTGACTTTGTAAACATATTAGAGAGGGCTGTAAAGCACTGTGAAGCTGTATATAAGTCTAAGTGCTATTGTTATTTGTATAGCCTCCCATTTATTCTATTCATTTATGCTGTAATAGTGTTAGATATCTACAGTGTTAGAGATTATTTCATTGCATTTGGCTACTTCTGCTGCCTTCCGGTTGCCTGCAGTTAGGCAGTTCAAGTCTTATCAACTCAAGGTTGACTCAGCCTTCCATCCTTCTGAGATCAGTAAAATGAGGACCTAGATTGTTGGGGGCAATATGCTGACACTGTAAACCACTTAGAGAGGGCTGTAAAAGCACTGTGAAACTGTATATAAGTCTAAGTGCTATTGCTATTGCTATATTCTTTAAAAAAAAAACCATATCCCATTCTTACCTTATATCTAAGGTCTTTGCTGTAATGGCCTTGAGCTTTCAGCATCTCATGATCTTTTCACCCTAAGGGGTGAATAGGGTGCAGATAGAGAGTTGAAATGTACTCTGTTTTCCCTGTTGGTCTAGGACAGAGATCAGCAACCTGCGGCTCTGGAGCTGCATGTGGCTCTTTCACCCAGGGCCGGATTTAGATGAAAAGAGGCCCTAGGCTATTCCACTTATGAGGCCCTTTCACCTATAGTGAAAGTGTATTTTTAATTTTGCTAACAATTTGAATGTAGGCCCCTCTTGATCTTGAGGCCCTAGGCTGAAGCCTAGTTAGCCTATAGGAAAATCCGGCCCTGCTTTCACCCCTCTGCTGTGGCTCCCTATCACTGAGAATATGCGTCACAACTGCCAATATGTGACACCCACCGGCACAAGATTTATTGAGCTTTTCAACCCCTGGTAGGCCAACCATGGATAAATCCAAGAAAAGAAATGTTTCAGAAGAAAACAGAATGTTTAATTCAACTACATATGCTAGTTTTGTGGCCGCTGAAGAAATAGTCAGGCACGGGAAGGGTTTTGTGACTCCTGGTGTTTTCTTTTCTGTGGGAAACGGGTCCAAATGGCTCTTTGAGTGTTTAAGGTTGCAGACCCCTGGTCTAGGAAAGGTTGCTAATCTTTTAGTAAGATACATTCTTGTGTTTTTCTTTCCAGAAAAGTTCTTTCAGTTTCCTCTTAGTAAGAGGTGGTTAGCCAAGTGCTAAGCTTGCATGTTCCAATAATGTATTTTTTGTAAATAAATATTTTTTCTGTTAAAGTTATAAAGTGCATTTCTGTATACTGGTCAAGTAGACATATTGCTTTCAAGTTGCTTTCAAGAATTCTAACATGCACACAGATCATTTCAACCTTCAATAATGAACATGGACTTGTAAATAAAAGAATTCCTAAGAACTAGTCCTCTGCTAAATGCTGGAATTGGTGTCAGATGCGTTTCAAGGCAAAATAGTTTGCCACCAGTATGAAAGAGACTATATGCAGATAGATATAGCATCTGGAAGCCTCTGGCAGAAAAAATGGTACTGCAGTGGTACTATTTAATATTTTACATATTTACATATTAAATATTTAATATATATTTTATATGTCATTTTACATTGGATCCTTAGCAAAATCAAATGTTGTCAATGAATCCAGATCTCGAAAAGGCATATTTTACATTCAAAATGCAAGCTGCAATGGGAAATTTTAGCTTCAAAATCCGGCTGAGAAAAGAAAAGAGACATTGCAAACATTCAGAGCTTTACTGATGATGTTACCTACTTTGGGTAATGAAACATCTGGAAGAAAACAAATGAACTCAGGGAGCACCAAGGGCCTCTCATACTTTACAGTCCCTACAGTTTGAATTCTAGGTTTTGTCTATATGGATTTTTCCACATATATTCTGTTAATTTTCTATTTCAGTGGTTTTAGCTTATCTCATACTTGGCATTTCCAATCCTTGCCATTCTTGGGACAGATTTTTCCTTTCACTTGCTATATAATCTGCAAAATTTTCCTCTCCTGACTGTTTTAACCTTTTAAAAATTAGACTTCCTCCTTTCCCACATCATTATCATTGCTTATTTTCCCTCTTTACTTTCTATCCTGAGGGGAAAGAATTATAACCCAACATGTTTTCCCTATAGCTATTCATAAAGCATAAAAGCAATGAGGGAAGACATAAATATATTCATGAATTAGTGCTATTAAAATTCTATCTGCATTAGGTGGAAATAAATTGTACTTACTCCCTGCAGCTGCAGGCCATCACAGTCAGCCATGGGTAGCTGAGAGAAGGGCAGCAAAAGAGAGGTCACATCAAATGAAGCTGGTATGAGGGGAAAACACTAAAATTAGAATAATCAACATTCGGTGGGTTTGCCGAAGAAATCTTCTGCTCTTAATCTTTGGTCATATGCTGATTCCTTGAATAAAAGCCTCTTTGAATTCAGTGGAGATAACACCCACCTATAGAGAGAGTGGGGGAGAGGGAGAGAGAGAGAGGGAGAAAGAAAGGAAGGAAGGAAGGAAGGAAGGGAAAGAAAGAAAGAAAGAAAGAAAGAAAGAAAGAAAGAAAGAAAGAAAGAAAGAAGCCACACATCTGCTCAAAATATAAATCCAGCATGGCTCCTGACAGATTTTGTGACTTCAGGCTGGAGACTGATTGGCCTGTGATCAAAATTTGGACAGGAACGTAAACTATTTCAGTTTTACCAGAATCATTTTGCTTTGAAGAAACTGTGAAGGGAAAGAAAACAAAATAAAAACATGAAAAGCTGACATCCTGATAAGGATCTTGTTGTCTCAAACGTTCTTGGCAAGTTGTTGGCTTGTGTGTATCTGTATCTGTTTTATTTTTTCATTGTCAAGCAAACATACAGAGAACAAAAGTGAGCAATTACAAAAGAGAAAGGGGGAAAATGCAAGTAAACAGATAAAGGGGAAAAAACTAATTACAACTATGCCTCAAATTCACCTAATTTTATAAATCCTTAAAACAGGACCTCCTCAGCCCATGTGCAACAACTAAATCTTAATTAACATTGGGGTTGCCACAAAGATAAGGGAGTCAAGCTATTCTCCAAAGCACCTGAAGATAGGTCAAGAAGCAATGGATGGAACCTAATCGAGGAGAGGAGCAACCTAGAACTAAGAAGAAATTTCCTGACAGAACAATTAATCAGTGGAACAACTTGACTCCAGAAGTTGTGAATGCTCCAACACTGGAAGTTTTTAAGAAGAGAATGGACAACCATTTGTCTGAAGTGGTATAGGGCTTCCTGCCTGAGCAGAGAGTTGGACTAGAAGACCTCTAAAGTCCCTTCCAACTCTGTTATTCTGTTAACATAGTTAATTTCAAAATTTTCAAAGTTCATCAAGAATGTGTACATTTTTTTTTCCAAAGGGAGAGATAAGATGACATTTTATGATTAACAGAATGTGTAATTTTCTCAAAAATTGTTAAATTTGCTGAAATCTAGTCCTTTGTACCTGTAATTATAGTGTTTTTCCTATCTCCTAAGGATTATTATTTTTGTTGTTATTGAATCCCCAAGTTTTGGCCCCAGTGCATCCATGTAGGGTCTTGATGACAAAAGATTGGTAGCCAATTCTTGATGACATCTAAGGCAAGCATGATTTGAGAGACATTGTGGTGATCTGGGAAAGAGCAATCCTGGAAAGCCTCATTTGTGTGACCCTCCGACTATCCTACAAAAATAATTCAGTTTTATGTTTTATTTCTAAAATAAAACCTAAAATCTACTTATTTCTTGCATTTCCTCATGCTTGTGAGGTACATTGGAATGTCTTCATTCTTCCCCAAGGAATGAATTCTGTTACAGGTATGGTAGCCTTTGACTTATGACTGCAATGGAACCTGGAATTTCCACCATAAATCATGATGATCATAAACTGAAGCACCCATGTGACCGGGCCAGATTTTACTACATTTTTGTGGTGGTTGTTAAGCAAACATAGTGAAAGTTAAGTGAATGTGGTGGCTATTAAGTGAGTCTGTTGATTGTTAAGAAAATGTGATAGTCATTAAGTGAATACATAATCGATACTTTCTGCTGGAAACTCACCAAAACCAAGAAATTAGCAAAGAATTTTTGCTAAGAAATTGGCAAAAAACCCAAAAACCATTGTAAATGAGTGTGATGTGAGTGTAGAACACCGCAACCAGCTGTAAAGGTGAGCTGGTTATCACTTGCCCAAAATGCAGTCATGTGACTTTGGGTGTGTGTGCAGCCAGTATAACATTGGAACTAGGTCATTTGGAGCTTTGTGTGTGTGTGTGGGTCCATGGTAAGTTCTAATGGCTGCTAAACAACTGGTCATTAGGTGAGGACTACCTGTACTATGAAATAGGCTAGGAAAGAATAACAATGAGCTACACAGTCAAGTGTGGACTTGCAGCTGGATCTCCTCAGCCCAAGTGCAACAACCAAATCTTAATTAACATAGTTTAAAACAAAAAGAAAAAGCATATGACATTATTTATTTTTGGAATCTCCCTCCCCCCTGAAAGCATTCACTGTAACTCACAATGATCTAAAGGTTTCCTTTCCCCTGTGCTTATAAATGCCAGCAGAACTTGGCACAAGTGATAACATTATTCGTTATGCAAGGGATGTAATGTTGGTTTTTATGTGCGCTGTGCACTGTGAGTCGGCCTCTCCTGCCTACTCTGCTGCTGAGAATTATCCATGAGTGAAAATATAATGGGCTCCCCTTCTTCTTGACCTTTACTTAGTAGCAACCACAACTCACTGCTTTTGGCTTCACTCTTGTTCTTAGGTCTCTTACACACGTACTGTAAATATATATCACTTTATGAGTGTGTGCAAATAACAGGGGTAACCTGTCATTTGAGAATGTCACATGTCTCTCATGAACTAGTGGCAGATGACCACAGATCATCTTGTCAAATGGGTAGCCTCCATCAGCTTCCGCAAAGGTATAGAAGACTGTCTCTTCTATCTCTGAGTTGGGGAGAGTTGCCACTTAACCCTATTGTTTCATACCTACCAACTTAGAACAGGGATCTCCAAACTTGACAACTTTAAGATTTGTGGACCTCCACTCCCCAGCCATGCTAGCTGAGGAATTCTAGGAGTTGAAGTCCATGACTCTTAAAATTGCCAAGTTTGGAAACCCCAGCACTAGAAAGCCAAGAGGGTGTAAATTGCACACATAAAGTGAGAAAATATTGTTAAAGAAATCCTATCATAGAGGGCTTTCCTAAGTCTTCAGCTTTCTGCCAACAGAAGGAAGAGAGGGTTAAATGTTTATTACCCCTTCATCTCTATTTAAGCAAAACAGCTGGCTAAGGGAGGTTAGTTAGCCTGAAACCATCCCAGGACTGTTCAGGGCTGAAACAAACTCCCACTTAACTGCTGCCAATTAAATTATGGGTTTTCCATGATACACTGAGCCTCCCCATGAACTAATTAAATATGTATCTCAGCATGGAACCCAGATGAAAAACATTGCCCAGGACAAGAAATCCTATATATTGTATTTAATCTGTTCTTGCTGTTTTTATACATGAAGGCCATGGATTGATTCTGTGTTCATTTAGTTCATTTAAATGGATTGTGAATTTTCTTATGATAAGGCTATATTGAACCTGTATGAGATAACGTTGTGATATTGCTTATGATGCGCTGCACTAGAGATGGTATGGTTTAACCTGTAAATGAATGTAGGTCACAGCATAAAATATTCTGACTCATGGCTATTGGGATAAACTGAATGATCTCCTGCTACCTTCTAATTTTGTGGCTGAATATCTAAAGTTTGCATGAGTGAGAAGAACAGATTTGCAACCTCTTACTCACCACAGGAATCCAAATTAAAACTTCTAAACAGATGGTTTCTTTCTAGCCTCTGCTTGTACATGTCCAATGAAAGGGAGCCATCACGTCTCTGAGTGTTTTTTTCTTCCATCAAATTGCTCTTACTATTTTGAAAGAAATATCTTTTACCTGCAAGCAAGAACTGGTTGGATCACAAAAAAAAGTAAAGTAATAGAGAATGAAGAAGCTACAGTGCTCCGGGACTTTAGAATTCAAACAGACAAGCACCTGTCACATAACATCCCACACTTAAAAATAGTCAGTGAGAAAGACAAAAGAAGTCTGAATAGTGGACATTGCAATACCTGGAAAAATCAGAATAAGAGAGAAAAAAGACTGGAGAAAATAAAAAAATTACAAACACCTTCAAAGTAGAACAACTGTGGCAGAACATTCCAAAGGTGTTTTTTCAAGAGGCAACTAGACTTTCTGGTTTTTCTTCGAAGATGTTTCGCTTCTTATCCAAGAAGCTTCTTGGATGAGAAGCGAAATGTCTTCAAAGAAAAAAACAGAAAGTCCAGTTGCCTCTTGAAAAAGTACCTTTGGGACAACCATGACCTGGATGACTGAGAATCTCCATAGAAACTGTGGCAAAAGAAAGCAAAGACAGTAGTAATAAGTGCTTTGAGTGCAATCCCAAAGCATACGGAGCACCACTTGAACATCATCGCTGATGGTGAGGAAAACACCGTCAGTGAATTGCAAAATGTGGCTTTATTTGTTTCTTACATTGTGCGATGATACCTTTAATACCCTCAAACAACAACCTCAGCTTATCCCAGGGAAGAACTTGATAAAGGGATAAAAATGACAAATCCAGTCTAAATACCTGGATGACTGCGTGACCAACCATAATAATAATAATAATAATAATAATAATAATAATAATAATAATAATAATAATAATAAAAAACAAACCTGTATCCAACCCAATGCACAAAGACTCTGGGTGGTTCACAACATTAAAACAAAGAAATTACAATAAAACCAACAAAAGACGCAAAAGTGGCACACTAGATGGAAAGAAGCAAGAGGTCTCTAAATGGTCTGAGAGAATATCTTTGAGAGACAGGAGGAGGAGGAGGAGGAGGAGGAGGTAGAGCCACAGATTAGGCAATGTCAGATAAGAGGCAGATCAGCACACAGAAGGAGTGGGACTGGGGCAAACATCTCAGAAGGGACCCTCCCTAGTTTCTTGGACTGTAAAGGGGAGAGATCAGAGGTGGTATTCAACAGGTTCTGACCAGTTCTAGAGAACCAGTAGTGGAAATTTTGAGTAGTTCAGAGAACTGGTAAATACCACCTCTGACTGGCCCCGCCCCCATCTATTCTCTGCCTCCCCAGTCCCAGCTGATCAGGAGGAAATGGGGATTTTGCAGTAATCTTCCCCTGGAGTGGGGAGGAAATGGGGATTTTACAGTATCCTTTCCCTGGAGTGAGGTGGGAATGGAGATTTTACAGTATCCTTCCCCTGCCATGCCCACCAAGCCATGCCCACCAAGCCATGCCACGCCCACCAAGCCACATCCACAGAACCGGTAGTAAAAAAATTTGAATCCCACCACTGGGAGAAATGTCTTTTCAGACTTGCAAGATTCTGTTATTCTAACTTTGCAGTAAAAGTAGTGTTAGTACTCATGTTTGGAGCTTTTTGTTTGGACTATCTCCATGGGCTGACAAGGTCTGCTTCTCCAAAGGCCCAGGTAAAGACCTCAGCCTTGTCAGCACTTTTGAATAACAACACAGTGGGAAAGACATTTTTCTAAGACAGGAAACCTTATATGGCCTTTTTTTCCTGAAAAAAGAAAAAATTGAATTGATGATTAATGGATTTGAAGGTTAAGCAAGATGCAAAATAAAAGAGGGAGTGGGAGGATTTGCAAAAAAAATTAAGAGGGAGGAGGACCAATAAGATTATTATTAATTATTATTATTAATTGCTAATTATTATTAATTATTATTGAGAAGAAGGTCAGAAGTCATTTATATGTTTCTTAAATTTTTCTTTTTCTTGCAGGTTTTTGGTTTATTTCTCTTTTTTTTATTCATCTTTTGCTATATAAAAAATTAAAAAATGTCTGCTGTTACCTCTTTCGCTTGAGTAAACTGCTAATTTCCATAGCAACCATATGAGTGGGTTTGCATCTGAAACCAGAAGCAGGACAGATATTCTGGCAAACAGGCGGTCCCTCAAGTAAATCCAAACGCACCTCTTCCATTCTAAGACAAGAAAGAATAGGTCATGACCTTCCTCTGTGTAACATACTTTCAGTTATTTGAAGAGTGCTTTTATATCTCTCTCAGTTGTCTCTCAAGACAAACATCCTCATCTCCTCCATTTTCTCTTCATAAGGTTAATCTCCCATTCCCCTGATCATTCATCATGCTACCTTCCTTGGAACCAGTTTTAATTTCTCTGAACTGTTCTTACACTGTGATGTCCAGAGTCATTCAGAGTGAAGTGGTGTCTGGCCAAAGCTGACAGAAGTGAAATAATTACTTGCAATGATTGGGAAATTGTATTCCTGTTCACATAGCTTAAAATTGCATTTGGCTTTTTGCAGACTCGTTCTACTTGGGGAACATATTTCATTTGCAATCAACTACTATTCCAAGCTCTTTTTTTCTTAGTACCAACAATGACAAACCACTTCTGAAAAACCTTGCTAACTTAACTGTGGGGACCCGTCTAGGCAGTTTCCAAGAATTGGACACAAGTGAATGGGGGAAAAAATTACCAAGCCAGCTATCCCATGTTATGTTTATGCTTTTGATTTTTATTTCCTAAGTGAATAAGATTATGTCTATTTCTGTTACGTTCCTGCCATTCTCCAGACCTATGAATATAATGTCGAACATTATTTAAGTCTTTTATTAGCTATCTTTATTTTTTTTTATCAATTTTGAATGGAAACAATTATCTGCAGATTTGATAAGAATCCCTACATCTTTTAATGATAGGGAAAATTATGTTTATAATAGCAAAACAACTGCCACTGAAGTTCAAAGTGTGTGTGTGTGTGTGTGAGTCTGTGTATTTAGAAATTAAGGCTGCTGAACAGATATAGACAAATATATAGATGCTTCTATAAATGAGAGCTAGTTTGATGTAGTGGTGAAGGCAATGTGGATTCTCATTCCATTTTAGGGATGGAACAGCTGGATGACCTTGGGCCAGTCCTTCTGTCTCAGCCCTGGGAAGAAGGCAAGGACAAACCACTTTCAAAACTTGTTAGGAAAACTGCAACTATTATTAGTCTAGGTAGTCACTTGGAATCAACATTGACTTGAAGGCACAACAAGCCCTGCATAGCATAGGACCAAGTTACTTGCAGGACTTGGATTCTCCCCCGTTGTAACTACCTATCCTATTACACATTCTCTGGATCCTTACCATTATGGAATATCAACTGGCAGGAATCTGCACCTAAAGAAGAAGTGGAGCCAGGATATCTGGCAAGAGCACCACAGTTTCCCAGGGAGGTGGCGGTACATTCTAGAGCAGGGGTGTCAAACTCGATTTCATTGAAGGCTGCATCAGGGTTGTGTCTGACCTTGGGGGGATGGGGTGGGTGTGGCTAAGGTGGGCATGGCCAGCTTGACATCACTCGTGTCAGGGGGTGCCTGTGGCAGCCTGAATGCTCTGCCAGTGAAAACGGGCTCCCAAACTCCGTTTTAGACTGGGACAGCCTCCTGCAACCCTCTGCCAGCGAAAATGGAGCTCAGTTTTCACTGACAGATGGTTACAGGAGGCCGTCCCAGCTGAAACTGGAGATTGAGAGCCTGTTTTCTCTGGCAGAGGCACCATGGGCCGATCCTTCACTCTTTCCAGGGCAGCCCTGTGGGCCGGATCTAAGCACCCCGCGGGTCAGATCTGGCCCCCGGGCCTTGAATTTGACACCCCTGTTCTAAAGAGAACTTTTGAGACAACCATGACTTGGCTGACTAAGAATCTCCATAGACATTCTAGAGAGAAGCCCAAATTAAGAGACTGCATAATGCCAAGCTGGATGGGGGGGGGAGAGGAGGAGCTATTACGGGATAGCTATTACAGGGTATATCTATTACATTAGAAGGTTATAGCTTTAGTCTGTCAAGACTCTGTCCATTAAGTGTAAGCAAATGAAGAATTGGACTCAATTGGATTTTACTGTCCTGTCTGGGCTTGGATCTGACATGACCCAGGAAAAGAGCCTCTTCTGTCATGGTGCCCAATCTCTGGAACATAATTCCCCAAGAGATCAGACTTATTCGAACTATGCTGAATATCTGTAAGGTCTTGAAGACCTAGTTTTATAACTGAGCTTGGGGCACTGGCAGAATGAGCCTGTACCATTGCTGTGTCAATTGCTGTTGCTTGGTATTTATCTTGACTGCTGTATAGGCTATTTATTTTATTCTGCTATAATAATATTTATGCTTTGTTTTTATTCATTGTTAGACACACAGAGTTTTGTATTTAAGATGGGCAATCTTATAAATGGCATGAATTGATGGATGGATTGTTCACAGCTGTAATATGTACTTATTTTTAAAAATATGAATTCTTTTTACCATTGCAGTATTTGTGGCACCAGACAGAAATTCAATTTTTATCACGGATTGTTGGATTTGTATTTTCTACCCAAGCTGTCAAAACATGAAGTTATCTCTATTGCCCTTTGGCACTGTACAATGCTGTCGTCCAGCTTGGACTTCCTGTTTAAAAAAGAAAAGAGCACCAATATTTGTTAAAAACTTGGCAACTAGTTTGTTTATGATAAAGCAGCTACAGATGACCTCATTGCTAAATAGATCAACTGGAATGAATGTATTCCAAATCTTTCTTGGTTGTATTTTATGAGATGGAACCAGAAGCCTGATATCTGAGAGCTAAACCACACAATATATCAATTCAGCATCCTGCTTACTTCCTGGTTTTATTTTCTCCATTTCAGGCCAAGCAAAAGAAGTCTAGGGAAGGAAGAGTTTTGCTGAAAGACCGATTCTGTCAGCTCTGTACACAGGAAAATGAATGAGAATCAAGGGCTTCTTCCTAAATTAAGAAGCCATTTCTCCCCCCTCTTCCATAACGATTTCTATTCATGTGGATAACTAGAAGAATTTCTATTAGTTGGCTTGTTTGTGTAAACTTTGAAGACAATGAAAAAGAACTCTGGAGTTCAATGCCCCAACCAGAAATGCCCCTTCATGGACCTTAGAATCAATCTTTTAATTCGTCTGTGGTTTTTTTCCCCTACTCTGAAATTCAAAACATTATTTGATTAGTGGCTGGATAGAGTCACTGAAGCAGTAGGCGTGAGCTTAAATGGACTCCAGAGGATGGTAGAGGACAGGAAGGCCCGGAGGAATGTTGTCCATGGGGTCGCGATGGGTCGGACACGACTTTGCAACTGACAACAAACAACAACAAATGATTATATAAAGTATTCTTTCTTCTAATTGTTAGTACTCTTTATTTTATGTTGTGGTGGCTTGGGTCTCTGAGTCTAAGTATATAAACTATAACTACAGTTTACCCTCTTTCTTTCCCACCATGAGGTGTGTGTGTGTGTGTGTACATGTGCTTATGTGTGTAATGACTATTAAATTGCTAGCCTGGGTTCTGAAATTATCTTGCTAATTAATAGTTTCATTTGACTTGTCTTGGGAGCCATTTGGATTGAGAAACAAGGTCACTTCTACAGATTTTAATCCAGAGACTTCCCCAGTTATGCCAGGAGATGCTGGTGAAATAATGAAGAGGAAACTGATCCATTAGGTAAACTATTTAATAGACCTTACCAAGACTCATGTAAGATAGCTTTTTCTTTTTTAATTGTTTAAAATAGGTCCTTTGCTGTTGTAGATGAACCTTATAAGGCTATTGCATGTTTCATTTCTCATCCAAGAAGCTTTTTCAGCTGAAGAAGCTTCTTGGATGAGAAGTGAAATATTTACAAAGAAAAACAAGAAAGTCCAATTGCCTCTTGAAAAAGCACTTTTGGGACAACCATGACCTGGATGACTGAGAATCTCCATAGATGATATTGTATTCAGTTTAAGTTTTGTACTTAAAAGCTAAGTAGGATTGAACAAAGTTTGGACAAAAAAAAAAAAACTATTCTGAAAGAAACAATTGCAAGTCACTTTCTTTGGGGCCCAAAAAAAAACCATATGTGATTATATGGTCATCAGGAATTGAAATACTGTATTTGTAATATTATAAGATAAGATAAGAGGGTATAATTAATACGATACGATGCAATGCAATGCAATGCAATGCAATGCAATGCAATGCAATGCAATGCAATGCAATGCAATGCAATGCAATGCAATGCAATGCAATGCAATGCAATACAATACAATACAATACAATACAATACAATACAATACAATACAATACACCTTTCCCAACTACAGGCAGTCCTTGACAATTGGGACCAGAATTTCCATTGATAAGGAAGGTGGTTGTTACGTGAATGGTGCCCAATTTTACAACCTTTCTTACCACAGTTGTTAATATATCACTGCAGTTGTAAGCGAATCATAAAATTATTAAGTGAATTCAGCTTTCCCCATTTACTTGTCAGAAGCCAGCTAGGAAGTTCACAAGTCATGTGACTATGGGATGCTACAACTGTTGTAAATATATGCTGATTGCTAAGTGCCCAGATTTTGATCATGTGACTGTTGGGATACTACAATGGTTATAACTGTGATGGTAAGTCACTTTTTTCAATGCTGTTTTAACTTTGAATTGTTACTCAATGAATGGTTGTAAGTCAAGGACCACCTGTGTTGGGTTATAAGTCCCAGAATTTCTATCAGAGAACAGCAAACCTAGAAGACACCAGATTGAGGAAGATTGTGGCAGAACAGAGTTTTTATCTGTGAGAAATTGAGACTAGTAATAGATTATCCAGATAGATTAACTATTAGTAGTTTCTTCCCAAGCCAGAGATGGGTTTCAGCAGTTCTGGAGAATCAGTACTGAGAATCGGTACTGGAAATTTACTCCTGGAGAACCGGTAGTAAAAATTCTGACTGACCCCGCCCCCATCTATTCTCTGCCTCCCAAGTCCCAGCCGATCGGGAGAGAATGGAGATTTTACAGTATCTTTCCCCTGGAGTGGGGTGGGAATGGAGATTTTACAGTATCTTTCCCCTGCCATGCCCACCAAGCCACGCCCACCAAGTCATACTCACAGAACCGGTAGTAAAAAAATTTGAAACCCACCACTGTCCCAAGCCTGGTTTCTTTTTAACAAATTGAACCAAATACTTGTCAAGTGCAATTGAAAGGTATTTTTCAATCAAGCCTACAAACAATAACGTTTTGTCTTTTGCAATCAGTGCGTTCTTTTAACTATAAAAGAACTGCAAAAATTCTACCTTTTTCTCTTCCTTCCTCTCGTCATTGCTTCTAAAAAATAAAAACAGATCTTCTTGGACATAAAGGAACTATTTTGTAATGCTATTTTCATTGACCACGTAACATATTGAAAAAGGTTCTCTAAAGGAAAGTTAGAACCTTTTTAAAAACAATTTTAAATGTTTGTTTTCAGATTTTTCCGCAGCTATTCCTTTCCTAATTGATATCTTTAAGAGATGAGAGACTTCAATCCCTAGCCAGCATGTACCTGTACCTAGACTGTACCATAACAGATTTAAAATGAGGCTTGATGTGATTTAATGCTTCTTTACATCCAAATGAATGAATGAATGTTGTAAATAGGAAACCATAAAGGAAATGCAGGCCTAGTCTTTGCCATGATGTATTGCTTGGCCATGCTTAGGATATTGCAAATGTATTTTATCTGCTACAGGCTGAAGAACAGCATTCAGAAATCCGTTTCTCACCTCAAGTGCTGTGAAAAATAAGCCACTGTAAATTAAGCTTCAACACTTGGGAAGGGGAAAAGTACAAAAATTGCTTCTCTATTTTGCCCTGAGCTTTTTCCCCTCAGTTTGCTCTGTTGTGCATATGTTGTAGATACATATAAACATGTTCTGGAGCTATCTGCCTTCCCTTCCTTTGCTTTTCTGGGCCTGAACGTTCTGGCCATTTCAACCCATTCAATGAATCTGCGGGTCATTTGAAGCTGTCAGAAAGGCCACCAGTGGGTGGCATATGAAATTCACTTGTAATTATTGGCAAAACATTAAGTTGAGGTTCCATCAATTTGGCAGTGCATTGATTCATGCAGGAATCTGTCTAAAGGTCCATATGACCTTTCTCTGTATGTCAATACTGGGTAGTCATTGGCTTTAGATTGACTTTTGCTGTTTTGTTAAAATAGATGTTCAGCAGCCAAAGGAAGGGTCACTCTTCTCAATAATTGTCCTCACTCATCCATCTGCGCACTGATAAAATAGATGTTGTGCTATCATTTCTAGCATATGCAAATCAAAAGAATCCTAAAACAAATACATGGTTAAAACCACCTCTCCCTAAAAAAACTCCTCTTTTAATAGGTAATTAATTTAAAATTGGTATAAATTGAGCAGAAATAAAATGAACAGCTTTATATCTGTTCCTGATTAGATTCAGGTTAGTCCAGTTTGTATTTTTTCCCCCTAAGGGGGGGAAAAAACTTCTGAAATTATAAAAACTGATCATTGTAATAATTGCATATGCAGAACAATTCAATATACTCTATTGGTCATTCCAGCCAAATTAATTTCTTTCAATCATCTTTTTGCAAGCATTTCTCCCCCCACCCCTCCATCCCTCCCTTTTATTCACATGACAACATTCAGATTGAATTGACCTGTGGGTTTCATATTAATATTTTAATTTTTTTTTTACTTTTGGTTATCATATTGATGTATTCTCGTTACGTTCTTTTTTATTGTTTGTTTTATTGTTCTGTTATCTTACTTCTGTTTACTTTCTCTTCATTTCTTCCTTTTTATCATTGCAAATCAAGATAGGCTGCAAATAAATTTAACAAACAAATAATAACAAATAAAAAGTATCTACTTTGTCATAATTCAACTCTACTACATCACATTGGCTATTGAAATATAAAAAGTCTCTTTCTGATGCAAGAATTTAATATTTTCCTCAATGTTTTGGAAATTACCCAAAACCATTTTGCTTCAAAAATAAAGTCTTCCTTAAGTCCAACTTGAATCCTAGTTACCACATCAACCCATTCATGTTATTTTCTAGGCAACAGTATTAAAATGTCTTTCCATTCCTTCTTCTAGGCAATCGATTGATATTTTAAGCTTGCAGCCTAGTCTACAGTCTTGCTATTTCCTGGTGCACTTTCTTTCCAGGTAGTGATAATATTTTCTGCTTATCTTCTTGAGGTTAGCCAAAGATAGGTAGATACTGACCTTTGAGTGGCTATTTTACCTACTATACAGAAGCAAAACATGTATGTTTGCAGTTCCAGAGCTAATTTCATATGGTGGAAGTGCCTTCAAAATGTATGTGAAGATAGCATTCTCCATCTTTCAGTAACCCTCAGTTAGGAGTCTGCATTTCGGAATTCTTCATTGGTTCTGAACACTGACAGGGTGGTTAAAAATAATTGATTTAGCCCTGGGGCATGTTTGCCAAACATGCTTTGCTTTAAAAGCAGCTAACCTTGGTGTGAGCATCACTTATTGAAACAATCAGGGCTTCCTTTTGTACAGTATTTCTTTGAAAAACAGCACTGTGAATCCTGCCATCCTGTCAAATGGAAACTGCTCTTTTTCTGTGTTTCTCTTTCCCTGTCCCCTTTTCACCATCTATATATACTGAAGTCTCTACATGGTAATCATATGCATATGATGACAGATTCAGTTAAAAACATTTCTGAACCTTTGCGGTCCAAATTTTCTTTTTTACATTTTAAAAATGTGTGAACACATACCAAGTCAAGGGTTGTTTTTTTTTTTTTTTGAGGAAATCTAAAAGGTCAGTCTGCAGCATTATTTGCAAATCAACTAAGGCATATCATTTGAAAAGAAGGTTACAGTGAATGTTTTGGTATAATAATGGGGTTTTAATTTTTCCCCAGATACTACCCTTAAAAAAAAGAGAGAGAGATCACTTCGAAAACGATTCAGGAGGCCATTTTTGTTCATTTGTACATGTGTACAAATGCTACCATATATGCAATAACAATGTGATCCAAACAACAATTGAGTCTGAATACTCATCCATGTGCTCATAAAATTAAAGGTCAAATCATCTTCAAGTCAAGTCCGATTCTTGGTGACTACATTGGTACAGATTTCTTGCCAACATTATGTGGTTTCTCACTGTCTACATCCAGTTTGTTTTGCTACATCTCAATCTAGAGAACAGCCTTGAAATTCTCCATTGAAGTACTAAACCCTAACCTGTTCAGTTTCCAAGATCTCCTTGAAAAGCTTCTGTAGATGCTTCAATGTAAGAGGGAGAAATAAAATCAACTAGTCTATGAATGTGTAGAGTCCAGAAGTTATGTTGGAGAAGACATGTTGTAATGCATTTATCAAAACATGATTTAAGCCTGAGAAAACAAGATAGCTTGGGGAAAAAATAAAGTGTTTTGTTCTTGAGGGAAAGAAAGAAAATGCTGTCATGTCAAAATTCTGTAACTATAGCTTATTCATATCTATAAATTAGATCTCTCCAAATTTTTTGTGGAGTTTGTTTTATGCCTTGGCCTTCCTTGAAGGACTGATGTTAGGGTATCACAAAGCTCTTATTTTTCTTCTTCAATTTAGCTATATCAATTGTAGTTCAGATATTGTCACTTTTTCCCTCATTTCATTGAAGTGCCCAGTCAGAGAAAGTAATGATCAACCATTCCATTATGATCACTATAACAATCTGGAGATCCTCACACATAAAGTAATTTTTCCCCTTGGTCATGGTGTTTGCAGTGATAAGATGCAGAACTAAATCTGGAGAGAGGCATCTTCCTCAGGAGTACCATTTATTCCTGCAGGCACATGTATTTATTCAACTATGTTAATCCCAGCACGAGCTATAGAGCTGGTGAGAGATGTATCATGGGCGTCTACTGGGAAGGATAGACTGCAGAAAGTGAAACGTTTCCCTAAGTGTAGCTAGTTCTTTAAGTCCACGAGATCATCAAAAACCTTCTTTAATCAAATGAAAATTGTTCTGAATGGCAGTGTTATCTAAAAATCCTTCCTTCACTCTCACAATAGAACTGTCATTTTAACTTTGCCTGAAGACCTATAAAAGTTTGAGAAGACATGTATTGTGCCTCATTCATTTTCATAGAGGCAAGGGTCTATGTTGCCTGGCCCAAAGTCATTCAAAGTCTTGGAATCAACCTTGGTTACTGAGAAATTAACTTGGCTTCAATCCTAATTTTGATGGGAAGAAAAGGCTTGCGTCTCTATTCATGAAAAAAGTGATGCAAGCTTCCGAGAAAGTAGAGTTAAAAGTTGCAGCAGTGTTCTTCATTCAACTTCTGCTGCCACCTTTGTAGAATGTCAGCCAAATATATGTTCAAATAAATCTGGAGAAGATCAGAGTGCATTGCTTTCTCTTGTGGTAGGAAAGGTACAGCTGCACAGCAGAAAATAGCAGGGTCAGTTGAGGGGGTGGGGGGATAATTTTATTGGCTTATAATTCAGCAATCCTGGTTGTATTAAAGAAAGACAGGAGCTTTATTTTATGTATATGACACAGAATACAAGCCTGTTACAAAATAATTGCATTCTGGAAATACTAACACCAATTTTATGGAGATAAATGTTGTAAAGTTAAAATCCAACTTATACTTTAAATTCAATGGAGTTTTATAATAAGGATGAAGTTATAACACTATATAAGAAAGGATAAGGCTATAAAGTAGTAAAACAAAGGCCTCACACATTAGCATGATTTGTTTTACTTATCATTTGTCAAGTAAACCACAGAATCTTGGTTTATGCAATAAGTCATTTATAATGGATTACAAAATCATAATAGTTGGGTTCAGATAAGATATCTCCCTCCCTACCCTCTCTAATTTTTTTCTTCATCCCAACATGTCTCATGCCTACTTTCCTGTGCAAAACTTTAAGCTTGATTTTTACTAATGATACAGTATTAAAAAATTGTACCGAGATTAATTGGTCCTCTTTCTCTTCTTTTCTTTAGCTGGAAAGTAGGCTTTTGTCCAATTCATCCGTCATCAGCATTAGTTGCAACAATGTCATTCTCACAAGTATAGCATAAGGTCACAAGCTGCCTGAAAGCATTTTTACAGTAGTTTACTTCAGCACAAAGACCATGATCCACAATTGTCTACTCTGAAGTAGATTCATCACATATTAGTTTGATGTATATGTTTAAAATAGCAATAGCACTTAGACTTATATATGCTTTACAGTGCTTTACAGCCCTCTCTAAATGGTTTACAGAATCAGCATATTGCCCCCAACAATCTGGGTCCTCATTTTACCCACCTCGGAAGGATGGAAGGCTGAGTCAACCTTGAAATATGAAAGGAACATAAATAAAAGAGAAAATAATGTTGAATTCCAGTCTTTTACATGATTCTTAATGACTATTTTCAGAAATGTTGCTTTCTGACTCATCATTAGATAATATTATTTAGCTAGGTGCCATAAAGTCTGATAGCCACCATTTATTCACTGTATTTCCATTTGTCTCTTAGTCTTGCCAAGCATTATCACTTTCTCCTGGTCCATTGTCCACACACAGTACACTCACAAAGTATATGAGTTTCTGCTGGCTCATCATCTCTTCAAGAGAACAGTCAGGACTGATTGCTTTATATATTTTTCCAGACTATGGTAGACTTAGTAATAGTTTCTAGATCTATAATTTGAAGACTATCTTTTTTTCTCCATCATAGAAATGTTCAGCTTCCAGAGTCATGTATTACCACTGAAAAAGCCATTCCTGGTTTTGTTTATGTGTCATCATCTTGAGCAAATTTGGCATTTCCTTTCTCCCTATGATTGATTTCCTCTTTACAGTTCCAGTCAACGAGAAGAGATTTTTTTAAAAAAAACTATAGATCTACAATATCTGGAGGACTAAAAGTTCCATACTTGGCCAGTAGTTTTACTGGAGCAAAATGATAGATTTTGTCTACATGAAACTGATGGATTAATCAGACCGCTTTAAAGATCTCTAGACAGGTGGCATGTTTATTGTTCTTTGATTATTTTGCAAAGATTTCCAGATTTCAGAGCCACTCTCTAATCAAAATGTCACAATTGTTAACACGCACTCCATTAAAAGAAGATGGTGAAATAGGTTCTAGAAAAGGGGTCAACTTTTAAATATCTTAATATGTTCTTAAACAATATTGCACAGACTTGGAATTTATTTATTCACAAAGAACTTGAGATTTCATGTTTTTTGTGTAAAAGAAAGATAAATTGTTATGTTTTCTTAGAAAACACTTGTATATCAGGCCCCAATGATTGGCTTGTGAAAATCGGTCAGTTTTCAGCTTTTGAAGTGGATCTTCATCAGTTCCAAGAAATACCAGACAACATGATTCCATGAGCTCAAGAATCAACTTCTGATCTGTATTCAGTTTTATAACTCATAGTAGTGTTCCCTTAATATCTTTATTCTTTGTTCTCTTTCCTTAAGAAATTAAATCAATAATAACCTTAAATTTAAAAAACAATGTTATTATGAAACATTTATTATTATTATAAATGTAGTAAATATTCCAATGATTAAATAAATCAAATAAGTAAATATAAACCCCAACCATAGCAATCTATGCCTCAAAATTGCAATAGAAAAATTCTGTTTTTTAAAAATAATAATAATAAAGAGATGGATAATTTAAATGAGGGAAGGAACAAGGTATTCCATAAAGCTAAGTCTACTTCCAGACCCAACTCTTCACCTCCCCTGGTGGAGGAATCTAGAGTATGACCCCTTGTGACTTTAAACACACAAATGGGCATTTTATTCAGAGAAGATGCTCTTGTAAATAACATTTGCAATCTCATGTGTAGCAAAGCACTCTTTCTAAATTATTTCTAAGGTCATTGTTATCTGTTCCAGGTGACTTTAGGCTGACCTCATTTGTTTCCTCATCTCCCTCTCCATCCCCCAATCTATACAACAAATGCATTTTCAAGGCTTTTACCTTTGGAAAGGGTATATTTGATTGGCACAAGCTTGTGCTCACTTTAAGCTCCAGGATTTTTTATGTGCCTGATGATGTAACAAGGGACATTACAAGGAGATCGCCTCTTGTTTCCTCATTAGCTTTGCTCGTGCTGGGAAAGGCCTGGAGCCTTTCCTACTTCAGTCCCTCCTAGGAGGCATCACTGTCCCATTAGTTTTCTCTCAATCATATCAGGTGGCAGTGTGAAGAAAGGTTGATTAGATTGTGGGAGGCTATAGGAGCAATATGCCTGTTACAAAATTTCCTGGCTTTTTCTGTGTCTTTATCAATCTTCCAGAAGCAGTAAAGAATGATTCCCGCTGTTGCAATGTCCAGGTTGTTGTCAACTTAATTTTTATCAAGGGAGAGTGAGGAAATTGATGCAGCAAGTATAGCAGTGAGGATTTGACATAGGGTCAAACTACTTAAGAAGTGAGTCTACAGGCCGAACTACATTCTCTGGAGTTGGGTTCATCAACTGCACTAATCTATGTTTTTTTTTCTTAACTATGTTTATTTACTTAGTGGCAATTTTTTAGAGACACATGCCATGCTGAGACTACAACCATGGTTTTAAGGGCCTAATACCTGGGTTCATACAGCACACTAAACCAAACTTGTACAAACTATATTATAGCTTGGGACAAAATGTGTGAATTCATTTGTAGTATGCAATTAACTGGCTGTAGAAAGAGTTGATATTTATTTATTTATTTATTTATTTATTTATTTATTTATTTATTTATTTATTATTTCGATTTCTATACCGCCCTACTCCCGAAGGACTCTTGAAGAAGACTTCCATGAGCAGTGGGAGGCCTGAATATTTATGTTCAGTTGTTTTCCCCCAGAAAAATGCATTGCATCCTATCACTCTTCTGGCATTTTTTTTTAAAGAAAAAAGGTCGCTCAAGTATTTATTTTCTTTTGAAAATTCCCATTGCGGTGGGGAAAGGCTTAGCCTCCCCTCTCCATCATCTGATTGGAATTCAGATACTGTGTGCATCTACTACATTAAAAGAGAAAATTGGTTAGATGTTTATATATGTAATGTATAATATAAATTAGTGTAAAAGATGGAGATCTTGGAACTCAGCCTCTATTTATCCTCCTCCTCCAAAATGGCAAAAATAATTTCCTCAATTTTCTCAGTCTTGGCAACACTACTTCAATTTTCTTTTGAAAAATAAGCAAATGACATCTCTGCCTCACTGAGAGGAGCAACAAAATATTAAAATGAGACAGGCATAAAATAGCATGTCTTAAGGTTCAAATATTCCCAAGATGTATATTAAGAACCTAGAACTGCAAATCCATCAAACTCCGGACTTACTTAAACTAAACTAGCCCAGGAATGCAAGTTGTGTGCAAGAATTTAAAAAACTTTATATTAAGCCTTACATTAGGCCAGAGTTCAGACTGGGTCTGAATTTTCCAGACTTGGGTAGGCAAATTTTTGAGAAGCTACAGTTAACATTTGGATGTTTTAAATTCAAAATGAGCAGAGTGATGGTGCAAAGTAGAATCCAGGCTTCTAAAATGTTAGTTTGTTTAGTCTCAAAATAATTTTGTTGAAAAAAGAAAATGCCAAAGCCCTACTTAAAAAGCTGGAACAGAACCAATTTCCTGCTGTGGATTTTTTTTTTTTAAATCAACATTGTCAGTATTTATTAAAAAGTTGTCAATGTTTGCTGAAAGGTCTGTGAGGGGAATTGGAAAAAAGTTTTTCTGAGTGTTAAACATTTCACTCATAGTAATTTTCTTCACCGACTATAGTCTGATATAGTTCTTTGTGAGATTATAAATTATTTTAATGCCCCCTTCTATAAATTTAAAACCAAATCTCAGATTCTGTATTTTCTCATTAAAATGAAATCATGTGAGGGGGAAATATCAGCATTTGTGAGAACTCAACTCGCCCGTTCTGAATGCCCCTTAAAACATATGAAGTCATTGAAAAAGAGTTAATCTGAGCATGTTCACGGACCATTTCCATTCCCAGGTGTATGCTTATAGAAAAGTTTTCAGGGCAGATGTTACTTACAGAAAAAGCTTCAGTCCAATGCCAGATTTATGAACCACAGTTTAACCTTAAGAAATTGTTTAACTACAATACATTAATGATGGGTTATGTATTTCTCTTAGCAATCAATACAAGGCAACAGAGATAGTTTTGAAATATTACTCCCTTTGGGCTAACGAAGCAAATGTTAAGTATGCCTCTTTGTTCAGGGAGACATTTTCTTCCCATCCATACCACATTTTAGAAGAACGTTTCTGAGTGTCGTTGAGGGTGCCTTTCACTTTAGGGAAAAGAAATTTTGTACAAAAGACTGATGATCAGGCTGTGATCCTGTGAACTGACAATTTATATCAGGGCAAAACAAAACAAAGAGTTAGATTGGATACAGCAGATTAAATCCATTTTAAAGGGGAATGAATGGGAAGACAGCAAAAGGAACACAAAAAACCATATTGGATAAACACTTCCTACAGCTGCCTAGTAAGTTTACTTTGAGACTTTTCTATGTCTAAAGCAACTCTCTGTAATCTGGTACCTCCAGATGTTTTACATTCAAACTGCCAGGCTTCCAAGCTCACCTATACAGTTAAATGATTGTGCTGGCATTAGGAATATAAGAATTACATATTTCTAGAGGCCAAAACTGAAATTCAGCTAGGCAACACTTTTATTTTCTTTCACAGGCCATGTTCTTTAAAGACAATCCAGAGAGTGAATGAAGTTAGAGCCAAAATCTGGAATGCCTTTCTAACAGATCCCTTTTCCCTTTCTTTCCATCGTCCTCTTTTTCCCCCTTCTTTGCTTCTAATTCTCTTATCTCACCTAAGTAAAATACGGGGAAGGAAGAAACAAGAAAAAAAAATTGGCAGATGATCTTTGGTTGTTCCAAGGCTTAGGTTGGCTGCCTAATTTGAGTGTATCTGTCCTCTTTCTCAGCATGTTGTATGCCAGACAGTGTTGTACAATTATTAATGTATAATCCTTAGCACAGAGCTGCAAGATGCTCTCTTTTTGGGGGTGGGGGGAATGAGGGTGGAAAACAACAATTTCCCATGAGACAAAATCCAAGGGAAAATTCCAGCTGGAGCTGAATGTGCCATCTCCTTTTCTAGCAAAACCCCAAACCTCATCAGGAAAAAGCCTGAAAGCAGCACAGCTGTTGTCTTCCTCGGTGTGTATACTATACACACTGTGATGGAAATCTATCTCTTCTCCTACTTTTCTTTGTCTTCTGTATCCCTCCAGGCTTCAAATCTGTCACTGGTTTGCTTGCTAATCTATTTGTTTAAGGATTTTTTTTCTTCCTAAATGAGCCAGGGTTGAAAACAATTTGAGAAAGGGGAAAGAGAGTTAAAGTATTCTTTCTATAAATGGGTAACCTTTTTGTGTTTATTTGAAATCTCAGCTTGTCCATGTAGCCAATTCTGCTTACTGGTTAGCAAAGTAACAAATACAAGATTTTTTGCGTGGGTTTTCATAGAAGCAGTTATCAATTTACAGGAAAGGGAAATAAATCCAGATGCAAACCTCATATGTTTCGTTAGGGCTGATGACCTAATAAGTGTTTATAAAACTGTATCTTTACACCAATTTAAATCTTAAGTTTCCTCCAAGCTGAGTCAACTGTCTCTTTCTGAGGAAATTATGAAGATGATGATGATTGCCATCCAAGGCAAGGCTACGTCTTCCTGAACCTTCTTAGCATCCAAGCCAAAACAAAGTTGCCTTGGTATTGCCACCAGAGAGACCTTTTAACTTTACACAAAAGCAACTCTGTCTGATTTCAGTGATGTTAATTTCTTTTAAAAAATATTGAAGTACAGAATGAAAACTAACAAGAACTAATATTTAAAATAAAAATAGAGGAAAAATGAAAGAAAGAAGGAAAAGAGCAAAAACAAAAGTGCAGGAATCAAAGAAAAAAGAAAAGAAAAGAAAAGAAAAGAAATTATAAAGACGTGACTTTTAATTTTATTTGGTGACCATCTGGTGACTATATGGAGATATTTCTTGGCAACCACATCAAAATGGTTTTGGGATATTCTTGGGTATTTTTTTTCAGCCTCTCAGTCTAGACTACAGAAATACAGTTTCTCAGTGGTCTGCCATCCAAGTACTATACGGGCCTTTGCTCCTTACCTTCTGAAGTGTGTGTGTGTGTGTGTGTGTGTGTGTGTGTGTGTGTGTGAGAGAGAGAGAGAGAGAGAGAGAGAGAGAGAGAGAGAGAGAGAGAGAGAGAGAAATGGGAAAAGCCCACAATGAATAACAACAAAAGTCCTAGTCATACTTATATTTCCTTAGATTATTAATATGTAAATTAATTTATTAATAATAAAGGGAGATGAGGATTAAGAATTTTTATTAATGTGCAGTCCAAACTTCCCCATAGTCTTTTGACCAGGATTCCTTGCAGTAAATTGCTCCTTCAGGTATAGAGAGAAAGAGGTCTTTAAACCACTATTAGTTCCTGAAGAACTGACGTGTTATTCAAACACACACACACACCCCTACCAAAGTTAATGAATATTCCAAAACAAAATTAATATGAGAAGTACCATCTCCACTCAAACGTAGAAATTCTTTGTATATATTTGTGTGTTAGAAACTCTTTATGAATGTTTATTACATGCACAGTTGTCATGAGCCTCCTCTGTGGACTGAAATCCAGCAAGAAGATAAAGATTCTAGCTTAATATAACATTTTCTCTATAATTGAACATTTATAAAGTTTGCTTGCAAATTTTAGGATTTGTTTAGAATACAGGAATCTATGCAAATAAATGTCACACTAGTAACGGCCTTACAGAAATTACAGAGCTGTCTCAAGCCAACTGTATTTTCATTCATGCACAGATCTGTCAGAGTAACAGATCATCTATTTATTTATTTACAGAATTGAAAACTAGATTTAGGTAAAGTCCATAAGAATGCTGTAGTTTTAAGAGCATTAGATAGTTGGGATATACCCATCTTATAGGCTGTACAGATCTCAGTTATTTTCACTTTTTCAGGAAAATAAAAGTAGAATAGCAGTTTTTTCAGGGGAAATCGGAGTACTAATAGAGCATTATCAGCAGCTGGAGAAACTTGCTTACAGAATTCAAGATGGCTGGCATGTAGAAATAGATATTCGAAACTACATTTGGTCTGATCTGATGGATTTAAAACAGAAGAAGAAATAATTGGTTATTTCCCCAACCATCTGTGTCAACAATGCAAGTAACATAGGCATTACACTCTCACTTTTTGGAAGATTACTGAATTATAGAATCATAGGGCTGGAAGGGACTGTGGAGGTCTTCTAATCTAATGCCCCTACCCAAGAAAGGAGACCTTATACCATTCAGACAAATACTTGTCTAATCTTTTCTTGAAAACCTCCAATGATGGAGTGCCCACAACTCCAAGAGGCAAGCTGCTCCATTGATCAATTGCTTAACTCCAGGGTGGATTTCTCTTTAATAAGCTTCGACCCATTGCTTCTTGTTCTACCCTCAGGTGCTTTGGAGAATAAGATGACCTTCTCTTCTCTATGACAGCTCCTCAATTAGCAGAAAATAGGAAGCTCACTTCTTGTTATTCAGGATACTGCTTATAAGTGCTATGTGCTTAGAGCTCAAAGCATTGTTAGAGACCCCCCACACACACTTTACAGTCTGTTTCTGTTGCTCCCCTCTGGGAGGAGGTTTCTAAGTATTTCTAGCAGAACTACCAGATTCTGTAACAGTTTTGTTCCCTATGCAATCCGTCTGGTAAACTTGCAAGATTCATTTTTCTCGCCATGTACATGTATACATCCGAACTAGACTGTGTTGTTCCTCTGTGTCATATAATATATATGGGTATGTGGGTATATGCATAATTATGTATGTATGTATGTATGTATGTATGTATGTATGTATGTATGTATTTGTTTGTTTATTTAGTCATGTTTATGTAGTGTATATTGGAGGTGGACCCTTTGAGAGCTGTATGCAATGAAATTTTATTTTAATGTATGCCGATTAGTGTATATTCAAAGTGACAATAAAGATATTCTAAGTCTAAGTCTAAAATAGCTAATCTTCTGGTAATCCTAATCATTTTCTTCATTAGGCTAGACATACCTAGTTTCCTTAACCATACAATTTAGCCTCCAGACCTCTTATTATCTTTGTTCCTCTTCTCTGCACTCTTTCTAGGGTCTGAGCATCTATTTTGTATCAGTGATGACCACAATTAGATATAGTACTCCTGTCCAATATTACTGACTATTCCAGTCCAATATGACTGAAGACAAATTGGGTGTTGTACTAGAGTTTTAGGGACTTATCTATTATTTGACTATGTACGAATCAGAATGTAAAGTTAACCACACACATCTTCCTTGCATCCTCTCTAATTCAACCTCTCCCCACACAAATACCATCACTCCTAAAGATTATTAATCTTTATTGGGAAGAAACAAAATTCCTGTTTCTCTTAGTGAAGGAAGAAAAGAAATCTTAAGTTTCACTCTTCTTCAGGATCATCTCCTACCATCTGTTTGTCAATTCTGGATATAGATGGCATGGATATCATTAATCTAGCATGGCTACAACACGCAGCAGAAGTCTCTTCCTCTTCCCTTGCTGTTTTTTGTCTGTTTGTTTGTTTGTTGTTCTTTTGAAAATTGCCTAACATGCCTGTTAGCCAGTCCACTCATAAGAAGCAGATCTATGTATGTGGGATGTTGTATATTTTAAAATGAAAATACATATTTTATTTTTATTTGTCAAATTTATTTTCTGCCCATCTTGCTTCAAAGGTGACTCTGGATGTCTTATCACAAACTATAGGAAAAAACCGGACTGATCAGAGTTTACCTCAGGAAGACACAGTTAATAGCATCAGAACAGTAGCAGGTTCTCTTTGTGTGTTGTATTTGTATATTTGTGTGTGTGTGCGTGCACAGGTGCAGGGAAGTTTTTAGAAGGCCTGTTTTTGGGAAGGAAGCAAGGGCAAGAAATTATGGTGCAGTGATAAATGTGGGAAGATATGAAGATATTGCATAAGACGTTTCTATTTCTAGTTATTCTTGAGGCCCAACTCTTTTAAAGCACCAAATACATTCAGATCCCTCTCGTCCAAAGACTTATCATGCCCAATTCCTCTGCATCTGATGCAGTAACAATAGATGAGTGTGTATTAAATCTTTAGTGCCTCTTTTGTGATGTGCTTATTGCACCCCTGGGATATCCAGAAGGGATTTGGGAAGCATAATAAAATGTCAGAAATATTGTGCAGCTATACTGAAAATTTATAGTCCAAGGTCTTGCACTGCTGAGTCCTCCTTTGCGGGTGAGTTTTAAATAATCTGAGAGATTTCCTATATATCCAAAGTTAGGGTTCTGTTGAGAAAATGGGACAGAAGTAAGCAACAATATGGCAAACATATTGTTATAGTTCCATTGCTATATGTTAAGGAGAGATTGCTTTTATTTAGTAGTCATTTATTTCAATTTCACCTTTCAAAAGAAAATCCCTCCCTCCTCATCTGAATAAAATAGGAGTTTTCAGCTTAATTCTTGGTACACTTCATAATCGTCAATTTTATTTTATTTTTTTGCTCCTAAAATATGGAACTAAGGCCAGGGGTAACTCTGAGTACAACTCCAATCAGCAACTCTGCTGAAACAGCAAGGGACTGAATGTACCACTTTCCAGGCATTAAATTTGCCCCTGCAGCAAACCAATCAAAAGTATAAATCTTACTGAGGAAAATAATTGCAAAACAAGAGATTGCACATGCCAAGAATGAGGTAGTGACAATGCCCGGGAAAATTGTTCAGCTTTGCAACTGTGTTTGATTTATACATTGCTTTTCTTCTTGAACATTGTGTTAGGATAACAGGTGAATAAGCAAATGAAAAAAAAACCCATTTATAAAACCATGTAGCTAGGAGACTATCCCAACTTACTGTTTTCCTAGGTGAGATGAAAATAAAAAGAGATCAAGAACATGGCACAAAAGAGAGCACTGTGGCCATTTATACCCCACAACTTCAAAATAAATGTATTTTCCCAGGATGACTTACCAGGGAACAAGACATTAGGAAAAAAACAATAAAAGTGTAAGGAAAAAACAAATTGCAAACTAAAATAGAAACAGGTGGCTAGGGTTATCAACTGTTAATATGTAGATCTTGGGAAATAAGAAATACTTTTATCTGGTGGTTAAATGATGATAATGGGGAGGAGGGATTCCCATGAAGCAATGTGTGAAGTGAAGCAATGTGTGAAGTGAAGCAATATGTGAAGTGAAGCGATTCCAATGATGAAGAGCAATTAAAAATGATTTCTTTGTTTGTAGCTTGCACATTTCAGTGTATTATAAATAATTCCTTCATGCAATCAGTACCAATGGGTTTATCTGAAAAGCATGAAAAGAAGGACTAAGGGTGACATGACAGCAGTCTTCCAATATTTGAGGGGCTGCTACAAAAAATAGGAGATCAACCTATTCTCCAAAGCATCAGAAGGCAAGACAAGAAGCAATGGATGGAAATTAATCAAGGAGAGAACCAATCTAGAATGGAGAGATTTCCTGACAGAAAGATTAACCAATGGGACTGCTTGCCTTCAGAAGTTATGGGTGCTCCATCACTGGAAGTTTTTAAGAAGAGATTGGACATCCATTTGTCTGAAATGGTGTGGGTCTCCTGCTTGAGCAGGGGGGTGGACTGGAAGACCTCCAAGGTTCCTTCCAACTCTGTTATTCTGTTATCTTAGTAGAGTATTATATCTTATAGGGGAAATGGGCAGCATAAAATTTAATAATAAATAAATAAATAAATATGTAATAATAAATTGATATATGATATATGATATATGATATATGATACGATATGATGTGATGTGATGTGAATGGCAGAATGGAGAGAGGTTTACATCTTCTCCACCAAGTTCCCCAACCTGGACTACCTGATTTACTTAACCTTATTTTAAAGAAAATAAATTCAATTAATTGTCCTCCAGCTTTAGGAGGTATTGTTTACCTTAACCAATTGTTGCTTTACTAATAGCCAGTTACCCAGTTTTTATATCATATCAATGCACTGTTTCAGACAGAATGTATCAGCAATAAAATTTCTGCAGGCAAACAAGGCAAGACAACAAATACATTTGTGTCGTTGCTTTTTACTTTGTCATGCCAAAAATCTCTGAAGCAAATATCAGATAAAAGTTCAATAATTTGTACCGAAGAGTAAATTTACTTATAGCTTTGTGGCTGAGTTTATTTTTTCTGTGTTGTCCAAAATACCTGTACATTTTTCTGATGCAATATTGTTTCCAAAGTATTGGTGTTTGAGCATGTTCGTTTTTCCCTAATCCTTCTCATAAGGATAATACAAAAACATACTTTCCAGATGATGGTGGGGATGTTCAGTTTAACAAGAAAGCTTGTTGTGAAAGGCTGTTCTACAGTTTGGATATACATTAATTCAGAAGAAAAGAAATATTTCTTAGCTGGTGGACATTGCCTTCTAGATCCCATCCACAGACATGCATATTTGGCTTAAGATTTGTTCTTGTTGCTACTGAAGGTTTTGTTGATGCAAGTCAACAGCTTGAAGAAATGCTCAGTGAACTCACAGCAGGAGAAAAAAAAAATTGAACTTATCTTCCTAGCCAACGAATTTCTTTGGCAACTCCAGCAATTGCTTTTTTAATATATTTTTAAAATGCATTATGCATATTCATCACAACCATGCAGTGGACATCTTACTTAGCTGTGTATTTAAAGCACCATGCCCCATTTGTTTTTAAGTTATATAAGTGCAGCTTGCTGTTTTCAATGAATTATAGATTTGATATCTCCAATGACTAAATTAACTAGAGACTATGTCACAGCTTATTTGACAGTTAATCTTATGATGCCTCTTAGTATGATCTCAACAGACAGCTGTAACTTAACATTGATAAATAGGCCCATTTGGCATATATGTTTTTGTCACTTACCCAAATTACCTCTAAAAATCAGACTTAACTGTTATGTTCTGAGATGTACTCCTAAGAATGGTAAGATGCCAAATGCATTCTGCTCCCAACAGTCAAACGCTTTGTCTCATTTTACGTGGGAAGCTTCCGAAGATCCAAGGTAGAACTTCTTCTACCAAGGGCATAGTTACATCAGCACAGTACTTAAAAAGTACTGGTATGCTACTTCCAAATGGGAGCAGAATTAAAGAACTAAAAATGAACAACATAATGACTCATGTATTAGTCATGCAAAAGAATGGACAAAATCCAAATCCCTCTGAGTGATTTACTGCAGCATACCCATACAGCGTGTCTTCTGCCTGAATAAAACGTTATGTTCGCAATGTTCATGAAAGATGTTTTCTCCCTTATGCAGTTAGCGTATTAGCAGAGGAGATGGTTACCCTCCATGGTATTATCACACAGCTTTTCATAAGCACCAATAAAAATGCAGGAAGACATCCCATAGCTCTCCTTTTTAAGATCCTCAGTTGCTTGGGGACAAAGCATTCTTCTGGGGTTTTTTTTTTTCCTCTCCTAACATTCCATATTAATGTATTTTGAGAACAAAATTGGTGGTTAAGTAAAACGGTAGGGAGAAACCCCAAACACTGAATTCTTCCTGGGATTACTAATTTTGTTGACGTTAATGAAAAATGTCACTCCATAATCATTTGAAATATTTAGAGGATGGGACACAAATGAGGCCATTATCGTAGTCCCCTCTACAATTAAATTCAGATTAGTACTAACTCGTTGGAACTTTCTCTCTTTCAGAGAACTAGTTCAGAATCAACTCAGCACAATGCTGGCTGTGAACCAATTTATTTCCGATTGAGCAGTGATGTATTTAACACTGCGGCAAAAGTGAACTTTTGTTAACATTACTATAGCGCTGCAGAGTTTCTGGCCTACACCTTGCAGCTAGGCTCTTTTCTTATTGATATGAACTCTTCATTTGTGGGAACATTTTCCCCACTCTATATTCTAGCTTCTATTTGATAAGGTCTTTTCTTTGCAACTGAAGAATGATGGTTTGATAGCTTAGCAGCTTCTCCTTATAGCAATAAACATGCAGACATACAGTACATATATACATACGTACATATACTATACATCACGGGTGTCAAGCTCACAATGTCACATTGCCATCACGTGACTTTTGCATTTTTTTCCCCTTTTGCGGGGCTGGGGTGGGTGTGGCCTGCGTGTGATACATATGGCTGGTGGCTCGCCAGTTTGGCACCCCTGCTATACATACTGTGTGTGTTGTGTGCATGTGTATGTATTTTGATCAAATGCTGTAAATGTGAAAAGAGTGAAAATGAGGTGTTTTTTAAAGTCTAAGACTGACAGTAGATCAGAATGGGGCATTGAATAGATCCTACTGGCAAGTTGAAGGGACCATCGATTGACTTCTGCCTGTCTTAGCTTTTTTTTTTTTTTTTTCAGGAAAAAAAGGGATTATGTGGATTTCCATGAGAAGGATTAGCATTAGATTTTCCCATGCTAGGAGGATCCCAGGCAGCAAGGGATCTCCAGAATTTTTATTCTTGGGTGAATAGTTCAGGGTCTTCCCATATGATGTTTAGAGTATTTAAATCTTCCATGAACATTCTTCACCATGTATTCTGAGGGCATCCTCTTGGTTGTCAGGCATCAGGGAGCATCCATCTCATTGTCTTTGTCTGCCATTGCTGGCCCCTAATCTGGATGATGCTAGCAACCCGTCCCTGTAAAAAATATAACTGGTATGGAAATAGCAAGAAGAATCTCGAGAAAATCTCATGAGGGACAGTAGATATTATTACTACAAGTTTCTATCCTATTATTATTCTCACCCCAGATGACAAACATGCTTCTATGATTCATTGGGAATCAAAAATAAATTGATTGATTGCCAAATTATAACCAAATATATATCTCCAAAAATATTTATCTTGAATTAGAAATCCCAAATGTTAGTTTAGGAAGAATAGCATCCTTATTGGTTCCACAGAGATTAGTATACATTGTTTTTCATTGGCATAGCATAAAATGCAACAGATATTTGTTTCAAGATAGAATTACTTAATTGTTTGCCAACTGTATGTGATACCTCTTTAATTAATTGTTTGATATAATGTTAAAAATCAAATTCTAATCCTTTTCTTGTATCTACTAGTCTATCCTTCTTCCAATTGATACTTTCAGAAATATTAAGTTTAAAAAAAAATCCAAAGGGCTTCTTGTGGGCTGAGAATTCTGGATCAATTTGGAGTTTGTTGGGGAAGTCTGCAACTTTGTTAAATAACATGTTTTTTGATAGTAACAATATACTGTATAATTTATCACAAAATGTGGCCTTTTACAATTTTTGTGTATATAATCACATTTTGTGTCATTGCTAAATGTAAAAACACTGAAAAATTAAAGATCTGAGAATTTCCACTGGATTAAACACATTTGATTAATCAGTTGCTTACATGAAATCACATGTATATGTACAATAAGCTCCGAATGCTATTTAAATTTAATAACTCCATTTTGAAACATCTCTCCTATTTTGTATTGAACTGGTTGTGTGTTTCTTACTCACTCTAGATATTAATGAACAAAGCAAAGTGTTTTAAGTCTCAGTCTAATGCTTCATGCTAATGTCTTCCTGCTTTTGAACAGCAACAGTACCAGAGGTATAAAAATGGAGTTGGTGTCAGCCCAACCAGAAGAGCAATTTGCTTTAAACATGCTTGCTGAAGACCATCAATTCTTTTGGCCAGAAGGAACATCGGCAGCTGTTACCTTAATGTTCCTGTTAATCTCGGTACACCTGGAAAGCCATTTTACAGAGGTATCGCACACAGTTGGCAAAGGTTTACAGAAGCTGATTATCTGCTACAATGACTACTTCAACTTCAACCACAACAATACACAAGCACAAAATAGATACAAATTTAAGGTAAACTGCTACAAACTCGATTGCAGAAAATACGACTTCCAGCAACAGAGTGGTCAATGCCTGGAATGCACTACCTGACTCTGTAGTTTCTTCCCCAACCCCCAAAACTTTAACCTTAAACTGTCTACTGTTGACCTCACCCCATTCCTAAGAGGACTGTAAGGGGCATGCATAAGCATATCAACGTGCCAACCATCCAGGGGCAGGTTTCAAAACTCATCACTACCGGTTTGCTTGTGGGCATGCTCTCTCTCTCACGCACACAACACTTCTGCGCATGCGCAGAAGTATCTGGGCAGGTGGGCGGAGCCTTCTGCCGCTACCAGTTTGCCCAATCCAGGGTGAAATGGTAGCAACCCACCACTGCTACCGTCCCTGTTCTAATGTCATTTTTATTCTTATCCATTTCATGTATTCAAAATCATGTTTATACTTTTATCTGTTATCTTATATATGCTTGACAAATAAATAAAATAAATAAAGTTCCACTAAGATTATGATACTCCTCTGTATGCACTCTTTCATCTTAGATGCAGTAGACTCCAGTAGACAGTTGCTCAGTTTCTGTTCCACAACCTATTTAAATAAATAAATAACAATCCGTATCATCTCACTGAGGAACTGCATATCCTAGTGCTTTTAAGAATTTTTTTTTTAAAAAGCTGCAAATGGAATGCATTTAATTATTGATAAAAACCTCAAGTGGTTAGCAGCATGTCATTCTGTCTTCGGAACAATACATGAGGCACTCCCATCTCCTATCCAGGATGAGTTAAATTGATAATGGCTTGAAAATGGCTCAGCCTCAACCCTATTTCAGCAGTTCACGATGTTGAACAAAGCTTTCGGTCCTTTCAGTGGGCCCTAATAAATTCTATTGGCTTCACTGAGACTGGACAAAAGAAAAATACAAAATGTGTTGATTCCCATTTCCCCTGTGGGCATTAGCCATAAGGAAGTAGAGAGTGTTGGGTCACTGAATCTAGGTCAGTCAATACATTTTATTGGACTAGTTTTTTTTTTTAAAAAAACCCCATCAATGTTTATTACCAGCTGAAACTATAAGACAACATTTGTCGGTTGACCTTTCCTAGAATAAGTTTAAATAATTCTTTTATATTTAAATTAAAATAATTTACTAGCTGTTTGGGAATGAAAAAAAAACCCTATTAAAATAAAACTGCTGTGGAATTGTAAAATATTTTAATTATTCTTAAAATGTAAGAGCCTCAATGTGAACATTTCCCCCTCTCACAATGCACTAAAAATACTTGAATTTTAGGAGAAAGAAGAGTTCTGCCCATTGTAAGACAGCTGGCAATTTAGCTAACTATGAAAGCTTATTTAGTTGATCAACTGCAAAAATGCATCTGGATATGAAAGCAGATGTTCATTAGGCCTTGGCAGGGAAGTTGGATTCGCTTTGATGAAGCCCCTTGTCTGTGACACAGATCTCTTTACAGAGGTGAAAGACAACATGATTTCCTTCAGAGGCCCCAGTCTTTCTTTGCCACCCCCAATTGCTGGAAGATACTTCTGATATATAACAAGAAGAAGATAAAGATAAAAGGGGTGTGATGGCTCAATGGTTACGATGCTGAACTTGTCAGCTGGAAAGCTGATAGCCTGGGTTTGAGACCTGAGCACCGCGCAATGGGTGAGCTCCCATTCCAGCCCTGCCTACCCTGCAGTTCAAAAGCATGCAAATGTGAGTAGCAATAGCAATAGCACTTAGACTTATATACCACTTTACAGTACTTTATAGCCCTTTCTAAACTGTTTACAGAATCAGCCTATTGCCCCCAACAATTTGGGTCCTCATTTTACCCACCTCGGAAGGATGGAAGGCTGAGTCAATCTTGAGCCTAGTGAGGTTCGATCTTCCAAATTGCAGGCAGCTGGCAGTCAGCAGAAGTAGCCCGCAGTACTGCACTCTAACCACTGCACCACCATAGTAGATAGATAGGTACCACTTTGGTGGGAAGGTAACAGCTTTCCATGCTCTTTGGCATATAGTTATGCTGGCCAGATGATCATGGAAACGTCTTTGGACAATGTTGGCTCTGTCGGCTAAATGGAGAAATGGAGATGAGCACTGTCCCCTAGAATTGGAAATGACTGGACAGGGGAAATCTTTACTTTAGGAGGAAGATGAAGCAGATGAAACAGAGCAACATTCTTCACTTATAGAAAAAGTCCTTATGTTTCATGAACAGCTTCAGAGGGATGCTTTGCCTGTGACTGCAACTGGGTCGCTTTGAAAATCCACATAGTGTTTATGATTGTATTAATTATTTTTTAAATCAGGCAAAAATTGTGTCTTGAGAGTAGAGGCTTTTTTATACAAGAGGTTAAAGCTAATTTACAGTCTTTTCCTATGAGTTGCCAAGAAGATAATTAGGCTATGTTAATTTGTATTATAGCTGCAAAATTTACATTATATTTAAATAAGAATGCATTGCACATCCCACTATTGTAGGAAATGCTGAAATTGTATCACCTATGTATCTATTTGATCAGCTCTCCAGCTAATGACTGATGAGCAGCTTCATAACGCTGCATTTTTTTAAATGCAAAGGATCTGCAAGCTCTAGCAATAAAAGTTAAAGAACAAAGTGTAACGTTATGTGGAAAAGTCCTTAGGAGACAGGATGAAGAGATGCTGCCTAGGAAACAGTCAAATAAGAGACAGCATAGCCTGCAGCTGATTAGTCGGTGGGACTAGAGACACCAAAGAGACTCTCCCTAGTTTCTCAAGCAGCAAAGGAGACAGTAGGTGAGTTGTTCTTTCAGACTTGTAGGATTCCGTTAAAGTATCTTTACAACAAAGTAGAATACAATAAAGTATTCTATCATCTAGTCATGTTTCCCAACCGGTCTGCCCTGTAAGGCTAACATGAAGTGAAAAGTGGGATTAAAATTAAACATTAAAAGGACCAAACTAATCACAACAGGTAGAATAATCGACCTTAGAATTGATAATGAAGATATTGAAGTAGTGGAGAGCTTTTAGGCAGTTTGATGTTGAAGTTGGTGTTAGAGAACACTACGAATAACATGGAGAGCCAAGAAAACAAATTGGTGGGTCATTGAACAAATCAATTCAGTGTTCTAACTGAGGGCACAAATGGCCCATCTTAAATTATCATATTTTGGACAGGATCCAATCTGGGTTGGTATTTCGAACACATTTATGTGAACACCCAGATCTCTGGAAAAAATTGTAATGCTGGGAAAGGTGAAAGGAAAGAGAAGAAAAGGATGACCAGGAGCAAGGTCAATGTTCAGTTACACTGAAGATGGATGCCCTTTGGAAGACCCAAAAGAGCAGGTTAGGAATAGATCATCATGAAGAAAATCTATGTGGTTGCTAGGAATTGAAAATGACTTGCTGGCACAAATCAAATCAATCAGTCTGATCTGGGACAGCTTTTAAAATACAAAATACTTTCAAACAGAGGACTATAAAATAGAACATAAAGCACCTCATGATTGTGAAAGGCTCTGGATCACCCTCGGTTTTATTTCTGAATGAGATTAGATAAACACAGTGTTCCATTCACGTGGAGTACAGCAAAAATAATTGATTTAGTATTGAAGTGGAGTTTCGCTGTATCTCATTGCCATCATCGTTATTCTTCCTGATACATGGTTTGATGTGGTCAGGAGCTAAATTTCCTCAGCAGGAAGATTTGACCTACTATATTGAATTGCAGATCTCCTGCCTACAGCATTTCAGATGTGGGGTGGGGGACACTGATAAAATAATAGCTACCAGTTAAACTGAATAAACAGATGAATTTAGGTGTCCTGTGTAAAAGCTTGGCTTGTGAATACAAACCTGGATTTTGAGAATGTAGGAGTGAAAAGAATTTTAATAATATATGACGTGACACATCTGTTGCTTGCTGCAAATTATAGTGTCTTCTAATGGGAAACATTTCTCATTAGTGCAGATTCATTTACTGTAAATATATTTCAAGGAAAGGAAAGCACAAATTGCAAACGCCATTTTCTTGTTGAGGCACATTTTTTAGCATTGTTAAACAAAATGCTTTGCCTATGGAGCATTTACTCTTCATTGCTTTGCAGCTAATAAGAAAACAAGCTTGATATTCATGACAATAAATTGAAATCCTTATTCCCCTAGTGTGTTTTTAATAGTGTTTTGGAAACATATCTGGTTTTTAATTAGAGTCGGAGGAATTTATAATTGCTTTGTGGTCTGTGAAGCCAAGCGTTTGTCTCTTTCCACAGAGAGTGGAAAAAAGCTCCAGTGACAAACCATCCTAAGATTCTCCCTATATATGGAAAGGAAAATATAGGTAATATTATTTTTTAATGTTTCCAGGGCCCACCATAGCAACCGTTTTCAAAGCTATGAAGTAAACTGTATATTTACAAGATGCTTGTGCCTCAAGGAATTTCAAGACTATTAAAGTACTTTGGTAAGTGGCAGGAAGCTAAAATTCAAAACATAAATGGGCCAAGATAAATTTTCTTACCAGCCAAAGGACTCTTGTGAGTTCTATCAAGCAAAATTCTTCACCCAGTTTTTACCTTACTAACTTTCCAGTAAAGCTAAACAACATCTGAAATGATGTGAAAATTTCTGTGGTTGAAGGTAGGAAACTTTTTTCATTTTGTATCCTTCTACCAGTTAAAGATGAAAGAAGTTGGTATAATATTATTGGTCTCTTTGTCAAGGATAACAAGCATTTTCATGTACTTCAATACTAACAGTTCATTCAACAAACTATATTTGTCTTTTTTTTTTCCTTTGTTACTTAGATCGTCTTTGGAAGATGTGGTCCACAGTTTTTTTGGCCACTAAGCCCATCTGCAATTGTGAGACCATGTTAAGGATGCTATGATGATCACAGATAAACTTTTAAAAAGTTGCCATGGTGAATGTGTGCCATCACAAAATTAAAAAAGGTGTAAGACTCAGTAGCATCCCTGGACCCCATGTTGGAAAACTCAGTAGAGTCAATATCCAGTAGCATGAGCAGGAATAATTTGCCCCATTTTGGGATTGTTTTTTTCTTTTGTTTTTAGTAAAACAGCCAGACAGGTGGTCAGAAATTTCCATGTTATGACCCAGCCTGAAACTGTATGGAAATGGATTTAAGAGCCTTGGTGGTGCAGCAGACTAAAGTGCTGTTAAGTAGCACTTAGCTGCCAGCTGCCTGCAATTACTGCGAGTTCAACTCTCATCAGGCTTAAGGTTGACTCAGCCTTCCATCCTTCCGAGGTAGGTAAAATGAGGGCCCGGATTGTGGGGGCAATAAGCTGACTTTGTATAAAAAAGAACACCGCTTGGGGGGCGGGGGCGAAAGCCCTACTAAGCAGGTATATATAAAAGTATGAAGGTTATTGCTTAACGCATTGTAAGCCGCCCTGAGTCTCCAGAAAAAGGCGGCATATAAATTGAACCAATAAACAAACAAACAAACAAACAAACAAACAAACAAACAAATAAATAGATTGCTGTACCATTGGGAGATTTGTGTCAGGTATGAAAAACCCGGCCCACACATGAAGGCCCAATGAAATTGATTTATTGCTAAAATGTCTATGCTTTAGTTAGTTGAGAAGACAGAATCTTCTGAACTAACAGTTAGCAGCTGCTAAATTTAAGGTCAATGGATTTCGAGGGGGGGAGAGTTGGATTTAGGTCCCTCTGTAAGGATTCTAGGCTGATCCCTTTTTAAACTCCACCCCCAGGTTCTGCCCCTTCTTTCCCTACAACTTGGAAGCACAAGCTAGGGATAGACCATCAAACGTCTATGTGGCCGCAAGGAGTCGAAAACAACTCGATGGCACAAAATCAATATAATAATCTTACGCCTTGCAGCTGGAAGCAAAATCCAGAATTTCTATAACAAAATCTATAATTTGGCCTGCTACTCTTTGTGACATTCTGTTTTGTAATGCAAACCTGCAAAATGGAAGATTCTTGCCTATCATTCAGAAGTAAATTACCAAGCATATTTTTCAACAGATGCCAAAGCCATACCTGGATCAAGCTGTGCCACAGACTGAAAGTGGAAGGAAATATGATTTCTCTCTCCATGCCCCAGACCAAGAAAGAGAAGGTTTGCAGTGCCAACTGAGAGAAAACTGCTGAACTGTGTTATCAAATATTTATTCTATATTAGAAGCAGTATATGTTTGGAACTACAGTTTTCTCTTAGGGGCAGTTTTTGAGAAACAGTTACAGCATTACCATTTTGATGATGTATAGCTGTTATGCTTTCTGAGACTGGTCCCTGAGGAAGACTGAGGTTTTGAAACGGGCATGGCATCCAATCAATACAATTAATATTTTATACATTCTATAGAATAAATACTTTATATCAAATAACAGAATTCTTTTCCTTCTCTTGGTTGTTAGATTCCTGCAATTGTATTGATGGTACAACTGGTTTTTTAAAAAACTTTTAGCTCAGGTTACCTCACAGGATTGTTATGAAGTTAAAATGTGGATGAGATAGGCAGGTGATATTCACCAACCTTTCTAATCTGGTCATCTCCAGACATGTTAGACCTACAAATTCCATCTGAACATATTGTCTGAGGGTTGCAGTGGTGGAATTCAAATTTTTTTACTACCGGTTCTGTGGGCATGGCTTGGTGGGCATAGCATGACTTGATGGGCATGGCTTGGTGGGCGTGGCAGGGGAGGATACTGTAAAATCTCCATTCCCTCCCTAATCCAGGGGAAGGTTACTGCAAAATCCCCATTTCCTCCTGATCAGCTGGGACTCGTGAGGTAGAGAATAGATGGGTGTGGGGCCAGTCAGAGGTGGTATTTACCGGTTGAATACCACCTCTGTTACAGTGGTTGTGATTAAAGCCAATGGGAAGAAACAGTTGGGCTGGGAGACTTGTGTTCATCATCCAGAATTGCTCAGAGCGAGGATGAGTAAATTAGGACTTAACAGAAAGCAAGTTCTGAAGTTACCTAACATAGCATCTGTATTTGATAAACTTAATTCTATTAAAGTGGTGGATTGGTTTGAAGCAAGGTGGAATATAATTATGAAATAAATCTGGTTCAAAGTGGGGTTCAAGGCAGATACATATTTACATATGTTTCAAAGAAACATACTGCAATTTTCTACAAGCTGAAATAAAATTAATCATCATAATTTTATATTCTGAAATACGATTAGTCTTTAGAGGTAGAGGAGACATTAGCTGGCAATGAAATAATTATGTTTGGAAGTCAGCTATGATTGACTGCTTACGGCTTAATATCTTTGGTTAACATATTTAATAAAACAATGCAAAGAGGCAGGAAAAGAGAAAACTTGCTTAAAATTTAATTCGAGTGCTCCCTCCTGTGGGAAGAGGAGTGCATAAAGCCTAACTGGAGACACTCTTTTTAAATAACTTTTGTATATTTTATAGTGTCAAATTATGCTGATCACAATTCTTTACAAATTTACCTGGGAGCTAGTGTAGTTTCATTATTAGCAAAGTCACCTTCTCAACACATATAATAGTCTGATGATGCTATCCTTAGCCAGATCAAATAATAATGAATCTACTTGAGAAATAGATGAGTACTTTGTTTAGTACTTTGAGGGAAAAAGGAGAGTGAAAGAGAAAAAAAAAAGTCCCCCCTTTCTTTTCCTCAGTAAGGCCAAAGAATTTGAAAGAATACAATAAATTTTGTAAATAAAAATGGTGACAGTTCACAAACAGTACTAGGTGCAAATAGAAATACATGTCATTTCCATAGCAAGGAAGATAAAGCAGTAATGGTTAAATTGATTACCTTATTTAAAGAGGAAAATATGTTCTTATTTGGATATCACTTCTGGAATTTGTGCTTGTGAAGGAAAAAAATGAAATTTTGATCTTGGCTTTGTTGATTAGAAAGATTTGGCTAGTTATATATTAATGTGTAAAAGCAAAAAGTTGAGGTTGGAGCCTGCTTATCTTGTATTGTGCTGGAAGTCAATGCCCCCTTTTCTTTCTTTTTCTCTTTCCCCTTGTATTTCACACCCCCTTTTCTCCATTCCTTTTCCCTCCCTTAATTTCCTATTTTCTTTTCTTTTCTTTTTTTGTATTTTAGATAATAAAATAAAAATTATAATTAAAAAAAAGAGAAATAGATGACCTGAGAACAGTTGAATGCACTTGAGAAATTGATATATTTTCTATTTTCTTTTTGTTTGCTTGCTTGCTTGCATATATCATATGACAATATAACATTAAACTGCCAAGGAAGTCATCCATCCATGTTATAACTAATATGTTCATTTCTCAAAAGACTAGCACAATTCATTGTAGATGGTTCGCACTCTCCATACAGATCAGGTTCACAGTCTCCTATTGGAACTGTAAGTGGAGGCCCTTTGCTTTGTTTCATCATGTCAAGAACTGAAGTGGTTACCAGTAAACTACCGTATTTTTCGGAGTATAAGGCGCACCTACCTTTTTTGGTGAGGAAAAGAAGAAAAAGAAATCTCCCTCTGCCTCTGATCAATTTTGCCTCTTTGCAGCAAACAGCAAACAGCCTGCTTTACTTTCATTTTCGTTTTCAGCATAGCTGGAATAGCACAAGGAGAAAAAAAAATCTGCTCCAGCAATTTACCTCTTTGCAGCAAGCAGGAGACCCCTGCGCAAAACAGCTGAGAGCAAATCAACTGAGAGTCGGGAGGCCAATCCAATCAATTTGTGCTAATTCGGCTGTGCTGAAGCTGAAAGGAGCTGTTTTTTCTTGCGGTTTGCTTGCAAGGAGGTAACTGCTGAGAGGCAGAGACCAAAGGGTGGGGGCCAGTGGGTGGGCAGGGCTACATTCGGTGTATAAGATGCACCTAAATTTTCATCCCCTTTTAGGCGGGGGAAGGTGCATCTTATACTCCAAAAAATACGGTACTTTTAAAACCTTATATAAGTGGCCCTTGGTTAATCACGCTCATTCAATGACCATTCAAATTTACAATGCCATTGAACAAGTAGTACTAACAACCAGTCCTCAAAGTTCTGGCTATTGCAGCGCACGGTCACATGGTCATAATCCAGCTACTTGGCAACTGGCTCACAATTCAGATGGTCACAGCATTCTGTGGTCATGTGATCATGATTTGCTACCTTCCTCTGCTGACTTTCCACAAGCAAAGTTGATAGGGAAGCTGACAGGAAGTCAGAAGATGCAGTTATATGAGGTCCTCACTTAATGACGTGTGGGGGTGGGTTTACCAGAACTACTGTTGCTAAGTAGCATGATCATGTGACATCATGACTAGGTAACTTAGTAATTGAAATGCTAACCCTAATTAATTCTGTTTAGCAAGGAATACCTATATATAGCTTTAGACTTGGTTATCTCTGACAGCCTCTACTCCAGGCCTGTCTATGAAAACTGAGGTTCACCATGGATTACATGGGGAAGCCTTCTCCATGGCCACTCCATTTTTCTGGAGCAGCATATCACCTGGGAAATAAATGTAAAAGGTAAATGTAAAGGTTCCCCTCGCACATATGTGCTATTCGTTCCCGACTCTAGGGGGTGGTACTCATCTCCGTTTCAAAGCCGAAGAGCCAGCGCTGTCCAAGATGTCTCTGTGATCATGTGGCCGGCATGACTAAACATCAAAGGCGCACGGAACGCTGTTACCTTTCCACCAAAGGTGGTCCCTATTTTTCTACTTGCATTTTTTACGTGCTTTCGAACTGCTAGGTTGGCAGAAACTGGGACAAGTAACTGGAGCTCACGCCGTTACGCAGTACTAGGGATTCAAACCGCTGAACTGCCGACCTTTTGATCGACAAGCTCAGCATCTTAGCCACTCAGCCACCACGTCCCTCCAAGAGATAAATGTAGACCCATATTTGTTAATCTCCAGAAAACTATTAAGATTTGGCTATTCCCAAAGAACTTTGTGCATGATATGAATGTTGATTATTTATGAAAAAGGTGGCATCTTCTGATTAGTTGGATTAGCATACAATTCTATGATTGCTGTGTTATACTATTAATATTACTGTATTCATAGTCTTACTGATACATGTCAAGAACTCATTTTCAATTACAGTGCAATATACAATAAGTCTTAGCAAATAAACAGAAAAATATGATTGATATTTCATTTTCATTTTTAAAACGATTGAAAAAAAACCACCTGTTCCACTGCTCACTAGAATTGTAAATCATAGTTTATAAATGGCAATGCTTGATTTCAAATCACAGGTTAAACCAGAAGCTCACAAAATAGCTTGTCACAATGTGTGAATCAAGAACTTGTGTATTTTCTTACACTGGTCATTTTTATAGCCCAGAACAGATGTCCTTAACTTTATTTCAGATCAGGTAGAGCCTTACTAAACAAATCACATTTTTAGTCTATTATCTTTTCCTTTAGCACAGTGAGATAAGAACAAATAGACAAGAAGTCTACAACATCGTTGATTTCTTTTTAAGTAGATGCTTTCTTCTCGTTTAATTTTTCTATTCTTGTTGAATACAAAGGATGAATGCATGAACAGCAAGATAGCCAAGTATAAAGATTTTAATTGTGTGGGTGAAAATGAGAAATACTTTGAATCTTCTTCCAAAAAAAGGGTTGTTTTACAGATGTAAATCTACAGTATTGAATATCAGTTCCATTGCTATTTACTGTTAAAAGCATGACATTTCTAGCTGGTATTTGTGATGGTAAGAGTGGTGATGAGGACAATGATGTTCGAAATATTTAAAGGTTTTGTTGGAATATTCACCTATATTTTACTTTTGGTGGAATTTTTGTAATGAACTTAAAATGCAAACTGACTATGATAAAACGATGGTCTTATAGTTTAGCATGTTGGCTAATAGATCATCCAAATAAATGGATAAAAACATATGGTGGAGAGGATACATTTTCATGACTCCAATTTATTGAACCCGCAAAAATTCCTCTCTGAATATCTGTGTTGAAAGAAAGATTATTGCTATTACCTCAAGGCACTGCAGAATCATTTCAATCTTTTTTTTTCTTTTTTACAATGCCTTGATTCTAGCTAGTAGAGAAATAAATAACCCAATGAGAATGTCTTTTCCCATCTTGTCCAATAACCAGAGTAGGGTTTGTATGTATGAATGTGTGGGTGTAGACATAAACTGAAATATATATTTGTAATTAGTTGGGCTTTTAAATCTAATTCCAAACATATGAGCACGATCAGTTTATCTAGTGAGTAAATGATCATTTTATTGGATTAATCATTCTGAGAAATACAAGGATCAAGATGGATAGCATTATGTTAAGGTATCACATTACTCTAGGTATATATATATTCCTCCCCTGCCTTTAACAACTCTGGATTCAAAATGAAATTATTGATTCATTAGCCAGACATAAGGAATTGAACAAGTGTTGAAACGTTTTGCTTTGAAATACCTGGTGGAATTAGGTTTCTCAACTGCAAAACACTGGAATACCAGTTTGGAAGAGCAGAGTTAATTTGATTAATTAAACAATTATAGTGCCTGTTGTATCTCCTGCAGATTAATGGCCAGATGGGGACTCTAATGCTTGGATTTTTCTCCCTTCATTTTGAGCTATCATATCCAGCTGGCTGCTGGACAACCCTTTACTAGGACTATTGCTATTCAATCATTATGTTTAAACAAGCAAACAAGATTAAGAGCGCCTTTTTAGTACTCCTGCAGCATCCTTTGCTAAAATGAAATAATTTTATAGAATTGGCTCTCTTTATGAAAACAAACACAAACCACTAAAAATTCAGTTCTTGTCCCTATTAGCTTTCAATGTTTTCCAGCATTATATTGTTGGCAGTTATTAGAGAAAAGAAAACTGGAATTGGCTTTGCCCCATCACATCAGCCCATCGCACTCGTTCAGGCAGGGAAGTCCTGCTACAGACCTCATCAGTCAAAGAATTTCAACTGGTGGAGTGAACCCATGCATTGTGCAACTTTTTGCTTTCAGAGGTGAGGAAAGCCCCCAATCTCTTGGACTTCCACAAAGGGGTCATAACCTGGCTGTGTAGCCTTGCATGGGGGACACAGGCCCACAGAGCCATGGGGCTGGTTGCCCCCCTCCCCTATGTGCATGTATTAACAACTCCTCCCCCATCTTGGAACTCTCCATTTTTCTAATTTTATAATGTGGCTTTACATTTTAATTTTTAAAAAAATCCTATATGTGTGTGTGTGTGTGTGTGTGTGTGTGTGTGTGTGTGTGTATAATTTTGTTCTTTTTATTTGTAGGTTTATATGTATAATACTTTTCTAGTCAGGGTTTTTTCCTATGTAGCTCAAGATGTTTGTATAGCCATAGTTGGGTGATATCTCAAATCACCACTTTCAGGTGATTTGAGATATCATCCAACTATATAGAAAACAATATATATATGTTTTCTGAAGTTTTCGCAGGTGTTTGTTTGTAGGTCTTTGGTTATTCGGGTTTTCTCCCGCGTAAAATTGGAAGTGTCTTGGCGACATTTTGATGAAGTCTCATTTGTCATCTTCAGCCTGGTGTTTTCAGCTTCGTGCTTCTAGGAGCAATGTGTGATTGCAGCTGTTTCTTCCTTTTAACTGCCAGTGGGGGTGTGAACTGATTGGGTGGAAGCTTGGCTGTGTTCTGTGTCCAGAATAAAATGCTTAACTGACAAACAACACCTAAAAACCAAACTACACACTCTCACTAACATACTAACAGTCAATGGATTCCAAAGAAATAAGATTACCAACCTAATCCAAAAAGAAACCCCCATTAAAATCCAAGACAGAGAACAAGAAAACGGCAAAGCCCTCCTCCCATACAGAAAAGGCACCACAGACAGAATCAGCAAGATCCTCCACAAACACAACATCAAGACAGCATTCTGCACAAATTCTGTAGAGTCATCATTTAAGGACCTTCCCAACCAGGAGCTAGTTATTTTTTACATTTTTAAAAAAAATCAGGCAGGTGAAGAGTCGGTTAAGACGCTTGTCTGTTTGCTTGTTTGTTTGTTTATCATCCATCCAGAGTGCAACAGTTCTACTAGAAACATCTTCAACAGCCAATATTTATTTATCAATTGCCCAGCATATGCCCAGCATTGCTCATCTTTAGTGGCTCTTAACTGACTCTTCACCTGCCTGTTTTTTTTTTCAAAAGGAAAAAAGTCAAGGAGATGAAATTAACCTCTAACAGCTACTCCTTGATGATGCTCTTGGTGAACCTACATGAAGAGTGTAATTTTTGATAATTAACTAGTACTGATCATGGTACTAAATGTTTATTCCAATACATACCAGGAATTTTTGCTTAGAACTTCAACCTTTCTGGACCTTTCATCTCTCATAGGTGAAGCATGGAAATATTGGAACATTAAAATGTTCCAATATTTCCATGCTTCACCTATGAAGGTGAAGGAGCCACAGAAAAAATGGTTCCAATATTTGTGGGGCTGCCACAGAGAGGAGGGGGGGGTCAACCTATTTTCCAAAGCACCTGAAGGCCAGACAAAGAATAATGGATGGAAACTGACCATGGAGAGATTCAACCTCCATGGAGGTTGCCCACGTGACACCCCTCCTGCGCAAGCTGCACTGGCTCCCAGTGGTCTTCCGGGTGCGATTCAAAGTGTTGGTTACCACCTTTAAAGCACTCCATGGCATTGGACCTGGATACCTTCGAAACCGACTTCTGCCACCAGTAGCCTCCCACCGGCCAGTTCGCTCCCACAGAGAGGGTCTCCTCAGGGTGCCATCGGCCAAATTATGTCAGATGGCGACACCCAGGGGGAGGGCCTTCTCTGTGGGAGCCCCTGCCCTTTGGAATGAACTGCCCCCGGAAATTCGTAAAATCTCTGATCTCCGTGTATTTCGCTGTGTTTTCAAAACCATGTTGTTCCACCAGGCTGGGCTATCAATGTAAAGATTTTAATTGGTTTTAAATGGGATTTTAAATTTGGGGTTTTATAAATTGGGCCTATTATTTAATAATTTTAATTATTTTTAAATTTTGTCTGTCTTTGTGTTTTTAATTAGGCTGTACACCGCCCTGAGTCCTTCGGGAGAAGGGTGGTATAGAAATAAAATTAATAATAAATAATAATAAATAAATAAACCTGGAAATAAGGAGAAGTTTTCTGACAGTGAGAGCAATCAACCAATGGAACAGCTTGCCTTCAGAAGTTGTGGGAGCTTCATCACTGGAAGCTTTCAATAAGAGACTGGACTGCCATCTGCCAAAAATGGTAGGGTCTCCTGCTTGGGAGGGAGTTGGATTAGATGACCTACAAGGTCCCTTCCAACTCTATTAATCTATTAAACTGTTAAACTGTGCAAAAGATGGGGAGGGGGTTGGATAGCTCTGCAAGGGTTGGATATCTGGGGTTTTCCAAATGCTATAGGAATGGATATCTTATTCTCCTTTATTATTCATAAACTTTAAATGCTCCAATATATGAGATACTATTCTGACTTTCATGTATTCCCACCTGTTTTGAACATGTTGGAAAACTTAGTTTATAATTGTATGCCACTGAAAGATGTAGATCTATCCTCAAATTTGGAGCATTCTTCTAAAAATAGAAAATACCCAAAGCTTTTCGATATCCCTGAAGTTACGTTTATGGCCTCTCAGGAGATTTTTCTCTAGAAAACAGAATGAAGGGAAGGTTTAATGATCCATACTGTGTTAATGATCAAGAATTGTCGTTTCTCTCAAATGTGTCTTAGTGTGTTTGTGTGTGTTAAACTTAGTGTTCCTAAGTACATTGTTTTAAAATATTTTTAATATAGCATATAGCTTAGTCCTAAATCTTATATATGTTTGGCTGGGGAAGATTAATAAGTTTCAGTGGAAATCTAGAACCTCATTGAAACTTGTAATTGGTCATAGAGAATTAATTAGTAGCCATCATGGTACTTGATGTTTATCTCAATCTGTATCAAGAGACACCCTGAATAAGGGTCCTGGATAAGCACTGAGATGCAAATATATATCTACATATCTTTGCATTATTTATTAAAGATTAAAGAGATTCTGTCCCTTAGCCCTTCTTTTTGAGTTAAAGACTGCAATCAATTTGAATGCAAGAGATCATCCATACCCAATCCAATGATTTAGAACAGTGATGGCTAAACTTTTTGCCATTGCGTGCCAGGAAAGGCGGGTGGGGGAGGTTCGTGCACGTGCGTGCCCACACCCATAATTCTATGCACCCTGCCCCATGCATGCGCACATGACCCCCCTCCCCCCCACTCCTGGCATGTGATGGCCCGGTAGGCCCATTTTTCTTTCTCACCTGGCTCCAGATCCTCTCTATGCATCTGTGGAGGGCGAAAACAGCCTTCCCCACCCCCTCAGAGGCTCTCCGGAGGTCCGAAACGGCCCGTTTCCCAACTTCCGGTTGGACAGGAAGTTACTTTTTTTGCTGTCCCCAGCCTCCAGAGACTCCTAGAGAGTCCTAGACTTATGACCACAATTGACCACAAAATTTCTATTGTTAAGTGAGACATTTGTTAAGTGAATTTTGCCCCATTTTATGACCTTTCTTGCCACAATTGTTAAGTGAATCACTGCAGTTAATAAGTTAGTAACCCGATTGTTAAGTGAATCTGGCTTTCCCGTTGACTTGGCTTGTCAAAAGGTTGCAAAAGGTGATCACATGTCATTTAAAAATTGTACAGAAAATATTAAAAAGATGGGAATTTAAGGTAAATATGAATCATATGATCATGGGGATGCTACAAAGGTCGTAACTGTGGAAAACAGTCATAAGTCACTATTTTCAGTGCTGTTGCAACTTTGAACTGTCACTAAATGAACTGTTGTAAGTCGAGGTCTTGAGATCTGTAAATATGGTTGAAAGTGTTGTGGAGATTTAAAATTAAAGGGTTTCAATAGAATAAAGAAACATTGAAAAATATATGTGATGAAGGGAGAAATAAGAATGAAATGAAATAAGATTAAGACTAGGAGGTTAGGGCGGATGGCAATATTGATTATATAATAAATATTAAATAGAGATGAAAAAGGGAAAAGTAGAAAAGGAATACTGGCAGAAATTTAAATATATACTTAAATTTGGGGAAAAATAAGCTGTATGAATTTTGACCCAGTCAATACTCTATTCAGAAAAAAATGTATTGTATGTTTGTTTAAAAAAAATTTAAAAATGTTATATAAAAAAAGAAAGTGTTTTGGAGATAATGGCACAGACTGGGCTGGTAATGAATTCCCAAATGGACAGTCCCAGATATTTACTGGAAAAAAACCCACAAGGATCTCTTCCATGAGTCATGTGTGTCAGGGGTCTCCAACCACTGGTGGATGGACCGGAATCAGTCCCCCGCATTCCAGCAACCAGGTCATGTAAACAAACGAAGCCCCATCTATGGGATGCAGGCAGCACATGAAACCACGCCCCCTCCAGTCAGCGGAAAAACTTTTCTCCATGGAACTGGTCCCTGGTATCCAAAAGGTTGGGGCCGCTGATCTATGTATCATGGTACTGGACTCCACGATCATTTTTTCTCCCCTTAGAGAAACAAATCTGTGACAGTAGTGAGAGGAACAGAATTATGAGACTTCTGTGTCAGACACTGATGCCTCTTTTCACCAAAGTAAAGAATTGCTCAGTGATGTTGTTGCTCCTGCCAGGATGAAAAATTATCTTCCTGCCTGTACTAATAGTGGTTACATAATAATAGTATTTGAGCAGATCCATCAGACAGACCTTACTGAATTCTAGGCATTAGTGGCTTGAAAATGTAAAATTGTCCTGGTTTCCACATTTCTGGGCATGAATGAAAATTGCTATCCTCCTTTAGAATACCAAAACTCACAGAGAACATCTTTGCCTTTCCTGATTGAACCCTAACCTTACAAAGTTGCCCTGCAAAGTAGGATAATTCATATTTACCTGGAAATTAATTGGCTTCCATCCCATATTCAGACACCTCCAGAGATGTTGTTGTTCAACCCAGAAGGTAAGGACTGAGATGGCAATATGTAGGAATGCCCAGAGATACAGCCTAGTGCAATGCTGGGATTCCAATTTTTTTACTACCGGTTCTGTGGGTGTGGCTTGGTGGGTGTGGTGTGGCTTGGTGGGCATGGCAGGGAAGGATACTGCAAAATTTCCATTACCACCCCACTCCAGGGAAAGGATATTGTAAAATCTCCATTTCCACCCCACTCCAGGGGAAGGATACTTTAAAATCTCCATTTCCACCCCACCCCACTAACCTGCTTTCCAGCTCCGTGTGCAGGGCAACAAAAGAAGACCCAGTTGATCAACTGGGACTCGATCAGCTGGGACTCAGGAGGCAGCAAATAGATGGGGGCAAGGCCATTCAGTGGTAGTATTTGTCGGTTCTCCGAACTACTCAAAATTTTCACTACCGGTTCTCCAGAACCAGTTAGAACCGGCTGAAACCCATCTCTGGTCTAGTGGTGTTTGTGCAACATTTTAAACCAGGTTAACCAAATACAATCCCTGTATTCAAATAAGGTATTATGCCCAAACAAATGAATGATACTATCATTTAACATGATCGCCTAGCTCACTTGCCTGCTAAAAAAATGCTGGGCTCTCAACAATATAGAGTAATGAATCAATAAGGCTACAATGAAGGTAAATTGAGTTTATTGGCAGCAGTTTGTAAATACTTTATTATTGCCTTCTACCAGGATAGTTCCTGAGTTTCCCATCTATTCTGGGATTTATTGGTGGCTTCCCATCCAGTTATTAATTCATCAAATTTGCTTAGGTTCCAGATCTCATCAAGTCATCCAAAAGGTGTGGCCACCTTCTGAGTTGAAGATTCCTCAACCCTATTTTAATCTAATTTAGAATATTATACAGCTCTGGCCCATTTCTCTTACAAGATTTTACATACCTTTCTGGACTGCTATTTTTAGAATAACTTAATGCTATTCTTAATGTTTAATGTTAGTTTTAGAAACTTATAATTAATGCTATTTTTAGAAACATGTATGTATCAGACAAGAAATTGGGACGATTCTTGAAAAGGCCAAATTTCCTCAGCATTTATTCCCCCAGTAACTACATACTTAATTTTTTTTTTAAAAAAGTCTTTTTTTAAGTCTTTTAAAAAACATCACAGCATCGTACCAAGCATTGTACCAAATGTGAATCAGAAAAGCAGATGCTCAATTAAACTTTCACCATCCTTCTGAGATTCAGTCACTTAATTAAATTGATTTCCCTTTTTTTTGTAATATAGGTTTTGCTTTACAACAAATCAATGATAATTAGAAATGTCAATTATCAATGACTCTTGGCTACATCTGCCTTTTAACCAGCCAATACTCCTTTCTTTGTTTCAATAGTAAGCCTTTTTCTTTAACTCAGTTTGCTGCTCCTTATTCACAGTGATTTCCCAGATGCATACAAACAATGCAATCATTTAAGCAAATGAACACGGTAAAGTATCTTTGATTTCACTGAACTGCTATAGAATGTTTTGATTTCCCAAATCAGGAGTTGGGGTCAGAGATTGCCAGGGATTAAGTGTGTAGCTGTAGGATTTTCTGAATGCCTATACTTTATACTGTACTATATTTTTTTATGTATATTCTCTATTGCTTCAAAATTAAAGCTCAGTAGTGAATATGCATATATGGCAATTTTAACTGTGGTTTTGAAGGAATATATTTAAGGACATTGACTTGCTTGGCTAACTTAAATCACAGATCCATTTTAAATCAGTATGGTAACAGCAGTTGCCTCTAAGAAAAGCTGATTTCTTGTTCTGCTGTATAGATATTTGCACTCAGGCACCCAAAGCGGTAATGGCTAAGGTAAGGAGGAGAGCGGCAATTTGACATTTCTATTTAGCACAGTGTTTCTCATCCTTAGCAATTTTAAGATACAGGAACTTCAACTCCCAGAGTTCCCCAGCTAGTGCGTATCTGTTCCATAAATCCTGGATGGAGGTGATAGAGGTTGAGAGTTATCTTTAGTGTTCTGATGTATCTGCTGGGTAGGAATGTGGAAGAGATCTTTTAAGTCTGATTTAGTTATTTATAGAAGCATTACATACTGCAACACACCACAGAATACATATATCCCATCACATTATTCCTTTTCAGGATTGTGCAGAGTGCACAGAAAGGAATAAGAAATAATAAACCAAATAAATTAAAATCACAAGGAGAAGAACAGGAAATGTAACTCAGTTTATACTAGCAGCATTTTCTACACCTTTCCACATCTTTCCATCCTTGGAAACCATCCTTGCCTTCTTCATGAACATACACTACTACGTGCATTGGTTTTATTCTTTGTCTCTTAACATCTTTCTTTCCAAGGACCTCATCAGATTCATCCAGTCTTACATTATGTTCCTCAATCTTCCCCTTTCTCTCAACACATTCATTCTTCATACTGTATATTTATTTTGCAATTCTTTTTTTGTCTACGACCAACCAGTATTAACAACATTCTTTTGAACTGGTCATTCACTTGTGAATTCAATCCACATTAATTACGCAGCTTTTTTATCCTATCTCGTCCTGTTTTACCATGTACATTCCTTCTTAAGTGCACACTATATTCAATTGTTTTTTCCCCCCTGTTATAACCAAATCTCACTTTCAAATATAGCACAGGTAGTCTTCAGGGTATGTCCATTTCTTCAGTGACTGTTCAAAGTTATGATGGTGTTGAACAAGGGGGATTTACAATTGGTTCTGATTGTTGCAGCAACCCCATGGTTATCTGATTGCAATTTCTAAAATTCCTGCTGGCTTATCACAAGCAATGTCAATGGGGAAGCCAGCAGGAAGTTGGAAGTTGCAGTCATGTGAGGTCTTTGCTTAATAACCTGTGTGATCCTTGCTGAATCACGGCAACTAGAACTGCTGGAACTGCCACTGTTAAGTGACATAGTCACATGACATAATGTTTTTTAGCTTTGTCACTTAGTGATGACAATTCCAGTCGCAGTTGCCATTTTAAACTGAGGGTTACTTGTATTAACATGGGCATTAAACATTTTCTTATATTATACATGACATCTTTATACATTTTTTTAGTTGCCGGGGAAAAATTTATTTCTTGCAACAGACAATCCATTATCTTTCTATCAGCAGTTGCCTATTTTAGTTTTCTCATCCATTTCCCCATTTTAGTAAGTATTATCCCAGGTTATACAGATTAATACATCATTTTTGTATAATTTGTGACTGTTGACTCCATTTTCACCATCATACACCACCACCTCTGTCTTTGATGCTTCAATTTTAAATCCATGCATAGAATCCTCATTGGATTCTAAGATTTAACATTTGCTACAAATAATTTGGATTCTCAGCCAACAACACATCCTGTCTTACAAACAAGAGTAGACACATATTCATTTGCCACTCCAATGCCACTCCAACATCACTGCAACATCCTTATATGTTTAGCAATACCACATATAGGCAATACCACTCCAACATCACTGCAACATCCTTATATGTTTAGCTATACAGTATGTACATACTTAATCAGTGTTGACCTATTTGTTAAGCATTCTGTTTATTCTCACTCATTCTTTACTTCAAGCATATTATGCTCTTATCCAATTCAGCATCCAAACTTCAGCTCCCTATTCAGGTAAGACACTCCACATTTTAACCCTGTTCATTTTATCATATACTTTCTCTAAAGCAATAGAGGTACAATAAACTTTCTCACATTCATACGTTTTTAATGAATTGCTGAAAAGCAAAAGTGCACTTCCTATCTAACATGTAACTGTACTAGACTTTGGAAATGTTGCCCATTTTTAACTCTTTTTACCCTTTCAAACAACTTTCCAGGCACCCTCAACAAATTGACTCTTATAGTTTTTGTTTTTACTCTTTCTACATTTTCTTTTATATAAAGGAACAACAGCACGTTTCTTCCAATTGTCAGATACAGGTGACATCCTTGCACATGTTAAACAAGTTATGCACAAACAGATATCCATGTTTTAACATTTTCACAATTATACCATCTATACCTGTAACTTTACTAAATGTTTAACATCCTCAGAGCACTGATGTTTTTTTTTTTCCATTCACTTCTGCACCCTTACCATTTTTCAACATTGTCACATCATTGATAAACTTGTTTTCATTTATTATTTTTCTTGGACATTGAGATTTTCTCCTTTTACTTTAAACTGAAGATGGAAGAAAGCATCCATGGCAGTGGGGGGCGGGGAGCCCTCCAAATTCAAGAAAATCATGAATGTGATTTGGACAAACCTAAAATTTGAGCAGAGAAGAAAGTGCTGAAAGTAGTCTGGAGATTGTCCTATATTCTCATGTCTATGGAGATTCTTAGTCATCCAGGTCATGGTTGTCCCAAAGGTGCTTTTTCAAGAGGCAAATGGACTTTCTGGTTTGTTTGGTTTTTTTTGGAAGACATTTTGCTTCTCATCCAAGAAGCTTCTTCAGCTCTGGCAAGTGGTTGAAGATGCCCTCTGGGTTTGAATTTAGCAGGCACCATTGTGTAGCAGCCATTTAAAATCCATTACATGTACTTTACTTGCTGAATTAAGAAATCTGAACAAATATGCCACTCGTTTGCACGAGAATGTACTTTGCAATGCAAAGCATCCATTCCACATGGAAATAATCACTCTTTCATTGACATTGTCTTCATTCTCATTTGCTTTCACATGAACATTTTTGTATCTTCAACTGCTTGGCATGTAGCACTGAAATCATAGTGAGGCATATGTAATGCCTCTGAAGAAATAGTGGCACAAACAGTAGTAAAGAGAAACAACAACAACAACAACAACAAAAGACTGATAAAGATATAAACTTTCACACAATTTTAAGCATTTTTTGGAACAATTTTAATCTTATCAAAACTTTTAGCTTCTACTCTAAATCAGAAGCAAGGGAATATTTAGCACAACTTTGTGAACTAATTTCCTTAGAAGCAAAACAAAGCCAATACATGCCACTCTTTGCTTAGGCCCATCCCAAACCTTAATTTCCAGCACCATTGGAAAACAATAATTCTGGGTTCTGGAATTGTTCCCTCTGAATTGCTGGACTTGTTTCCTCTGCAAAGCTAGGGCCCTTCTGATGAGCATTTTGCTCTAAGGAAATAAATAACAGCAATCAAGGTAATTGGCTCACTTTAGAGAAGATCTGGTGAAGAAACTAAACCAGGAAATTAAACTGACAAAAGATGTTGAGAAAACAGTGCATTTGTCATCAAAGCACCACCTGGTACATCTTAGCACCATCTGGTGGATTTTGGAAGTATCTATATATCACAAACTGTGAGCAAGTAAGCAACTCATTACATCATCCTCCCAAGTTAGCTGAGAAACACGTTGGAATTTTACTGCAGGCAAATGATGTAGTGCTCCTATCACAAACACCAGCTAGATAAAAATGAGCTCTGGGTGCCTCATCCATTCATCAGGGGTGTCAAACTGGAGGTCCATGGGCCAGATGTGTCACACGCAGGCCACGCCCACTCCAGCTCCGCAAAGGGGAAAAACATCATGAAACATCACGTGACGGCAATGTGACGTGCCGAGTTTGACACCCATGCACTAAATGTTCTGAGAAATACTTGAGTTCAATTATGCTAAAACCAAGAGCCTCACTTTGCAAGGGTATTCCAGCAACTGGAATATTCTTGTAAAGGATATTCAAAGTATATTCAACTGGATATTCCAGTTATATTTGGTTAAGGGGGTTTTAAAGAAAATTGTTTTGAGCTCAGTTGGGATCATGTTCCTTTTTTGCCCCTCTGAAAAAATATTCTGTCTGAATCCTTAAGGGCTATGCTTAAAGTGGGCCCGCATTTACCTAAAGTACTAAAGAAGGAAATTGCCCTGAGCAATACAGAGATTGGATGATCTGTATTATTGCCCACCAGTTAAAATTATTGCTTTATTTTCCAAAAGGTCTTTATATTTTGGATATGGCAGACAAATACAAATCAATATAGGCAAGATCCTCCTTGCTAAAACTGCAATGCCATGGTTTTTCAAAAGAGGTCATTTCGATGACAACATATGATCAAGGGCTTCCTGCAATCAAGCAAGGGGACAGAGCAGGGGTGTGAAACTGGTGGCCCGTGGGCCGGATGCGTCACACACAGGCCACGCCCACCCCAGCTCCACGAAGAGGAAAAATGTCATGATACATCACGTGACAGCAATGTGATGCTGTGAGTTTGACACCCATGGGATAGAGTCAGTGGTGAAATGGACTTACCTTCGCTACCAGTTCGGGAATGTGAGCGTGCATGCCTCTTCTGTGCATGTGCAGAGGGTCAAAAATGGGACATAATGACGTCCCAGTGGGTGGATGGAGCCTCCCACTGCCGGCGCTACCGGTTCGCACGAGCCGGATAGATCCGGCTGGATTTCACCGCTGAATAGAGTCTTAGAAGATCAAAGGGCTTAATGAGCCTTATCCAGAAATGCAAGCTCCCTTTCAGGCTCCCGAGATGCCTAACTGAATGGTTAAAATGAATAACCATTCCCAAACTCTGAACAATATTAACATTAGCACTTTACTCTCTGTCAACAGTTCTTCTCAAGGGCAAATGCAACAATTTCATGAGTTAAAAGTGTGTCCTTGTGGAGAAGAACCCATCGAATCTACTATATAGCCAAGGTTTTTTTTTTTAATTTTGCAACTTTGATAAGGATGCAAGGTCAATGGCATCAGTCCCTATCTGGTTATGTCTCAGGCAATTCCAATTTATTTTATGTTCAGCTAACCAGCACAGTTCCATTTCCTTGAATGTAGCTAACATTTGCTATACTCTTGGTCAAATTCAACAGTTTGATTATTCCTTGATGATCTAATTAGGATTGTAGGTTTGTATTTTATTTAACTTGAAGCAGAAACTGATTAATTAGTTTGTAGAGCTGTGGTTAGTAGACATAATATAAAAACAGAGAGGAGGGGATTTGTTAAAGGCATATGGCTTCTATTTTTAGTCTAATTTTTATTCTAATTCTGTTTTTATTATATCTATTTTAAAGAAATTTAAAGCTAGTTATGTGTTAGGACTTTAATGTTTTAATGCTGGAAGCTGCCCAAACTCATTCGCTATGAGATGGGTGGAAAATGAAATGAAATAATAAAATAAAATAAATAAAATAAAATAAAATAAAATAAAATAAAATAAAATAAAATAAAATAAAATAATAAAATAAAATAAAATAAAATAAAATAAAATAAAATAAAATAAAATAAAATAAAATAAATAAAATAAATACTTGACTTGAAATCCTAAAGTGTCAGTTCTTCTATTCCCAGGGTTGTCCAACACCAAGGTCAAAAGTATTAGTATTCTTCTTATCTGGCTTCTTCCATTCAACCAGCCTGCTTTCCATTGAGGATCTATATACTGCATGGACCAGAAAGCGAGCTGACAAAATATTTACAGACCCCTCGCATCCTGAACATAAACTGTTTCAACTCCTCCCCTCAGAATGCTGCCATATTGCATGCCAAAACAATTAGAGGCAGTTTCCCCACACATGCCGTCACTCCATTAAACACATAATTCCCACAGCACTGTCTTACGCCTAAGAATATCTAATCAAGTAGTATGACTGTATTACTATTATCCTTGTCATCTTTCCTCTTACCTTCTACTATTGATCTTATGATCTTCATATCACTTTGTTGTTTGTATGTACACTGAGAGTTTATGCACTGGAGACAAATTCCTTGTGTGTCCAATCACACTTGGCCAATAAAGAATATTCAAAGTTCATCTTTTGTTTCCACAGAGTGTTATAGGAAATACCATGCCTTGCCTGACTCTGACCTTTATAGGCATAGATGCATTTTAGCATTTGCTCTTATGTTTTCCAAGGCCTTCATAGTCACTCTACCAAATGCTAGTCTATGGCATATTTCTTGACTGCTTGTTCCTTTAATAGATCCTAAAAGGTAAAAGCAATTCATCTGTTTAATTTTAGCATTTAATGGGCACTTAAGGCAGGCAGCCTGCCTTGGCTTTTCATATTTATTTAAAGTATGAAAAAAATGAATGTTAACACACTTGAGGTCTCAAAGGTAATGTTACAGGAATGCTATTTTTTCTCATTAGAGTGTATCTCAGAAGATGTATCTGTTATTTGGGTACACTCTTTTCCACAAAATATAATCAAGCTTACTCTGGTTTCCCCCCAAAAAACCTTCCCTAAATCTGATTTTAAGTGACTCCTTTGTTTCTTATGCAAACTTAAATTGAATTTCCCCATTTTTTAAAATTAAGTCTTTTACTAATTATGAATTGCAGGGAAAATAATATGGATCACGGCAGTGGTGGGTTGCCCCCGGTTCAGACCGGTTCACAAGAACCAGTAGTAAAACTGAGGTCACAGGGAAGGGGCGGGGGGATAGCGGTTATCATTAAGGAAGGTCTGAAACCGAGGGAGGCCACTGTCCCTCAGACGACCGGCTGTGAATCCCTCCTTGTGAAATGGGGCCACGGGGTTCAGATGGGTTTGCTGATCACGTACCTGGCTCCCTGCCATGTGGCAGCAGCCCTGCCCGAGCTACTCAACGTCATCACCGCGGTGGCGGTTGATATCCCCAGGCTTATGGTCATGGGGGATTTCAACCTACCGTCCGTAGGCAAGGTGTCTGAGATGGCTCGGGAATTCATGGCTTCCATTACAGCTATGGACCTGACCCAGTTAATTCATGGCCCTACCCACATGGGGGGAAACACGCTGGATCTGGTTTTTGTCTCTGGACAGTGGTTGAGTGATCTTGAGACAGGGGATATAGTCACCGAGCCCTTGTCATGGTCTGATCACTCTCTCCTTTGTCTCGACCTTCGAACCGCTACACCCTGCCGCAGGGAGCCGGAGCCAGTAAGATGGTTCCGCCCCAGGCGCCTGATGGAACCTGATAGGTTCCAGATGGCGCTTGGGCCATTCCCTGAGGCTCTGGCACACGCCTCGACTGGAGACTTAGTGGCCGCCTGGGATAGGGCGGCCGCTGGAGCTCTGGACCAGGTCGTGCCTTTGCGGCCTCTGACCCGGCGCCGATCTCATTTAGCTCCTTGGTTTACTGAGGAGCTGAGGGAGTTGAAGCGCTAGAAAAGACGCCTAGAGAGTAGTTGGAGGGCCAGTCGTTCTGAATCTGACCGGACACTGGTAAGATCTCATATTAGGAATTACCTAGTGGCGATAAAAGCAGCGAAATGTAGTTACTTTGCTGCTCTTATTGCATCATCAGATAATCGCCCGACCACCCTGTTTAGGGTGACCCGCTCCCTGCTCCACCAGGAAGCGCGGGAGGACCCCTTGGAGGGTAGAGCCGAGGATTTTGTTCAATATCTGTATGACAAAATCACTCAGATTCGGGAAGATCTGGACTCTGACTGGGTAGTCTCAGGGGGAGGTACTGGGGCAGGTCTTGAGAATGTTATCTGGGATGAGTTTGATCCTGTGACCCCTGAGGATGTGGACAGGATTCTTGGGTAGACTGAACGTGACCACTTATTGGACCCGTGTCCCTCCTGGTTAGTGCTGGCTTCTCGGGAGGTGACACGAGGCTGGTTCCAGGGAATTATAAATGCTTCGTTGGGTGAGGGTGTCTTTCCTGCCGCCTTGAAAGAGGCGGTGGTGAGGCCTCTCCTCAAGAAGCCTTCCCTGGACCCGGCAATGTTGGTAAATTATCATCCGGTCTCCAACCTTCATTTTGTGGCGAAGATTGTTGAGAGTGTGGTCGCGCAACAGCTCCCCCAGCACCTGGATGAAACGATGTATCTGGATCCATTCCAGTCGAGCTTCAGGCCCGGGTACAGCATGGAAATGGCATTGGTCGCGTTGGTTGATGATCTCTGGAGGGCTCGGGACAGGGGGTGCTCCTCTGTCCTGGTCCTGTTAGATCTCTCAGCAGCTTTTGATACCATCGACCATGGTATCATGCTGCACCGGTTAGAAGAGTTAGGGGTAGGAGGCACTGTGTTGCGGTGGTTCTCCTCCTTTCTCTCTGACCGGTCGCAGTCTGTGTTGACAGGGGGACAGAGGTCAACCCCGAGGCCCCTCATATGTGGGATGCCGCAGGGGTCAGTCCTCTCGCCTCTCCTGTTCAACATTTATGTGAAGCCGCTGGGCGAGATCATCCGTGGTTTCGGGGTGGAGTACCATCAGTACACTGACGACACCCAGCTGTACATCTCCACCCCGGATCACCCCAACGATGCCCTTGAAGTGATGTCCCGGTGCCTGGAGGCCCTACGGATCTGGATGGGGAGGAACAGGCTCAGGTTCAACCCATCCAAGACCGAGTGGCTGTGGTTTCCAACGTCCCGATATAGTCAGTTGACGCCATCACTAGTCAGTGATGGGGGCAAATCATTGGCCCCCACGGAGAGGGCTCGCAACTTGGGCATCCTCCTGGATTCACGGCTATCTTTAGAAGAGCACCTGACGGCCGTGACCGGGAGGATTTTTTATCAGGTTCGCCTGATTCACCAGTTGCGTCCCTTTCTGGATCGGGACTCGTTACGCACGGTCACTCATGCCCTCGTCACCTCCCGCCTGGACTATTGTAATGCTCTCTACATGGGGCTCCCCTTGAGGAGCACCCAGAGGCTCCAACTGGCACAGAGTGCGGCCGCGTGGGTGGTAATGGGATCGTCATGGCGCTCCCATGTGACACCTCTCCTGCGCGAGCTGCACTGGCTCCCGGTGGTCTTCCGGGTGCGCTTCAAGGTTTTGGTTACCACCTTTAAAGCGCTCCATGGCTTAGGACCTGGTTATTTACGGGACCGCCTACTACCACCAATAGCCTCCCACCGGCCAGTACGCTCTCATAGAGAGGGACTCCTCCGGGTGCCGTCAGCCAAACAGTGTTGGCTGGCGGCCCCTAGGGGGAGAGCCTTCTCTGTGGGGGCACCTACCGTCTGGAATGAGCTCCCCCCAGAGATACAGAGGATCCTGGATCTGCGCACCTTCCGCCGTGCTGTGAAGACCTTTTTATTCCATCAAGCGGGCTTGGCCTAATCTCCTCCCTCTTTTAATATGTAAATTTTAATCTGTTTTTAAATTATTGGGGTGTTTTAATCTGTCCGGGCCAAAATGATTTAATTTGATTTTATCTGGTTTTTAAATTTTATTTATGTATTTTATTGCTTGGCTGTTCACCGCCCTGAGTCCTTCGGGAGTAGGGCGGTATACAAATCAAATAAACTAAACTAAACTAAACTAAAACCAATGGGAGGCCCCGCCCACTGCCCTGGATGTTGTCATCGGCAATCTGTGCATGCGCAGAAGCAAGGTGTGTGTGCAGAAGCAAGGTGCGTGCACGAGTGAAGTGAGATCCCATTGCGCGATATCGTTGCGAACCGGTAGTAAAGGTAAGTAGACCTTTACTACCCCACCTCTGGATCACAGGCATATGGTATAAATAACAACTGCCTGCAGTTTGAATCCAGCTAACTATATGGATGAACTGTATGAATCTAGCTAAACTCAGTTGTAAAATATTATGGCAAATTGCAAAGTGTATGGTAGAAGAAAAAAAAGTCAGAGATAGAAAACTACTAAAACCAAGACTTCGTGTCTTGCGGATGTTTTCTAGAACTTTCTTACTGGTCCACCTTATGGAAGAATGGAATAAGGATGCAATAAGTGTGACACAATGCTTTCAGAAAGTTTTAGAAATGCCTGAAGGAGGAGAATCTTGAATTTAAATATTTTCCTTCCTGAAAAGGATAATGGGGGGAAAAGAAGGAAAAATCCGTTAGCTGCCATTAGACGCAAAATAACTTTCATCTTAGGTTTTAAGGCTGAGATTCCACACATTTGGTGAGCGTCCATTTTGTAGACATTTGGAGCAAAAGATTACAGTACAGAAGTGTAATGTACCGAGAAGATTATGCCCCATTGCCTCTCGAAGTAACATTAACAGAGTTGGAAGGGACCTTGGAGGTCATCTAGTCCAATCCCCCGCTCACACAGGAGACCTATACTAGGGATTATAGAAAATGGAATGAAATAAAAGAGGCCGGCGTTTTTTGGAGTCTTTTGGAGTCAGGTTTTTTTGGAGTCTTAAACAAAGTTGCATAAGGAAGATGAAGATTCTTGAATCTTTGGCACGTGGTCAGTGGAAGAATTATTGATGACAGAGTCAGCCACCTTCTCAAGATGTCTTGCTGGCTTGCTTCTGCATAGCTGCTGTGACAATACTGACTGTAACTAGATAGGTTGCATTATACAAAAGCTGACTATGATGGTTCTCTGAGTTCTGGAATGATGATTTTCCTATTTGTACTTAGAGGTGGTATCAATATATGCATCCTATTGTGTAATAGGATGTTATCAGCTGACACAGTTGAACTCTATGCCCTCAAATGACCCCAGTCAGTGGCTTCATACAGATGTTAATTAAGAGAGGAAAGGGACTCAAGACCCGAAACACTCCACATAACGGGAACCCAGGACTGGACGTCTCCCCGCTACCCATACCAACTGGTATCAGCAATGGGATATGGGAAGAAACATCCATCTGGTTCAGTTCTAAGCTGGGAGAAAGACACTGGAAACATGGAGGCTGATTGGAAAGAAGGTTTAATGATGAACCACATGGGTTCTGGGCAGCTGACCATATGGAGTTGAGAGTGGGGGGTTTTATACCTTCTCTTGGGCTTTGCACTTGAGCTTCCTGTTCCTGTGCAAGAACATTTATTCTATTAGCTGTTGTCAGAGTCCCATGGGGTCATGTAGGGGTTATGTAGGAGTCATAGCAAAAGAGGAAATGCAAATCTAGGTGTTTGTCTGAGCTAAGTTTGGTTGAAGTTTGCTGGGGGGGTGCAACTGAAAAGATGTTGGGCAATTCCTTTTGTGGCTGTGGGCTAATCCTACCTTTGTTCAGAACTTGCTGCAAAATATCCTCTCTTGAATGGATTTGTGGCTGCAGTATTTGCTCTGCCTATGAATAGAGCTACCTAGATACTTGACTTCTTTCAATAAGTTCTTTATGTCTTAAGTGCTGACATCTTTTGTGGGCTATTAAGAATGGTGGGGGCTGCTTTGTGTCTCCAAGAGCATGTTTCTTCATTCCTCCTTTAGGGAAATATTCTGCCTTTCTAATATTTCCTAAAATATTAGGGGTGGGTGCTAACTTTCTACAGAAGGAAGGAGGAAAACAACTACCAAATAGTGCCTCCCACCACCAATCCTTGGAGCTTTACTGTTACAGTATCAGCATTGTATAAACTTCCTTGATTTTTTATTCATTTTTTTAAATCTACAGATCCTAATACCAGTGCAAATTTGGTGTTGGAAATGTTAGGAAGCTCCATTTTCTCATCATCCAAGCATCCCTTTGAAAAAGTGGCAGTGCTGACCTTTGTAATGAAATGTTCTGCTTCAGTTTTCAAAGATCATTAGCTAAAAATTGCTAATTGGTTAAGGGCAAGCAAGGTGTAGCTTGCCGGTCACTTTGACAAGCATCCACAGTCAAGTAGGCAATGTTCTTCAGTAGTACACAAAACAAAATAAGAGAAATGTTTGTTGATTATCATTGTGGTTTGCAAAGTATTTATTCACATAAGTGAGGTATCGGGTTGGGGCAGTGGTGGAATTCAAATGTTTTTACTACCGGTTCTGTGGGCATGGCTTGGTGGGTGTGTTGTGGCTTGGTGGGCGTGGCTTGGTGGGCGTGGCAGGGGAAGGATACTGCAAAATCTCCATTCCCACCCCACTCCAGGGGAAGGATACTGCAAAATCCCCATTCCCTCCCCACTCCTGGGGGAAGGATATTGCAAAATCTCCATTCCCACCCCACTCTGGGGCCAGCCAGAGGTGCTATTTGCCGGTTCTCTGAACTACTCAAAATTTCTGCTACCGTTCTCCAGAGCCTGTCAGAACCTGTTGAATAGCACCCCTGGGTTGGGGGCTCTGATCAAGGTGTTCGAAAACTGTTTATAAAAAAAAAAATGAACCTCTCCACAGCTCTCATCTGCAGCAGTTAAATGGAACCTGATAGTCTTCACATGTTCTGCTTGTGAAATTCCCATTGGCCATCATCAGAATTCAGATACTTGCTATAGCTGGCTCCAAATTTGTGGTCTTCAAAGATGTTAGGATTGGCAGATGAAAGGTGCTGAATGAGTGTCAAATAGGCAACCTGCTATTTCCCGGCATTTCAGATTAGTAATCCCCATAATCCCTAATCAGATTGGCCACTAATCAGAGATGGTTATGGCCGTCACAGTTCTAAACATTTTGAGAGCTCCACATTTCTCCCTTAATCTGATCCAGTTGGCTTTGTCTTAAGCAATTATGACCAAAAATTGCATCCTGAGGGCATATGTTTTAAAGCCATCTACCCATTTGAGACTAGCTAATTGCTCTTTATCTTGATGGCAACCAGTGAGAACCATTCGTGTGCCAATATCTTACAATAACCAGTGAAATGACCCTCATTATAAAGAGAAAGATTTAAGCAATCCTGCAGGGAAACGATTTTATAGCCTGTTTAGCATCTCCTATAAAATGCAATTAGAGACACGGAGAACTGAGTCAACCAAGCCCTCCTTGCATATCTTCAGTCCTCATTCTGCACACAATGTTGCCCTGGGTTTTATTTCCCCTGTGATGCTTGGATGCTCTAACATTTATGTGGACTGGCGCTTACATTTCTTGATAACCCAGAGGTCAAATACTGCAAATGATCCTTGTCATGGGAAGGAATGTTGGAATTGACTTCTAACCCAAGCTATTTTTTTGCGGAGGAGCTAAAAGCTCAGCTTTTATTTCTCAGACTATTAATCTAGCGTTTTTATGAGTCTAGATAAAATTTTTTTAGTAAGGCAGTATTTGCTGAAGGCTCCGATGCTGGGAATAGCCTTTTTTTCCATGCAGAATCGGAACCCTCACATTGGCTTTAGCAAAGGTTGCAGAAATTTAGCAGCTATAATTGAGGTCCTTTTCGTAAAAATGAGGAAAATGCCTAAAAGGAGGGCAGCTTTTGAAAAGCGCCAGCTGGTGCAGGATGGGGAAGCTCATCTCCAGAGCATGTTGGCCGGGACAGAGCTGTCTTTGGCCGGCAGTTTAGCATCTGAGCTCAATCCAAGAAGCTGGCATTTGTCTTTCAAATCCTGCTTCACAAAAGACTATGCATACTTTTGGTTGATATGCCAGATGTGTTCAATAACTTGAAATTCAATATTGTTGAACTGAGTGTGACTTTCTTCTAAGTAAACTTAGGATGATGTTAAGAGGTTTTTTTTTATTAGACAGCACTTAACTCCTTTCCCCTTGGATTAATTTTTCAATTAAGAATCCCTCTTTTTTATTATTTTATCAAAACCGTATGTTTATTTGATGCAATACAGGTAGTCCTCGACTTACAACAGTTCACTTAGTGACCGTTACAATGGCACTGAAAAAAACTCTGCACTTATAACCATTTTTCACACTTACAACCATTGCAGCATCCTCATGGTCAGGAGATCAAAATTTATATGCTTGTTCGTATTTATGATGGTTGGGTGTCCTGGGAACATGTGGTCACCTTTTGTGACCTTCTGATCAGCAAAGTCAGTGGGGAAGCCAGATTCACTTAACAACAGTGTTACTAACTTAATAACTGCCGTGATTTACTTAACAGCTGTGGCAAGAAAGAGGCAAAATTCACTTAACAACTGTTTCACCTAGCAACTGCAGTTTTGGGCTCAATTGTGATCGTAAATTGAGGACTACCTGTACCGTTAGCCATATTATAGCTGGGCTGCAAACAATAAGACTACCACTAGATGGCAATTACTGTCCTCTTTATTGCCATCTAGTGGTCATCAAAATATTTGATATACATTCTATTCATGTGTGGTCTTCTTTGTGATAAGGCTTTAATACAGGAATATGCCCAATAGAAGGCCAGTACTTCATGCTACATTCTTATTAAATATGCATCATTCAATAACTGGTCAAGATATGGCATAAAATGCTCATAAAATGCAGTGGATTATATTTGGTGCAAAAAAGAGGAACAAGTGACTAGGTGCCTGACTAGGTGGCTCAGTGGCTAAGACACTGAGCTTGTCGATCAGAAAGGTCGGCGGTTCGAATCCTTAGTACAGATCTCCTGCGTGAGCAGGGGGTTGGACTAGATGACCTCCAATGTCCCTTCCAACTCTGTTACTGTTATAAGTGGATCTTCAGTGTTCTAGATTTTAATTTCCATCAGTCTGAGGCAAAACTGCTAATGGTGAGAGATGATGGAAACATCCAAAGATGTCTGGAGTGTCATAGGTTCCACCCCAGGTTTAGAATGCAGATTTGGGGAGAAACATTTACTCAGAGACGCTATTGAGGTGATCCTATTTCATAAGAATAGAGCTTCTTGTCTTCATACAATCTCTGTACATGATGCCAAGAGAAGGAAAACAAGCCACCCAGGATTTCTGGAATTCTTCCGAACTTCTTTTCCAGCTGTGGTAAAAGGTTTTTTTTCCCCCTGCGATATAAAGGAACACATGGCATCTCTGTGCCTGTGTTTCTTATCTCCTTTGTGTCTCATCCAGCTGTGCATATTGTGCAAAGAGAAGGCAGCATAGACCCTGCTTCAGCGGACTGGGACAATTGACCGTAGCCAACTTGCCACGGACAACTTGCCGTGGGATGACTCGCCACAGGACAATTAAAGAAATACAAAAGTTAAAGCAAGTTAAATTAAGTTCAATGGAACTATAGCCAATAATAATAAAATATAGTGAATCTGAAAAATACAAGAGTTACAATAATTGAAACTGACCACGTTTTCATACTGTGATGAAACCATTAATACAGCGTTGAATTGTCCTGCATTGAGTTGTCCTGTGGCGAGTCGGATGTGCTGAATTTGCTGTGGCGTGTTGGCCATGGTGTGTTGTTCTTAGACCTCAGAGTCATAGGATTGGGAGGAAGGAAGGTTTGGAGTTCAGAATGGAGCAGTCAAAAACATTCTGAGCTCCTGTTTAACTACCTTTCCCATAGGGATAAATGGGGAAATTTGGGGATTTCTTTCTCAGCAATCCCCCATTTGATTTGTTCATTTTTCTACTTTGATTGGGGGGATTACTATTTTTCCAACACCAAATTTGTTCCCACTCTGTTCCCATTCTTCAAAGAGTGGTCTTGTTGATGATCAGTTAAACTTCCAATCGTCTTTATGTGATTTCTTTCTAATTTTTTTTTGGGGGGGGTGTTGGGAAGAATAATAAATGTTACATTTCATTCTCTGTTCAGACACTTCTTTCCTCCTGTTGCCCAAAAGGAAATGTTGATATAACCTATCCTTAATCATACGTATCCAGAGCATCATAGTGTTTTCTTATGCATGATTGCATGTACTCTTAACTTAGCTTCAGCGGTGGGTTGCCCCGGACCAGTTCTATAGAACTGGTAATAAAACCGGAGGGAGGTTCCATCCACCCACCCCGACGTCATCAAAATGCTTCTGCGCATGTGCAGAAGAGCACATGGCCCCGTTGCAAACCGGTAATAAAGATAAGTAGAACCCACCCCTGCTTAGCTTGATACAATAAATCCTCTAACCTTGGCGGGGGGAAATGTGGGTGGAAATAGGAAAAAAAAGCAATAAACATATACATCATTCAGCAAAAGGATGAAAGGTTTTCATCCTTGTGAACAAATGGACAAGAGGCAAAGTGGTTGTTGAGCTCAGGCAGGTCTTAGAGACTTCAGGAAACAGAATGGTGTGTCTCTGTCATCCTTAGGCTTATGCTATTGACATAAGTCTATGTGCCAGATTTCAGCCATCTTACATGTGTGTGAAAAGGAACAGAATTCAGGAAGAGAGTATCATGTATGCTTTAAATATTCTTTGTCTTCTTAATGCAGAGGTCAGCAACCTTAAACCCTCAAAGAGCCACAAAGTTTCTAACCGAAACTCCCCCGTTCAATTCTGGAGTTGACTGGAAGTCTGGTTCCCCCACCAGACCTCCTCCTCCTCCTAGGAGGAGACTAGGAGGAGTCTCCTCTTAGTGCGGTGTCCTTTTTCCTCTACCTGCCCTAACCAAAAGCCCTATCAATTGTGGAGTCAACCGGAACCCCCCCCCTTGCCATACAGTCTCCTCCTGGCACGTCATGCTCCTCTCCCCCCCCAACTGGAAGCTCCTCTCAAAATTGTGGCACCAACCAGCAACAGGGAGCCACAGCAGAGGGATGAAAGAGCCACATGCGGCTCCAGAGCCACAGGTTGCTGACCCCTATCTTCATGGTAGGAAGGATCCTCAATGGGTAATCAGTATTGCATTTTTTCCAATTCTTTGCTTTAAGGTGATGTCTTTAGGATTATATTATACTGTATCATCAATAATGAACTAGAGAATACTGGTTCCTTGGAAGACGGTTAGCCATGTCCTTGTAAACTTATCTTAAATCCTACTTTTGAACAGAAAACTACAAAAAAAAAGGGTGACAATTTAATTGCGATCTTCTGCTAGAAAGCAGCACAGCCACATAAAAGGAAAAATTCTGCCCATAATGAATGCATTTTAATGTCAAAGAGCTTCAGAAAAGGAGTGAAAGTGCATTTATTTTAACCTAGTCATTTGTGCCCCAGCAAAAAAAGAGTACAACATGTTATTGATGTGCTGCGGCTGATGAAAACATTTTTTCTTTCTGGACAAACTGAGGCTAAAAGCACATGGAAAGACTTGGTCCTGGCATAGACATATTTTGCTTGTAATATTAGCAGATATATTCACCTGAATACAGATAGGCAGTTTCTGCATGCATACATATATTTACATATAATATTAGCCATTAATCAAACAATTACCTTTGAACTTAAGTTGAGATACAGACATAGTGCTGCAAACATATTTATTTAGTTTTCCATTTGCGATAATTGTAAAGGAAAAATATCACAAAACACGTACAGGACATTGACAGCAGGAAGAGCGGGACAAAAATGTTATGGATAGACTTTACCCATTTCTGAGAAGAGAGGCAAAAGAAAAAGAAGCAACCAGAAAGCATTTTTTTAAAAAAATCCAGATAGAAAGTTGTCTCTTTGGGTTTGATTGGATTAACTCTCTACTACTCCCTATCCCAACCCAATTTCCTCAAGACTGGTTTAAGATTGGCTTAAATTGATGACCTACAATTGCAATAATCCCAGCCATTATTGCTTTTAGACATGCAACTCAGATAAATCTGGATAACCCCAGATTGGAGAAACAAGATCTATAGATTTCAGCTGATAAATGTCAGATCTATTTTGGAACAGCACAGATATCTGCTTTACATTTACTTACATCTGCACTCAAACATCTGCACTCAGGACATTCTGCTTTTGCAGATTTTGAAAAGGAGGTTCTTTTTAATGTATCACTCATTTTGGAGAAGTAAACAATCTGTTGTCCTTTCATTTGGTTGTCCCACCTGTTCTTCTGGAGAAGTGAGTTTTAATTGATCTTCTCCTCCATCTTGAGATGGGACTGTGCTAGACATTGGCTGGGGTTCAGGCAGCATGATAGGTTTTCCAGCATGCATTGAATTCTCTAAATAAAAGACATCAGAAGGTTGATCTACTAATGGGTCTCCAGTACTAGAGATATGCTCTTTTAACCAATTTCCAAAACATGGTGTCCACCCAAACCCTTGGGTTGCACGGTGTTCCTTCCTATCAGTTTCACTCACAGCTTCATTTCTTATGCCTTGTGGTTGTGGAAACCTTAAAGCTGCCCTTTCAAACTCTCTCTTGGGCTGATTTACCTCCACAATATGAGCAAGAACAGTATGTCCATCCCCTCTGATACTATTTTTAGAGCAAAGTATACCCTTGGAAGGAAATAATCCAGTTTCATAGATGGTATCACTTGTTAGGCCTAATAGAGAATTGGAGCATGGAGGGCCCATCTCTAGATCTGCTACTTCTTCCCCAAAGTCACCTGGATATTCTCTGTGATTAGACTTCAAAGAATTGTTCCAATGATTAGACTGGATGCCAGCTAGGTATGCAGGACGCCTGGCATGCAAGGCATGGCTGCCTTCTGGATAAATTGGACTATTTTTTTGTTCCCATGAAACCATCTTGAATTGAGGTGCAATTCTCAAAGGTGCCAGAATATTTTCATTTGCCCCTGGGGACTCACCTGCACAGCAAAAATAGTTGATAATAGGTTGGGAGGTGATGGCTTCATGTTCTCTTGGATATACCCCTGTATTAGGATAATTTCTCCTTTCAGGAGCATTATTACTTGAAAAGGGTGCACTGATATGTATGGCCTTCCATGTATCTTCAGTATATGTTGGGTTTCTTCTGATGTTTGAGGAGTGCGTATTAAAATAGGATGAAGTTTCTTTGGGAGCAGATGAGTCAGCCACTTTGGGAGCCCATGTATCTCTTTCATCATAAGGTGATCTTCCTTGGAAAAGATTACTAGTTTGTGATGGAGGGTATGGTCCAGGGTATCGTGGATTCCTCTCTGTGTGTCCATGTGTGTTGCTTATATGATATGGAACATTTTCATAATGTTCTGAACCATGAACTGGAGAATGTTCTGGAATCCGTCTGTTAATTTCCTCATATGGCAAATTGCCTCTGTCATTGGCTGGTTGTTCTGTATAATATTTGGGATTTATACTTGGATTATAGGGAGGATTTTGGTATTGTATGTCAGGATCAGCCAAATGTTTTTCATGGGGCCATATATTTTGCCTGGAATATAATTCATTCTCCTGCTGAATGCTTCCATGATATTCGCTCCTGTGCATTTGATATGAAGGTGAAAGGGGCGAATAAGATGGCCTTTCTCTTTGCCCTGGAGGCTCTATTGTAGGCAAGTTCTCTTCGTCCTCCCAAAATCTGGGATGAAAGGAAGGAGCTTGCTGCCTGTAAGAATTCTTATCGGAATAAGTAGCACGTCCCCTCTGATGAAAAGAATCTGGAGAGTATGCTGAGTTATATCCTGGAGGAGCCCCTTTAACTACCTCTAAATCTTTCTGGTTCCACATTTGGTTTTGTAAAGATGGAAATTGTTCTCTCTGATGATCAGGATGAATAAAGGCTTCTTTTTCAAATGGAGTTCCCCTTGTATCCGAAAATAGGTCTTGATGGGATTGACTGTTTGTCTGTTGTTTTCTAGAAGGATGATACCTATCCGTGTTTTCTTCCACTTTGTTCAGAGAATGGCCTTCTGGTGGAGAACTAGATTGTTTATTACCTCCATATGCTGGATTCCTATTCCACTGAGATCCTGGATCAGAGCTAGGATGAGCTCTCCAGCTTGATGGATTATTTTCAGGATAATGGAATTTCTCTTCTTGCCCATATGAGTTTGGCCTATTTTTTGCTGGTGGGTAATTTAATTCTCTGTTAATTCTTTGCAGATTAGCTCTATGAACTGAATTGTCTCTATAAATCCAAGGGTCTTCTGGATTTTCAGCTTGCATCGATGGATTTCCTCTAGAAACTAAAGTGTTATGTCTTGAATTACCCATATCTGGGTTGGGTTTATAAATATATGAACCACGTCCCCTGGATTGTTGACTACCTGAAAAAAAGTTGTGAAAAACATTGGTATTTGTAGACTTAGGTCTATAGTTTGATTGATCAAAGCCATTCTGGGATGCTTCATTTTGTCCTGACATATGACCAGTAGGAGAAGGTGTTGGGATTCCATTTCCGCTAACAATTGTTTTTGAAAGACCTGGAAAGTTGGCCTCGTTATTTGTCGTGCTGAGTCCTGAAAGAGTAGCATTCCCTCCATTGCTGGCTGCAATGGTTGAATTTGTGTCTGAAACTGTTGAGTTTGTTGTAGGATCTGATGCTGGATTCTCTTTAGGGGGTTCTTTTTCTTTGGGTTTCTCAAAGTCTTGTTCAAACATCTCTTCAGAATAATAAGGAGGCCGATTTCCTAACCCATGGTAGCCATATCCAAAATATGGAGTCTAAAAATGCAAAGGAGAAAATGAAATGGTCTAAAATAATCATAACTTAATCAGATGTTTCTGTTTGTCCTAAAAAGCCAATGATTCTAAAGAGATCTTAACTCCAGGGTATAATTATGATAAAATAAATTTGATTCAATGTGCAGTAAACGTAAGCTTTAGAACCGTGATGATGAACCTATGGCATGCGTGCCAGAGGGGGCACGCAGAGCCCTCTCTGATGGCAGGCGAGCCGTCACCCCAGTTCAGATATGTGTCAGCACTCCAAGCTGCATTCACTCCAGTGCTGACATAAGAAGGAGAAGGTGGGGGCATCTGGCAAGAGGATGTTTGACTTTTCACCTACTTATTTTCCCTGGAGATACTATCCCCTATGAGATGGGTTGGGAGGGGGGAAATTCCTTTGAGCTGAAGTAGTAGATAACAGCAGAGTGACTTGTAAGATGGCCAATGAGAAGCAGAGCAGTGGGGAAAGGAAAGGGAGGGTTTGGACCAGGAAGTCAGTGTTGGCTGCGACTGAGTTGGAGTTTTCGATTGTTGTGCCTAATAAATGAAAGATTTCGATCAAGGACTATTTGTTTGAAATGCAGTTTATTTGAGACGACACTGAATCCTGACACTATGCTGCGCACGCATCTCCTGCCAGTAACCTGGTCTTCAGGTTTCTACCATGCATGTGTGGGGGGTAGGATGCTTGTGGGGGCATGTGCACATGCGTGGGGGTTGCACGTGCATGTGTGGGGGCGTGGGGTGTTCATGGGGGCTGCTTGTGCATGTGCAGGGGACGCATGTGGAGAGGCCATGCACGTATGCATCGGGGTGGGCTCCATGCAGGGGGCAGTGCACACATGCATGGGGGCCAGGTCACATGCGCAGGGGCCACACATGCATTGCATTTGGGGGGGGTGCATGCACACGCATTCACAAACGCTTTGGGCACTCAGTCCGAAAAGGTTAGACATCACTGCTTTAGAACATTAAATATGGTGATGTATACAACTCTGGTATAATCAAGGTCTCTTTGAAAATCATGGTAGCTCTTCTCAAGCTATGCCCCAGTTTTTCTTTTCTTGTAGCTCATATATAGATTAGTGCATTTCATTGTTATACTTACCCCTTCTTCATTGCTGACAGGTGGCTGTCCAAATGGCATATGCTAAGGAAATTAATAAATAAGTCAGGAAAGATTGGGGAAATACAGGATGGAAGGCTTAAATAGCTATGGAATAATAATTCAATGTTTATCAGTCAAGTATATTATTTAAGACAATTTTGTCTCTAAAAACAGAGCATTGACAATCATAGTAATAATGAAAGATTTACCTGATAGGTTAAGAGAAATCTGATTGACTAACTGACTGACTCTTTCTAATAGTAGTGATATACAAGTAAGCTATTTATTTCTTCTAGCAGATCATAATGATTAGCTTGCCAGTGAAATATTAGAAAGAGTTGTAGGGACCACATATTTTATCTGAGTGGGATCTCATATAATCTTGGGACTGTTCATTCCTGTTCATGATTTTGGCTTTATTATTTTGGGAGTAAAAATATCTGGTTGCCCAGACCAACTTAACTGAAAATGTGAGCTACAACTGGCATGGTACCTTAATTACTCTGATTAGAGCAGTATTGACATTGTGAGGTGAGACTATGCAATTATTGTAGGCAGGCAACAGGGGAAAAAATAAACATTTAAAATACTTAAAATAGACCATCTCTATTATAATTGGTAACAATTAGACACCAAATTGTTAATTTTAGTAGGAAACAAACCCACTGCATTTTAGTGGCATGACAAAAAGGGAATTGTTGACAAATTGGTTTGATTGTTAAAAGAATTGGTAACCCTTTATCACAAAGCAATAAGTCTTAAAACAGAATATCTTTCTCCCTGATATGACCCATACTGTTGTGGTTGGAAGCCTCTTGGACCAAAAATCTAGAGTAAAAACAACGGTCAGATGGCTTTGAAGTTGTCGTGATAATTAAATGGTAACCATGTTTCATTGATATCTTGCCTTAAGGCACGGATCTCCAAACTTGGCAACTTTAAGACTTGTTGACTTGAATTCCCAGAATTCTACAACCAGCCAATTTTGGAGACCCCTGGCTTAAGGTGATGTCTCCAGGATTACTTCATCAATAAATAGACAGAGCATACTGGTTCCTTGAAAGATGGTTATCTGTGCTCTTTTAAATCATCAATGGATAATCAGTGTTGCATTTTTTTCAGTTGTTTGCATGTACACTTTGCTTTAAGGTGATGTTTCTAGGATTGTATTATATCATAAATAAAGAAATAAAGAATACTGGTTCCTTGGACGATGGTTAGCTGCGCTTCTGTAAACTCATCTTAAATCCTGCTGGTTTTGAACACAAAACAAAAAAAAAATATGACAATTTAATTGCTATCTTCTGCTAAAAAGCATTAGAGGCAAATGAAAGGAAAAATTTCATCCATGTCAAATGTATTTTAATGTCAAAGAGCTCCACAAAAGGTGCACACAGGGTTTATCTCCTTCTTTGTATCTTCACAGCAATCTTGTGAGGCAGGTGTAATTGAAAAACGATGGCTACAACTCAACCAGTGAGCTTCATGGCTACAGGAAAATACAGTCTAATGATTATTTGATTCATAACTGTAACTCATTGGACACTTTTCTTTAATTCCCAGAATACTCTCCTAGATAAGTATTCTGGACTTGAAATCCATACATCTGAAGTCTTCAGCTTGACGAAGGCCACAGTAATGATTAGTGTTTTGTAAGAATTATGCTGGATTTAGTTGTATTTTTGCAGCAGAATTCATGAGCACGTCATAATAGATAATATTTCCAGAACAGGCTTTGTCTCATGGGTTTGAATGCAGGAAGCATTTTTCCACTAAGGCAGTATGTACCACTCATGGACTTTTATATCACCATCTCTATCTCTACCCCTGTCTCCCCAAGGTATTTTTTTTTAATAGACCAAAAAAAATAACAACTATAAAACTACTGTATAATCAACCAGCTTCGGATTTCTACATTAAGTATAATTGACTCACCTGTGGAAAATGCCAAGGTGGTTGTGAATATGGAGGAAAGCCCTGGAAAAGAAAAGGAACCAGTTATGTATTTATAATATAAAAATAATTGCAGTGTCACTATGCAATGAGTGCAGCAGAGTAATCTTTTGAGGCAGCCTTCGGTTACTGAAAGGACTACAAAATATTTCTGTTCTGGTAGCTTAATTCTAAATAATATCGGCAGTGGGGGGAAAAATTACTTCTTTGAATAGATGTACCCAAGCTATCTAATATTTGCTTCTGGGCAATAGGTGCCATTTAAGATGATGGAATTTTACTCCTGAAAAGACAACAAAGGATTGCAGTGTGTGTGATTTACAATATGAGAACTTGGAGCTGAACACATGAATGGTATAGTAATGACACTATTAGGTTATAACCTGAAAATCCAAATGGAATTAGATCCTAGGTCAGGGGTGGGCAAATGTGGCCCTTTTACAACCTGTGAACTTCAACTCCCAGAATTCCTGAGACAGCCAAGCTGGCTCAGGAATTCTGGGAGTTGAAGTCCACAAGTCATAAAGGGGCCATATTTGCCCACCCCTGTCCTAGGTATTGGTGATTTTTATTAAGTGAACAAGCCTTGGTAAAGACCACACTTGGAATATTGCATCCAGTTCTGGTCACCACAGTATTAAAAATATATTGAGAATCTGCAGAAAAAAGCAACAAAGAGGAATAGGGAACTGGAGGCTAAAATATATGCAGGAATTGGGTATGTCTAGTCTAGTGAAAAGAAGGACTAAGGGTGACCTGATAGCAGTGTTCCAATATTTGAGGGGCTGCCACAAAGAAGAGGGGGTCATCCTATTTTCCAAGGCACCAGAAGGCAAGACAAGAAGCAATGGTTGGAAACTAACCAAGGAGAGAATCTACCTATAACTAAGGAGAAATTTCCTCACAATGAGAACAATAAACCAGTGGAATGACTTGCCTTCAGAAGTTCTGGGTGCTCCATCACTAGAGGCTTTTAAAAAGAGCCTGGACAGCCATGTGTCTGAAATGGTGTGGAGTCTCCTGCTTGAGCAGGCATTTGGACTAAAAGACCTCTAAGATCCCTTCCAACTCTGTTATTCTGTTATATCTGTGCAACCTTCCTTTCAATGCATGTTATTTTATTTTTATGCAAATACTGCATGTACATATTCCAATGGAGTCTCCCAGAAAACTAATTAAATAACCCAGTAAATGTTTAGAAAATAAACAGTGCAAGTCAGCTCTAAGATTGGAAATAAATTCCCAGAGTGGTACCTGTATTAATCCAACACAATGACTTGTGTAGAGCAGCTTAGTGATGTTTTACAAATGTGTGTTTGATTTTTGATCATAAATAAATGTCACATGTATTATGTTAGTCAAGTGCAGCTAAGCCAACCAAGAGATTTGTTGCCTCTTACAGACTAATACATTTATTTGACATAAGCTTTTGTGGAGTCCATTTGAGTAAATACATGCAGTATTCTCTTGAGTAAATATTATAGTTTCAGAAACATCTGAGAAAAGCTCTTATCACACTATGTGTTTGTGTTTGTGTATTACATGGTACACAGAAATATGTTGATTATGTTTTGGTCAGTATCAGCTGGGTTTGTACCAGTGGTGGGTTCCTCCCGGTTCGGTCCGGTTCGGCCGAGCCGGTAGCGGTGACGATATGACGTCACCGAACCGGTTCTCCTCCCCCCGCCCTCCCACCCCCCCACCCCCCCACCCACGTTATTCTTACCTTTTATTTGGTCCCACCCCCAATCTATTGCTGCCTCCTGAGTCCCAGCTGATGACTAGAGGGAAAAAAACTGTTTAAACTCTTGCCGCGGGGCTTCAAAAGGCCATCCTACAGCTGATCAGTGTTAAAAGCAAACAAATGAGTTGGGTCGTAAGTGCGAGGACTGGTCGTAAGTGCGAGGACCTTCCAGAAATGACTCTGACCAGCTAGCCACGCCCACCTAGTCACATGACCTCCAAGCCACACCCACAAAATAAGCCATGCCCACAGAACCTGTAGTAAAAAAAATTAGAACCCACCCCTGGTTTGTACACAAAGTAGAACATAAATGTAGTTTCAAACCATGGCTGAAAATTTAGCAAACTAAATTAAGCCAAAATCAAATAACCTGAAGCAACTGTGAACCAACTGACTCAACTAATGAACAGAGTAAACATTTTGTCCTCTCCTAATCTCTTTCTTCAACTTGGAATGTTTATTTCTAAAAGAATAATCATTCTTGTTCTTATTTGATGCCGTCAGGATCCTACAATTAGCAATAACACTTAGACTTATATACTGCTCTATAGTGCTTCACGGCCCTCTCTATGTTGTTTACAAAGTCAGAGTATTGCTGGATCCTCATTTTATTGACCTTCGAAGGACGGAAGGCTGAATCAACCCTGAGCTGGTGAGAAATGAATTCCTGGCAGTGGAATGCAGATTTAACCTGCAATACTGCATTCTAACCACTGCACCACCACGGATTTTATCATAATCTCAAACCTACTCGTTTACCTGGGGCTGTTGCTGTTTTCCCTCCTTAGGATGCTGAAATGGCACTTGTGGGTACGTCTGAGATGGGTTGGTCTTTTGTGGCTGTTTTGGCAGAGGTTGTGGCTGCTGATATCTTGGTTGCTGTGGGGGTAACTGTGGCCTTTGGTTGGGCTTCTTAGTTTCTGGAATTTGTTGTGGCTTCTGTTGGGGAAGCCTAGACGCTTGATGTACTGGTGAGGCTGATTGTGGCCAGAGGAAAAATCTCTGCAGTGGCAATACAGGCCACTGGGGGAACATCTGTGGGTAATTTGAATGATAGCCATAAAAGGAACCAGCAATCTGAAATAAAAGTTTTTTTAAAAAAAAAATTAGTGTAGAGTTTCAGCACACGGGAATCAAATGTTTAATGTTGTACCTTGTTGCACTTCCACTGTATTTGGGTTTTGCAACACTAAGAGGTTTTAGATACACTTATATATTTTGCATGGCAAAAATGTACAGAGATTTAGGGCTCCTATGTAGCAGCTTCTATGAGCCAGCAGTGTGATGCAGCTGTCAAAAAAGCCAAAGGCTGCATTAATAGCAGGAATAGAATCAAGATCACATTAAGTACTAATTCCACTTTATGGTGCTTCAGTAAGACCATACATGGAATATTGCACCCAGTTTTGGTCACCACAATGTAAAAAAAGATTAGAGGTTCTGGAAAGAATATAGAAAGGAGCAACAAAGATGGTTAGGCTACTGGAGGATAAAATATGAAGAACGGTTGTAGTAATTGGGTATGTCTAGCTTAATGAAAAGAAGGACTAGGGGTGATGTGATAGCAGTGTTCCAATATCTGAGGGGCTGCCATAAAAAAGAGGGGGTCATCCTATTCTCCAAGGCACCTGAAGGCAGGACAATAAGCAATAGATGGAAACTAATCAAGGAGAGAAGCAACCTAGAATTAAGGAGAAATTTCCTAACAGTTAGAACAATTAATCAGTGGAATGACTTGCCTCCAGAGGTTGTGGGTGCTCCAACACTGGAGGTTTTTAAGAAGAGATTGGAGAACAATTTGTTGAGATGATAGGGTCTCCTACTTGAGCAGGGGTTTGAACTAGAAGACCTCCAAGGTCCAACTCTGTATATTCTATTATTCTGACTGGTTTGATCCACTTTGGAGTTGTTTCTCAACTTCTACTCACGCGTGATACAGACTGGTTTTTGGACCCTCTTGAATATCAGTTTCCTCTTATTTTGGCTGTGTCTACACCACTGTTTTAATAACATATAAACATGGCTGAAACTATTGAGCAAAGTGCTAGTTACAAAGATATCAGCATATGATGCTGTCACCATCACAATTTGCAATGAATTGTGGGAGAGGAAAGGTGGCTTTATATCTCTCTTAGTAACCCTCAGGTTTCCTGGAATATAAAAAGGAGTTGCAGTTGATTTGTTTTCTTTATGGATGAAATGGGGATAAGGAAATTTCTGTTGTTACAGGAGCCATGCCAGCTATAGAAGACAGAGCGGTGGCTGAATGCCATTTTTATTTCTTCTCATTGTTTAGCTGGAGGCAGCATTGATGGGCTCATAGTAAGCAAGTTCTCAGCATTTAAAGGTCAACATAACTGAATATGATCAGAGAACAGTTTTGATATACCTTGGAGGGTTTAGGGACAAAAATATTCTTTGTTTGTTTTTAATGGAAAATGTAAATAAAGACTACGTAAAAAAATAAATATATGGGTAAATCATCTGTAAATGTACTCTTTAACAATAACTATCCAAGAATTTAGATAGTATCACAAGATTCTTCTATGCAAAGGCTTCATGAAGGGGATAAACACAAAGTGAGAATACTTGAATTATATCTTAAACACATTTTCTAAAATAATTTTAGAAAATGATGCCATCAACTTTGGGTTTTTTTAAAAAATAATGTTTAATCCAATTTCTAAGCCACCTAATTTAGCAAATCCTAGATGGCTAGCAAATAAAAGAAAGTGAGAAATTAACCCCATTTCTAAGCCACCTGAAAATCCTGGTGACTAGTGAGTAAAAGAAAGAAAACAAGCATTAAAAAAAAAAGAGATCAATTCTTTGGAAATAACATCACTGATTAGTATTTCTATTGCATGAAATTTTCAGTAGATATTGCAACATTTAGACAGGTGTAGGGGGATACAATTATAAAAGCACTACATTGCCTGGAAGAAATCTAACATTTTCCCAGCTAGAAGACACTGACAACTCACACTGCAAAATATGAGTTCTGTTTAGAAGGGAAGCATATTTTTGGAAGAGATGGGTTGTACGGAAGCCCACATGACGTAGTATGAAATTTTAATGGGTATTTTCAGTAAAAACTCTAAGTAGGGTCTTCCGGATAATGTTAACATTCAAAGATATAAGAACATATGCAAAATTTTAACATGAATTAACCTGCAATTAGCAAGGTGACAACACTTGTACTGAATCTACTTCCAACTGATAGGTATTTTCTATGGTTTTAAGACCAGGTACTTCCCAAGAGGCCTTTCAACTTTGCAATGTCATTGGGTTATCATTCAGTAATCCAGACCAGGAGAAGAATTTTGATTGAAGTCTTCATGTTTGGATTATTTACAGTAATAAACATGTTACCAGATTAGAACCAGAATTAGGGCAGTGGAGACAGGTAATATCTAAGTGATTAGATGTATATTTTATTCAGCAGCAAGTGAGTGCTGTATACAGTGACATTACTGGAGGACATTTAACCTGCATTTTTTCTAGAAGTTTGGACTTATGTTTAGATTTCTTTGTTTAGAGTTTTATCCTCACATTTTGCTGCCCATAGTGCAAAAATGCCTTTCTTTTAGAAGACACAGCCTCCCGATGCACAACATTCACTGTTTCATTTGCAGCACCTGATTTTGGCTTATCTTGAAAATCTAATTAGGATCACAGTTGGTTAGTAGAATTTATGCAATGTAAGTCAAAAAATATTTTCTGGAACATTTCTTTAATAAGGTTCGGTAGGTGTTGGTTATTCCTGTCCTTTCTGATATATCTTCTGAATTAAATCCAAAGCATCGCACAGCCCTTTTGATTAGTACCTGGATGGGAGACGAAGAAACTTCAAGGTTGTATGCGGGCAGAAAGGTTGATAAGGAAGGCAATGGCAAATCACTTTCATATTATTGCAATGAAAACCACAGGGGCATGACCAACTGAGGTTGGCTCAAAGGAGAATTTACGCTAGTAACAAGTAGAATGTTATGTCAGATCATATTTCTATGTCTGTCATGCTTCAAAAAAGCTGCTTTATAATCTGGCCTTTATTATACTCCTTTTAAAGCTGAAATGTTGTTTTCAGCTGCTTTTGTTTATGACCCTTGCCTCAGAGGATACTAAGAACTGGCATATCCTACTATAAAATAAAGTTAAAAGTAAATGAAATCTGATGAGACCAATATCATCTCTTTCCAACCTTCATACTGAGTGAGCTGGAAGCCTCTTAGCAATGATAGATTTCTCTCCAATTCTTACAGTAACTTTTCAAAAGTAATACATTTACATTTAAATTTCAAGATTCATTTTCATTTACTGTACATTTCATTGTGTGTAATAGTCCTATTTTTCCAAGAAGAAGAAAAAAGACTTACTTGTGGTGAATTTATATAGCCATATGGACCAAACTGCATCATCTGTAAACAAATACATTTATTATCTTGTGTCTTGTAGGTAAATAATAAAATAGTTCATTAGGCTGAACTACTGATGGATGTAATAGATGGGAATGGAAACCCTCAGGAGTATACCTTCAAGTCTCAGAGAAAAGATGTAAAGGAAATGCAAAAATCAAAACAATAATGGGTGTGATTACAACAGGTTTTGTTGATTTTTTTACTGTAATTCATATATGAGTCTTTTAACAAATATTGATTTAATCGTATTACCAGTGTCTTAGCAATAATAATAGCATTTAGACCTATATACCGCTTCACAGTGCTTTTCAGCCCTCTCTAAGTAGTTTGCAGAGTCAGCATAATGCCCCCAACAATCTGGATCATCATTTCACTGACCTCAGAAGGATGGAAGGCTGAGTCAACCTTGAGCCAGTCAGGATCGAACTGCTGGCAGTTGGCAGAATTAGCCTGCAATAACTGCATTTTAACCACCATGCATTTTATTAAAGCATGGCTAGTTGAGGAATTCTGAAATTTGAAGTCCACCCATCTTAAAGTTTCCAATTTTGAAAAACACTTCTAGACCATCACTCTCAATGCTGGAAATAAAATTGACCACTGATCATTCAAGCCTGCAAATCCTACACTATTTCAGAATAGTTCAGTTGGCCCGATGTTAAAGAAATCATGAGATCATAGCCTTAAACATAACCATCTGGACCCAGAAGTAATCCCAGTTCTTCCAGATTTTTCCTCTTAAAGGAAAAGGGTGCTTTCAAAATATATCAAAGTTTTATTTTTACTTTTAGGTATTTAAAAAGATGAGTTTATTTATTCTCAGCTACATTATTCATACATCTAAATGGGCTTTGTTTTCTAAGAATTTCCTCTCCATAATTTTATCTGTGCTAGATATTGACCCCTGGTCTTCTGAAGGCAAACTATGTATTTCACCTTTGTCCCCTAACAGTGTCTTCGCCTCTGAGTTTGCATACTTCATGGTCTTCAAAGTAGATAATGACTCTGAGCATCCACAGATGGATTAAGTGATGGGAGAAAAGTTAACCTGTGGGATCAGGGGTCATTTTTGCTTGAATTAATATATCTAAGGCCTCCTTTCCAGGAAAAAAAAGTGGAAAATGTACTTACTTCTTCACTTTTGCTTCCATATCCTGCCTTGCGTGGTTTGCGTAGCTAGAGAGAAGATAGAGATAGATATATGACTGAGTTATGACAAGGAGAGAATTAAAAAATGAAATTCAATAAAGTGTCTGGTTCTGAAATACTCACCGGACCAGCATAAGACATGCCTACAAGGCATAGATATAGCAGAATTAACTTCATCCTTCAACTTCTCCACTAAGTAGAGATAAACACAATGAACAGTCCATTACACACTTACACACAGTGGTTTTAGAGATCAAATCGGAAAAGAGTATCTTCACATATTCCTCATGTTATCATGAGGAGATGTCAACGTGCTTGAAATGATTACTGGGGAAAAAAAAGTTAATTCTTCTCACAGTGCAAAGCAACCACAGTTGGAAACCATGCCTTTAAATAAGCTATGGATTTATTGTGAAAAAACTAAATTTACCACAGTAAGAAAACCCTGAAAGTTTCTCTGCAGTAATTTCTGCTGACACAAATGCTTGAAATGTAACCTAACAGACAAAGGTGTTAACTTGGGGGTATTCTATACCATTTTTGGCTGTTTCTTAGATCAACTTCAAAACCTTCAAAATTATTGATTGTTCAGTAGTCCCAAAGCCTTTCCTTCGCTTTCCAGATGTTTGCATGCACTGATGCGTTCATCCCCATCCCTTTCTCATATTTATCTCTTTGACACAAAAACAGACCCTTTCTTCTTCTTCTTCTTTTTTCTCTTTTCCCCTGATTGTATCATTGTTCCTGTGATATAACAATGTCAAAGATATAGGGCACAGGTTGTTCTTTTCTTCCTATTTTCCATGGTTGGTCATCAGAAACTTTGTAGCAAGGAAGAACTAATATTTCATTTCTATAGAAGCAAAGTACAGTGTTCCTAGAATGCACAGAAGTCTTCATTTAAAGACTTTTACGGGAAGAGAAAGGAAGCTATGTAGTGCTATCGTCGGGGGGGTGGGTGGGTGGTGAGAAAGCAAGAAAGCATACATCATCCAGACTGGATAGAAACAAAAAAGTAGGAGATGTAAGGATTAAATGGAGAATGAATGTCTATGGTTGTGGATCAGTGGTGGGTTGTCCCCGGTTCAGACCGGTTTGCAAGAACCGGCAATAAAACCGGCGGGAGGCCCCTCCCACCACCCCGGATGTCATCATTGGCGATTTGTGCATGCGCAGGAGCAAGGCACACACATGAGCGAAATGACTGTGTGTGCGCAATCCCGTTGTGAACCGGTAGTAAAGGTAAGTAGAACCCACCCCCGTTGTGAATAGTTCATTGACTTAACAGGCATTATTATATGAACCACAAAATTACCTTTTTTAAAAAAAGAAAAAAGAAAAACCAACGGCTGACCAATAGCTGCCTAAAGGCAGCAACCAGTCACTGGAGGAAATGAAGCAAGACACTGCAGCCAATCATATTGTGGGCTAATATCAGAATGAAAGAGTTGGAAATCATCCACTCTAAAGGGCATAAGGGAAGCTTATCGGTGTAGTATTTAAGGCACTAGGCTGGAAACTGGGAGACTTGAGTCCTGCCATAGCCACAAAACCAGCTGAGTGACCTTGGGTTAGTCACTCTCAGTCATAAAAAGAAGACAATGGCAAATGCAAACCAAGAAAACTGCAGGGACCAATGCAGGCAGTCACCAGATGTCAACCCTGACTCAAAGAGACAAAAAAAAAAAAAAAAAGAGGCTCAGGTAAGAAAGCTGCAAATCTGAATCAAATCTGGAAAACACAGCTGGAGTATGAATTTGAAATTGTCTCAAAGTGAGGGGACATTGTTATCCATTCCTGCGTTCGGGAAGCAGAGAGTGCCCCATAGTGGCAATGGGTCAAATAGAAAGTATGGATGTGCTATTTGCTTCAAACTGTTTTATCTTTTATTTTTAAAAAAAATGCCAGGGAAAGCACAAAGATCATGGCTTCTTTCCAACCCCTTAATAGTAGCTACACTCTGGGTCATGTGACCAAAAGGGAAGAGAAAGGAGATTAAGAATGAGGGTGGAGGAAGACTGGGAGAGTTTCTTTTTCCCTCCATATGCTGTGGCCTGATTTGATGTTAACTTCCTTGTGTTGGCTTCTTCTGCATACCACATTTGGTCAGATTCATTTTTTAGAAGCTGTCCTGCTGACAAACAAGCCTTTCCAACTTTCTGTTGGTTTGGAAGGAATTAAAAACAGTGAAACATAAACATTGCAAAAAGAGTGGATGTGTACCTAATTTATATGGGACCTCTCTTGCATAAAATTCAGTTTGCATTTGACCAAGACATATTTTACCTCCAATATGGCTCTGCATTTGACTGAGTTATAGCTCATGGAAGAGCTTCAAACAAAAGTAATAAGAATTGTACTATAATTATAGTTGCTTTGAACAAATACCACCTTATGTTGCTACTCATTGTGTTTTTTTAACCCTAACCTTTACAAGAAGCTCAATACATGCACGTAATAAGAAAACTGAAATTGTATACTTTATTCCAACTTTCTATGCATCCACCTTAATATATTTGGTTTCCTAGGACTTGTAGTCTGTCATGGACAAATAGAAAAAGAAAAAAGTAGTTCCAGGATGGGTTTTTCATCCTATTTTACACAGTGTCCAGGCAGGTACTGAATGTCTAACACAGTGAGTGATATGACCCCAGAAAATAAGCTTTTCCTAGTATTAAAAAAAAATTCCATTCAGCTGGAAAATGAGCATGGGGATATAAACCAAAGGTCAGCAAACTAGGCTCTATGGGAGAAATCCACCTGTTTTATATGGCTCACAAGCTATGAATGGATGGGCAAATAGGAGGCAAAGGACCTGGCCAAAGATCAGGGAAAACACAACTTGAGTGGATGTGGCAACCTATCAGAGACCTCCTTACTAATGTCCAGTAGTCTCCAATGGCTGCCACATTTCTAGACTTGCCAGCTGCACCCTTGGAGATGGAATAAGATTGAGATCTGGCCCTTTAGAGAAAAAGTTTGCCATCCCCTGGTATAGAATGCAATATTCTGTTCCAGTTTGGTTAAATCCAGTTGAGTTGAACTTCAGGAGATAGTTACTAGGCTTGGGAATCTATGTCTAAGATTCAATGACTGGATGTATGGATGTATATCCCAAAGTTGAGCAGACCAACCAGATCAGATGTTACACAAACTCTATATAAAATGGGAATGGGGGAAAAAAGAAGCCATATGCCCTAGTGTTATAGACACTAGCCATGAAATCTGCAGTTTAGAATGACTAGCAATGAAAAGATATGGGCATACCTGCTAGAGATTCTGTTTTGCAAGTGTTTCCACCTTCACTAAGAAACTACCACATTACGTTAGGCAAGAAGGTATCTCTCTGGGGCTAGGTAGCACCTGCAAGAAATTGTTCTATTTTAAGTTTGGATATTCAAGGCAACAAAACTTTATTGATTTTACTGATTCATTCATTATCTCAGTTTATATAGCTGTCCCTCTCAAATACATGACTCTGGACCGCTCACAATAATTAAAATTATACAAAAACAATTACAACACACACACACACAGTATAGAAACATTATTTTAAAAAACCCTATACAGTACAACACTGAGGTACAGCTAAGGTATGCCAACAAGACTCAACAAAGCCACTGACCAGGCTATATACATACCCAGAGCCCCAAGCTCAATATAGATATTATGCATGTTTACAGTGGAATTTGAAGCATGCCTTATCCAGAAATATCCCAATAAGTGGACCAAATATCTTTTCTTTTACAGTATGTACTCCGAGAGCGTATGCACTAAGACAAATTCCTTGTGTGTCCAATCACACTTGGCCAATAAAGAATTTTATTCTATTGTATAAGTTATGTTATATGGGTCATTCACACTGTAATTGTAACCATGTATACTAGACATATTTGCAGTGTAAGGTATGATGAGGGGAAAGGCTGTAATTTCAACTGTGCCATGTTTATAGGTACTTCTGTTCCCAATGCCTATTAGATAGTGGCAACATCTAGCTGGCCTTGGCTGATTTTGAAAAGTGAAGCAGAGTTGCATTTGTCTAATACTTAGGACATTACTAGGAAATCCAAAGGTTATTTGTTAGACTGGAATACCCAGAAAACATCCCTGCACATTTCCCTGTTCTTGCCAAGAGAACATTGAAGTGTCACACATTCACCATAAGGTGAGGTCAACTTGTGTCATTTTTTTTATCTGGAACTCCTCACCATGGAGTGAACATCTCTCTCTGAATACACAGAACTTTCAACATTGCAGGTTTTAAAGAAAAAGCAAATTAAAAGTGAAGCCTAAATTTTGCCTTATGGTCCATCTTCCACTTTAATTAAAAAAGGATGCCCAAGAAGGTCACAGCAACACTCTACCTCTCTGCCATATTATTATTAATTACAACAATGTGAAATCACAGCTGCCAGTTCTTTAGCGGATTTTGGCTTTTATACACATCCAGTTCTTCCCAAGAACCTAGGATGTCATAATGTATGCAGATCCAAGCAGTTGGCCTTTTGTAACTGACAAATGGAAATTTTGTCAATGGGCACAATTTCTATGTGGCATTCAAGATTTTCTGGTGTGGTGCCCAGTTTGCTGATGATTACTGGAACCACCATGACTGCTTTGTGCCATCATTTTTAACTTCAATTTTTCAGAGTTGGATCTTGATCAAGTATCGTCTTGATTTTGATCTTCTCCAATGCTTCGTTTTCTTTTCTACTATCCCTTGGTATTGCCACATCAACGATCCATACTTATTATTTCTTCTGAAAAGTCTAACTATCCTCTTTTAAAGCAAAGATTTCTTCCCGGTGTTTCAGTTATAGATCTTCAGTTTGTAATTTTTGAAATGATTTATTTATTCATGATTTCTGAAATCAAAATAGATTCTATAGAGATGATCACTATTAAAACCATAGAGTCTGCAGATGACTTTACATCTAAGAATCTAGAGAAAGTTTTTTCCCCTACTACTTTCAATAATAAAAAAAGTGGCATTTGCTATTATTGAAGTTCACAAAGAAAAATCCCATATATATATATATATATATATATATATATATATATATATATATATATATATATATATATCAAAATAAGGTGAGAACATCATCAATGTCTCATCTGCCTTTTTATTCCAATTTTCTACTATCAAGAAGTTTTAATTTTTAAAAATTAGCATTCGATTGCAAATCTCAATGCAAATAGGAAAATCTCACCAGGTAAAGTCAAAATGAATCTTGCTTAGATTAATGAAACTAATGTCTACTTTTTTTGCAATCTATATCTTACAAAATTGACATTAGGATGACCTGGGAATATGTAGTAGAAATTAGCAAAAAGCATGAAATGACTAATCATTTTTGTTCTGTAACAACAAAAGAAACAAGAAGCCTATACAGCCACTATTATAATTTCCATATTTGTAACAAATTTGGTAGGATTTACAACATAGAATTTATTTGCTATGCTTAAGCTTCATTTGCATACACCACTGGTTTACCAGTTACCTACTTGAAGTTAATAATTAAACATTTAATGTGAAATCATACTGATGTTAAGCATATTCAGTCCTTTTCATTGTAAAATAAATGTTCTATATTAAAAATCTATAGTTTAAAAAAGTTTATTAAAAAGTTTTAAAAATCCAATTTGGTTGGATTATGATTTACATTTTTTAATGGAATGCAAAAATCCCAAAACATGGGATTGCAAACACACATATTTGCAAGATAAAAGAATCAGTTAATGCATATTCTTGTTAATTAGTATTTACAGGCATCAGAAGAATAAATGTTTAAGTTAAAAATAAACTATAGAATAATTATAATATAATAAAAATGTAATATAATATAACAATACAATTACCTCTTAAATGTGGGGTAATAGTTTTGGGATCCTCAAAACTCCTGTTGAGGAAAAAAAACACAGATAAGAATGAAAAATCAAAGAATTGGCTCTTCATTCTAAAGTCATTGGCAGGACAGGCTTTAAATGTTGTTTTAGAATCTTAGAACCAATCAAGGCTTATAAGACATTTGACGTCATTCTGAACTCTAGCCTCCCAGCTGATACAGTCCATGTAAGATTTTGGATATGTTATTATAAGAGCTGAGAAAGCTCCAAGTCTCTTATTATGTTTAATAACAGTTGGGAGGGGGAGCTTACACTGCAATCCTTCCTATATACAACTATGTCACTCATTCAGCCAGGTGTTTTTTATTTTTTATTTTAAAAAAAAAATGTGTTATAAGTATCAAATGAGGATTCACCAGTTGTACTGGAGAAACAAACTTTGAGAACGGTATTCACACAGGCCCTAGTATCTTGACAGAAAAATCACTCCAATAAGACAGAGTAAATATATAACACCCTTCCTTAATATGCTACTTTCTGGGTGTTTAGACTACAATTCCAGACACAATTCCATCCTTGTCTGGGAATTGTAAGAATTCCAACATATCTGAAAGACAACAGAATGGGGAACATGTGAATGAATGAATGAATGAATGAATGAAGTATATTATATGCCAAATGTCAGCGCTTCAACGCTGGCATAGAGAGCAGAGGAGAGAGAGATAAGCTCTGAACTTTTGCCTGCTAAATCCTTTTGAAGTCGGGTTGTCGTGGAAATGAGGAGGGGGGACATTCCTGGGAAATGACGAGACAAGAAGTCTGAAGAATGACTTGGAAGATAGCCAATGAGAAGCAGAGATTTGGGGATCAGAAAGGGAGGGATTGGGGGGCAAAAAGTCAGTCTTGTCCGCATCAAGTCATGATCCGGTGGCTGTACTCAATTAAAGAAAAGATTTCCTTAAAGATTGGCAGTTTGGAAATTCATTTATTTTGAGATAGCATCGAAGTCTGACACCAAGAACATAAAGTGCATAAAATTCATACGCACTGTCTCCAATGTATTCTTGGCATTACCTGGCATGACAAAGTTCCAAATAACGCAGTCTTGGGACATGCTGGAATTTCTAGCATGTATACACTATTGGAGCAGTGACATCTATGCTGGCTTGGGCATGTTGTGAGAATGGCTGATGGTCGGATTCCGAAAGATCACGTGTATGGAGAATTAGTGCAGGGAAAGTGCCTTAGAGGGAGACCTCAGCTGCGATATAAGGATATTTGCAAGAGGGATCTAAAGGCCTTGGGAATGGACATTAATGACTGGGAAACCTTGACCTCTGATCATTCAGCTTGGAGGCTAAAGACACAGCATGGCCTTCTCCAATTCGAAGAGACACTTGTTCAGCAGGCTGAGGCAACAAGGCAGTCCCAGAACCAGCACAATCTGGGGGCTGGGCAGGGGACAGAATGTATCTGCCCTCAGTGTGGAAGGGATTGCCACTCTCGAATTGGCCTTTTTAGTCACACCAAATGCTGTTTTAGGACCTCTTTCCAGAGCACGATACCATAGTCTTTTGATACTGAAGGTTGCCAATGCAATGCCAATGCAAAAAATAATGGGTGTAATGTAATAATACATGACAAGAGTCCTCAGTATGAATGATTAAAAAACTAAAATTTGAAAAAATTATGCAGTATCTATGTGTGGCCATCCTACACACACATTTTGTCATATTTCAGTGTACCAGTTTAATTTGGAAGGATAGAAGCTACCTTTGGCTAGCCCTACAGAGAGAAGAGAAGACTCAGTGACATCTGTGGATGACTATATTTAAAAGCAATGAATCGTGTTTTTTCATGAGACAGATTAGCTTAAACTATCTTGGGGATTCAGACTTCAGAGCTTAGAAACTTTTGAAATGGAAGAATCTTGACCACATACCTGTAGTTCAGCAAGGTAAGAGTATCCCACTCAGGTCTATTTTTATCATGCTTCCCCCATATTATGCAGATAATTATTGGTAATTCTCTGACAAAGAAAGAAGCAGTTTAGTGTTTACAATTGATAAGCATATGTAAAAGATTAGAGTGAAAGGATCTGTCTACTGGGTCAGAATTCCACAAAGACCATTTTCTTCTCATATACTGCAGAAGAGGTTTCATGATATTAATATTGCCTTTCAGCATCTGAAAATCATCATATGCTTGCCAATTAGATAATCTGAAAGGCTGTGGGTTCTTTGCTGAAGTTTGTTTCTGTTTGTCACAACAAAATTTATGGGTTAGCATCACTTCGTACCCTTTAACTAAGTTCTACAATACTAAAGAAGCCCATCTCTGGATGGACATTCACATTATTTTATAAATTAAAAGAGAATTTTTATAAAATGATGTACAGTTGGTATATGACGGCAGGGAAAATAGTCTAGAATGTGTATAGTTACTTCAAGTTTGTGTTGGGAATGTTGCCAATATGTGGGCAATTTTATCATGCCTAATGGACTTGTAAAAAAGCAGAAAATTTTGGGTTCAAATACAGACAATGACAACAAATTTTAATGATCAGTTGAAACCAATTTTTCCTTTTGGCTTGGGATTAATGGAGAGTCAATTAGAAACCCTAGGATATTATTTTTATATATGATACCGCTGCAAAAGTACTATATGCAGAAAAATGGAAAGACTTTAAAATATCCACAGTTGGAGGACTGAAGATGACAGAAATAGCAGAGAGGGCAAAATTAACTTGTTTGATTAGAGAAAGACCAAACTACATTTATTATTGACTGGAAACATGGACTTTTTGCTGAAAAAAGAAAAAAAACAAGCTTGTGATTTATGGGTACGAAGATTGGAAAGGTATAGAAATTGGAAAGTGTGTAGAAAGAAAGAAACTGATGTTACCTTAGAGGGGGTAAAAAATAAGGGTACACAATTACTGTTAAGAAGATTGCAAGTGATTCTTCTTTATAATCTTTCCCCCCTTTTCTTCTATTTCTATTACTTTTTCTGTTGTTTGTCCTTTTTCTGTTTTCTTTATTTTTCTTTATTCTTTTTAGAGGCGGAAGCTGCTGGATATATTTTTGTTGTTCTTTGACAGTTTATTTAAAAGGTGGCAAACCGTCATGTATTTACTTGCACCAAGGTCAGACTGCAATTAATAGTACAAATCTCAATGCATTCCACTCTTGTAGGAAAAAAAAAGTAGACAGAAGCTACCAAGATGTTATTATTATTTCATATACTGATATTTGATGTTTCTAAAATTGTTATATGATATGAACTGTTACCATGTCTGTAAGATGCCTAGAGTCATATTTTATGAGTTGGGTGGCTATATAAATTTGCTAAATAAATCATTAAATATATATATATATATGTATATAGTGTTTGTTCTTTTATTCTTTGTTTATAAAATTTGTACACCACCTTTCAAACTCAGATTTTCTCAAGACAGCATCCAAAAATTTAGAACAAATGCCTAAAGTATTAGGTTTCATTGTTGTTTGCTGCCCAGAGTTAGTTTTGTGAGATGGTTGACCATATAAATTTTCTAAATAAATAAAGATAAATTTTACTTTTATTAAATAATTAAAATATAGGATGATAATAGTGAATAAAACAGCACACAGAGTATTTTGAAAATTTCCCATATTAACATTTGTTGTTGTTAGTTGTGAAGTCATGTCCAACCCATCACAACCCCATGGACAACGTTCCTCCAGGCCTTCCTGTCCTCTACCACCCTCTGGAGTCCATTTAAGTTCACGCCTACTGCTTCAGTGACTCCACCCAACCACCTCATTCTCTGTAGTCTCCTTCTTCTTTTGCCCTCAGTCTTTCCCAGCATTAGGCTCTTCTCCAGTGAGTCCTTCCTTCTCATTAGGTGGCCAAAATATTTGAGTTTCATCTTCAGGATCTGGCCTTCTAAAGAGCAGTCAGAGTTGATCTCCTCTAGGACTGACCGGTTTGATCGCCTTGCAGTCCAAGGGACTCGCAGGAGTCCTCTCCAGCACAATAGATCAAAGGCCTCAATTCTTTGACTCTCAACCTTCCTTATGATCCAACTTTCACAACCATACATTGCAACTAGGAAAACCATAGCCTTGACAATATGCATTTTTGTTGGCAGGGTGATGTCTCTGCATACCAAGTGATTAAAATGCCTCAGAGAATACATTTTATTTACTATTGCTCTATAGATTCCAGATTATTTTATGATGGGCTGAATATAACTATTTTTGAGTTTTCAGAAAAGCTTAAAGCCATCAGACAGACAAATGGAGAAAAGTACTGGACACTTGCTCATAGAAAAGAAACCATCACAAGTAGTATAACTAGCCCTCTCTGTCTCAGAAACCAGCATAATTCCAATTTATTTTAGAGAACTTCCTGCTGAATCCAGATACTCCTTGGAGTAGCTCAGAGAAGAGATAATGCCAAAGGACTTCTTCTATTCCAGAAGAGCTGTTTGCAATAGTCAAATTTTCCCAGTATGTCATTGATCTCAGTACAAATAGAAAAAATGAATATACTTCCTACCAAGACAGCCTGCTCATAGTTTCTTCTGCAATGTCCCACATTCATCCAATTCATTTAATCTGCCTTATTTATATTCAAGGAAAATATCCAGGTCATAACAGAGCAATCTCCATTCACAAGAGGGAAAGTTAAGTTCATCTCAAATCTTTCAGTCAACTGAAGATAAAACTAATAATAAACTGGTTGGCAGCCTTCCTTTTAAAAGAGAAATTATTTTGATCCATACTCTCAAGAACGAAATAAAACAAAGTCACACAACTGCCAAAAATCTCCTTCAAAGAGGAACGCTTGCTTTGTTTTCACCTGTTTAGAAAACTTTTCTAAACAAATATGTGCATTATCTAAAAGAAAGTATGCCTCTCTATTATACTCTGCAAATGACAATGGCAAAATTTAAGATGTATAGACTTCAATTTCAAGAATTCCCCACCTCACCTTTCTTTTCCTTCCAGACTGGGGAATTCTAGGAGTTAAAATCCATGCATCCTAAAGTTGCTAAGGTTGACAAACACTAGCAGATGTATTATTCAAGTTATGACCATTTGTTTAAAGACTGTCCACTGGGAGTCAAAGCCAGGCACCCAAAATACAATTGCACAATGTCGAGGGAATATCCACTACCATCAATACAGCAAAATGTACCATCAAGGAAAGCAAATCTCTTTCAATCCAACCACAAAGGATTCAAAAAATCAGCTAGTTTGACATGCTGCCCCATCAGTTGCCCCCTTGCGCTGATCTTACAGAAGAAAGCCGTAAGTCATAATTGCAGCGTCTGCTATGGATAGATATTACAGCATTGGTATATCATTTTGCTCTGCCTACTTGTGTAAAAAGCAAACACCCTGACATAAACAACAAATCCTCTAGCCTTGAATGTGTTGGGAACTCTTTATGTAGACCGCATCTTCTAGTAACAACTCCCTTCAGCTTGTTAAGCCTAGGTATAAAATTATCCATCTAAGAACAAAGCGAAATAGAAAGGTTGCTGAACTGTAATGAAAGATGAAAAGCAAATACGGGAATCATCAGCAGAATGAGTGTAAACATCGTATTTCATGATTATTCCTTTAGGCTCTGGGGGTTTGGCACCACTTTTCCCTGTCTGAATTCTATTCACGTTTTCTTTGTTTCCATTCTTCCAACATATATTTATAGCAAGGATCAGAAAGTTAAACATCATTGCAGATTTTGGGGCAAGGTTCTGGTCTGGACATTCACTATCATGTGATGTCTGGCATTTAATGGAAGGGCCAGTGTTTTGGGGGAAAACACAATTCACAGCACATTTTGATTGCAGGGGTTGTTTTCTTGTGGAAGGCAGAAAATAGCATGGAAGTAGATGTGCTGATTCCCAGATGACTAGATTAGGAGCTTCAGATTTCAGCATTCTGGAGAAAGATAGGGTCCTTCAGTGTGAAGACCCTTGTCCAGAGGTGTATTAAGTCGGTTCGGATTGGTTCAGGAGAACCGGTAGCTCCGATGATCAGTTGGCCCCACCCACTTGCCCCCGCTCTATCCTGTCCCTCATTTCCTGCTTTGTAGCTCATCTCAGTGTGACACAGCTGATTTCCCCCCCCCCCACTGTTCTATTTACCATTGCTGATTTGGAAGGTAAGCAGCTGAGCTTCTAAATGCTCCATTTTCACACCTGTGCGCAAGCGCCTTAAATGCACGCACACGTGCTCACTGAATCGGTTATTAAACCAGCAGCATCCCACCACTGCCCTTATCCACTTGTGATGGACATGCTTCCTTATTGCCTTGGTGTCCCTCTGAAATAGGAAGACTTGGGGGAAATATGGAAGAGGCCATGTCTTAGTAATCTTTCCCTAGTTATTCTACTGCTTGGGAGTAGTTGAAATTCTTAGGTAGGATTTCTATTGCTTCTGTTAGTTGAGAACTCCAGAGATGTGGTCAGTGGTTCTACCATGTTTGGAGAATCCCTGGTTTAAGAAGACTGGCTTAGTGCATGAGTAGGGAAACAACAAGCGCCAAGAAGCTTTGCTAGAAGTATACGTTTGCTCTTTGTTCCCCAAGCCAAAGACTTTTTTGCAGGCTACTAAGATTGGGCAGCACATAAATTGAATACATTGTGATTATTAAGTAGCACACTCTCAAGCATTTTACAGTGCAGAAATTAATGTAGAAAAACCTACTTTTTTGGCTGGCCATGACAATGACCAAATCCAGTAATACAATCCTATTAAATGTCAAAGGGCCAATGACAAGTGCTTCTGTATTGTTGCCAAGAAAGCAATATTTCCATGTTTATGTTGATACCCAGGAGCAAAGGCATCTTTATTTTAAATATTATGGTCTGGGGGGGTCTCCATGACATTTTCATGTATCTTGATTGGCTCTTGTGGGTTCAGATGAAACAGACATTGACAATGTGATAGCTTCTAGGTCTTTCCATTTCCATAGATCCCAGTCCAATAGTCCATAGATTCCAATAGTCAATGTGTAAGAGAATTGCAACTGCAATCCAAAACATTAATAAGACACCAGGTTGCTTATTTATATATTGTCGCTTGCCTCTGTTGTGTGTTAATAGCTACATGCAACAGAATGAATATAGTATAGAACGAAAGTTACACAGCAGTTCAGTCCTACTGGAAGCTTTCTGCTCTTATATCTATGCTGGTTATTCCACATTACAAGCATTCTTTGTGGTCTCCCTCCCAAAGGTTCTAGAATGTTGAATATCACAACAGGTGGCTTATCCGAGAACTTAATCTTAAATAGAAAGCTGGATTACTGGCTAATTTAGTTGACAAATATGGCATTAATCCAGTTACAGTGTCTGATTATGCACTGCTAATAGTGTCACTGAGGGAAGTTGGTAGTTCCATTATAGTAATTCATTGTTAGATGCCCCTCAGTTTGATAGTCAATTAAAAAACTATAGAAGTTGATGGGTGTATTTTTTTAAATAACAGAGAACTGATACGGTAGATATGAAGATGGGGATGGGTTATTTATTAATCAAATTTATATAGATGCCCACCTCATGGAAAATTGTATTATTTGTGGCAAGGCAAAATCTTATCCGTTTTTGAGAAAAAAAATAGGGAGTCACACAGAAAAATTGGAAAAGGAAGCAGAGGTTTCGTACATATAAACTAGGGATCATAGGTTTATATATCAAATAATTAGAGCTTGAGGTTTTCACACCTTTAAATCAATTAGTTGCTGCTTGTTCAATTATATATTTTGCACAGTAATTCTTCACTGAAGATACATTAAGGACAGAGAGTGAAAATGGTTTCTTTTTCATAGCAATTGAGACAAAACAATAAGGATTTATTTGGGGATAATTCATAGTGATTAGATAGAAATTTTCTTTCTGAAACTTAAAAGCATTATTTTCCATAAGCACAGTGTATACTGTATATGTTCTAGTGATTAAGGCACAAGGCTAGAATCCGGAATAAAGTAGCTTCTAGCCCTATTTTAGGCATGAAAACTGGATGACAATGTAAGAGAAAGGAAGAGAGAACACGAAAGTCTCAAAATGTTACTGAAAATGTGGGAAATGTCATTAAGGTAATACATTTGCCATTGTGTTTTGATGAAAACATTTCATAAGTACATCTTCGTTGATATTGTTTGTTGGATTTTATGAGTCTTTGTGTGAGTGTGCGAAATTTCAATATTTATAATTGTGATGATGATATTTTCACACACGGATGCACACACACACACACACGCCCCATGTGGCTGTGTTCTTATCTCAGTACAAAGTATATACTGTTTCACTAAGATAAACTAAAACAATCATTAATATCAGATAGAGAAATTCATCAGATTTTTATTCCTACACATCCTTATTTAATCCACTGAAAGGGAATTTGTTTTAGAAATTCGGTCAAAAAAAAAAAAGAGAGAGAGAGTTTTGGAGTTATCCTAATGGGTGTAGTATTTTTGCATTGACTTAATAATGAGAGATACAAGGGGATTGTATGAACAGTGAATGTTCATTACCAAGTCATCTTTTCAGTGAGTATGTCACTGAATGCCTTGGGAGTTCAATTGAATGCCAGCAGAAGAACAACATGAGGGAAATTTCATGATTTGTTTGTTTTCAGTAATAGTGTTAATAAAGAAGAGTCTGTTCCTCAGAATATGTTTGGAAAACCTCTCCTTCCCTTAGGAAATTTCCAATAAATCAACCAGCTAATTTCTCTGCCCACAGATTAGGTGGGTAATTTTGAAAGGCCATCTGGGCCTTGCTCTACAAACTGCTACTTCAAGGGGCCACTTAGCTGCAAATAGAATCCTGGGAGCACTTCTTGAAACAGGCCACTCCTTGGAATGAAATGAAATCTATCCTGATTATAGATTGAAATCTATCTTGTTTCTAGATTTCATTCTAAAACTGAGATTCTTTTATCCCACCTTCCTGAAATACTAGGCCATGCTGCAGTAGTGGGTTCCATTTACCTTCGCTACTGGTTCAGAATTGGGAGTGCGCGCATGGTGCTTCTACACATGTGCAGAGCATCCATGATGACGTCTGGGTGGGTGAGTGGAGGCTCCCACCTCCACTACTGGTTGGCCCAAACCGGGGCGAACTGGTAGAAACTCACCACTGTTATGCTGGGCTGAAAATGTTGATACCACCAGTGACATAATTTACTACCATTCACTGCCTAGAGTCATTGCTTTAAAATAGACAGTCTTATAAACTGTCCAAATAAATAAATTCCCAACTAGAGTACCCTCCAGAAGTTCAGTATAACCTTCATCTAAGTTCCTCGACAGCCAAGAAAACAAATTGATGGATCATTGAAGAAATCAACCCTGATTTTTTCATTCGAGGCACAAATGACCAGGCTCAAATTATCCTTTTTTGAACACATTATGGAGAGGCCTAGCTCTCTGTAAAACACTCTGATTCAATGAAAGATGGAAGGAAAAAGAGGAAAAACATGACCAGAAGCATGTGGATGGATTCAGTTGTGGTGGTGATAAGTGCACCTGGGGAAACCTGAAAGAACAGGTTATCGAGAGAAAGGAATATTTGTAATTCAGGATGTGAACTGTGGGGTCCTTGATGCACTCTGAGTTTGGTTATTTTCTTGCAGATGTTTTATTACCAAACTAGATAACATCATCAGTGCTAGAAGGATGTGGGTTTGTTCTCTTTTTTTATATACTAGTGACTTACCCTGTCAGTGTTGGTGGAAGTGTTCTTGATGGTTCCTTGTTTGTTAGCTTGTTTGTTCTGAGTTGGCACTTCCAATCGGCACATAAAGATAAACAACATCTGTGTCCCATTCAAAAGAGACAATCAAAAAGCCAAAAAGGAAACAAAAGCCAAAACACCTCTTTACCAGCAATCAACATCCAGATGAGCAGTGATTAACACCAAATTTAGAACTAGACCAACAATCCAGAAGTAAACAATACCCCAATCAAAGAAGTATGCAAAAAAGCATATAAATATAAGCATTGTATATGGTTGATGATTTATTTCTAAAAAATAATAAAGGAAGGATAAGAAATTAATAAAAATTAAAAAATAACCATAGCTTGGGACTCAGAAATATACATTAATAGCAAACAAGATCTGGGACCTGTGGTGCTTGGCCCATTTTAGGGCCAATCCCAGATGTTTTTGAGCCAAACAAAGGAAAAACCTGAAGGAAGCATTTGTGTTCCTTTTCCACTTTCAAAGTGGGTCCCATATATAGTATATATGGGATGTTTGAATATATAGAATATATGAGATGTCTGTATGGGAGCCACTATGAATGTGGAAAAGGATCCTTCCTTAGATGGCAAAATTATCCTTTTCTTCCATTTACACAAATATTTGAGGCAGTAGGATATTTCAGAGTACATGCTTGAGGGATCAACATAGTTCCTTTGATTAAGAGCTGATTTCTCTAGGGATCTGAGCTTAGAACATCTTCTTTCTTTGCTAGTTTGTTCCATCATTCAGTTCCCCTAAAATAGGAGTAGAAACCGGCTTCCTTCCATTCTGGTCCTGCAAGTTAAAAATACATTGTTTCTGTTACTCATACTGAAATGATCAAAGTGTTGGTTTTGGATTGCCCTTCTACATTCAACTCTTCTAGTTCCCTGCCTGTTCTTGAATTCAACAACATATGCTTGATATTTGGTATCACTGTTATTTCCTTTCCTTGTTCCAAAATGACATAGAAATAATTTCTCTTTGGGTACAGAAGTAAAAAAGGAAAACCATGCAAATTATATTCATGAATCATGGCATACTGTCCTTCCCTAATCTGGAAGACTACAATTAGTTATGGGATAAAATGATCACTTACAGCAAATATATCTTCCGAGGCCAAAAGCAACCAGGAGAAGCTGACTTTTCAACAGAAAATTGGCACAACGCCCCACTCTAGATCAAAGAAATGCTCCAGATCATGACCCATATCTACTATTTTCTTTACGATAACCCATGTTAGAAATATAGGACTAATGTGATGTATGGCTTGGAGCTGAATATCAGATGCTGGAGCAAAATGAGGAATGGCTGTAATTTTTATGTCTTCCCCTGTAAGCTTTGCAGAGGCTGGATGTTATTGGAAATAGAAGACATAAGAGATGTTGAGATAGCACTGATGCTAAATTCTGAGAAGGGCAGCAGCTTTGGAGCTTTGTGATATCAGTCTTTACATTCCAGTTATAAAACTAGATATTAAGGGAGGAGTTCATCTGTCCAGAGGGAGGAAGGCTGGGGACATGTCAAGAGGTCATTTTGTTGCACAAAGACTTGGTGTCTCAGTTTTTCAAATAAAAAAACGAGTAGAACAATTCAAAGCATATTTTTTTAAAAATCCATTGGTGGGAGTCACCAGCTCCAAATGTTTCTATCAGCAGTGCAGAAGATAGGAGCTGTCTGGGTAGAAAATAAATCTGCCGGTTTCAGGTCTAATATACTTTCTTCCTGCCATATTTTGGGTGTCGTGTAGCATACCATGAACATTCTTCCTTTTAGTTTCTGCCCCACCACATACCAGTGGTGGGTTGCCCCTGGTTCTGACCGGTTCGCAAGAACCGGTAGTAAAACCGGCAGGAGGCTCCACCCACCGCCCCGGATGTCATCATAGGTGATCTGCGCATGTGCAGAAGCTTCCCATTCCAAACCAGTAGTAAAGGTAAGTAGAACCCACTATGCCCCATACCCATCTATTTTCTCATTAATGGTATGATATATCTACTTTATTTTTTAGCATTACTGGGGGTGACGTACAGGTGGTCCCCGTTTAGTGAGCACAATTGAGACTGGCAACTTGATCATTAAGCAAAGTGGTTGCCAAGAAAAACTGCAATTGTGCTTACAATATCCGTTGCTTTCCAGGCTTGTTGAAGGTCATAAATGCAAAGATCGATCGCAAAGTTCCTTTTTCACCATTGTTGTAACTTTGAATGGTTGCTAAGTGAGGCATTTACTAAATGAAAACTGCCTGTAAAGATGACAGAGCAGCAAAGCAGAAGAGCTGCAACCAGAAGGGTTGTGAGGCTTCATCTTCCCACATCTAAATGTCTATGGAGATTCTCAGTCATCCAGGTCATGGTTGTCCCAAAGGTGCTTTTTCAAAAGGCAACTGGACTTTGTTGTTCCTTGAAGACTTTTCACTTCTCATCCAAGAAGCTTTTTCAGTTCAGAACTGAATTGAACTGGATGAGAAGTGAAACGTCTTCAAGGAAAAACAAAGTCCAATTGCCTTTTGAAAAAGCACCTTTAGGTTTTCCCACACCTACAGCCCTCCTTTCTAAGAGTAAGCAATTTACTCTGTTGTATTGTTCAATTTTCAAAGAATAATAACTTAGCTATCAAATGAATGTCCCAGATAATATATATATATACACATGTTATTTGAACCAGAGGTGGGTTTCAGCAGGTTCTGACCAGTTCTGGAGAACTGGTAGCGGAAATTTTGAGTAGTTCAGAGAACCGGTAGTAAAAATTCTGACTGACTCCCGCCCCCATCTATTCTCTGCCTCCCAAGTCCCAGCTGATCAGGAGGAAATGGGGATTTTGCAATAACCTTCTCCTGGAGTGGGGAGGGAATGGAGCTTTTACAGTAGCCTTTCCCTGCCACACCCACCAAGCCACGCCCACCAAGCCACACCCACAGAACTGGTAGTAAAAAAATTTGAAATCCACCACTGACTTGAACGTACATATTTTGTGAAAAAGGTACAGGATGGAGGGTATTGAAAAAGGGAAATATGAAAGAAACAGCTTCTGATTACTTTGGAAACAGATTTTGCATAATCTTCTCTCATGTCATTATTATTTTTTTTGAAAAAAAAAAGAAGCCACAAGAATCAGTAATGTGATTAAATAAAAGTTTATTTCATGCTGCCTAAACAACTGAATGCAATACAGTGAGCCATCTAATCAGAATTAAGAGAGGCAACTTCCATATCAGTGAACCTGTTTGTAAGTCTTAAATGGAATCTAAAGCCAAAGGGTTCATAAATAATTTGTAATAAAAATATGAGCCAGGCAAGGACCTAAAGCACAAAAAAAGCTAGAGAGCTTAAACAGGCAATGGATTACTTAAGCAGATAGGAAACACATTTAGTTTTTAGCCATTGATCATCTGGCACCTCCAAAACTTTCTCAAAGATGAAATATTTAAAAAAAAAAACTGAAGCAAAACTGTTGGCATCCCTGCAACAAGCTACAGTACATCCATCGATTCATCCATTGGCTGTTTTTGGCTCTCATCAACTCAAGGCCAAGAAATACCTAAAGAGTAAACAAGCAGCACGTGTTCTTCAAGGCTCTTGCAAATACCAGCTGCTTTGACTGACTTGTGGCTGGCCAGCCTCATTTCCTGCACTGGTTGAGTAAAAGAAGTCAGGAAAGATGGTAGGATCCAAAGGCATGGGAATGCTAGTTGCCTCTAAAGGAGTGAAGCTATCAGGAGTTGCTGGAGGCAAGGCAGTGGCTTGAGGTGCATTTGGCTGCCCTTTACTCTGACCAGCAGGGTTTAACAGATTGTTGTTGGCATTGGGCAAGGCAACTCTTGGGTTGATATCTACAGGGATAACATCATTCCCTCTGTCTGGAGGGTTGGGCCCTAGGTTGGCTCCTTTTGGAACTTTAGGTTGTTCTGTAATGCCCAGTTGATCATCTTCGACTGTGTAATCTCCTGGTTGGCCTCTATTCAGTGGCATATTTCCAAATCTGGCATCCATGGGAAAGCCATGGGAGCCTGCTGCCCGATAGGCCGGTGCACCAAATCCTCCACCCTGGAAAAAAAACCATGACATTACATGAATGGCCATAAACCCTCTGAAGATCCAAATGACAATCATATGGAGAGAGATGGTGATGTGAGTGGAAAGTGTTGGCTTTAGCACTTAGCAAGCTGTCCTAAATACAAACTTGAGGAATGAAAATCTAAACTGTTTTTTATGCAGTGGGAAATGTCCCAGAAAACAAATGCTGTGTTAACACTGAAGCCTTAGAGAATAAATGACAGATGACATAGCTAGGTGGAGATGGAATTTGAAGTTGGGCCATCAATCATCTAGGAGCTGGTTTTTTGGGGAGTGGGGTGGGGGGAACTGAACAGTAGTAGTAGTAGCAGCAGCAGCAGCAGGAAAATGGTAGTAGATCATGATAATTTTGAGACTAAGGAGCGTCAAAAGAGCAAAAAAAAAAAAAAAAAAGAGAGAGAGAGAGAGAGAGAGAGAGAGAGAGAGAGAGAGAGAGCAAATATCAATATCAGAATCTGGATTTATTTGGAGCTCAGCCAAGTCCTATCAAACCAATTCCTGAGAAACAATTGCATGAATGAATGCAGCCCTGCTGTTTCTGTGAATAAGTAAACTTAATTGTACAATCCTTATTCCCACTTTAGGTAACATGCTGCTCAGCGTCAGTAAACTTTGGGAGTCTTTTTACCAGGCAAAAAATTACAGCAGTGAAATAATAATAATAATAATAATAATAATAATAATAATAATAGTAATAGTAATAATAGTAATAATAATAATATAAAATAACAGAGAGGGGAGAAGTCGGATACCCATTTATAGAGTGCTTCAGGGGTGAGTCTTCTCCCTATTCTATGAAACATATACTTGAAACCGCTGGTAGAAATCATTCATCTGCTCAGGATGAGGTATCATCAAAGATAGTTCTACAGCTCCAATGGAAAATGCAGGAGAAGTCCTCTGCCAGTGGCTGGAGACTTTCAGGATTTGAATGGGAAACAAAATTGTAGCCCACTCATCTCAACTTTTCTAATCACTGGGTTACAGAATGCCTACTAAGCATTCCCATGTTTCAGGAGGTATCAGGAGGGTCCTAGTATTTGTTTGTTATTGTAGTACAGTGATGGCTAACCTTTTTGCCATCGTGTGCCAAAAGTGGGAGCACAGGGCGGTTGTGTATGTGCATGCCCACACCCATAATTCAATGCCCCCCACCCCACCCCATACATGTGCATGCAATCCCCCATGGCTCCCACCGCTTTTGGCATGCGATGGCACAGTGGTTCCAGTAGGAATCTGGGGAGGGCAAAAATGGCCTTCCCCACCCCCCAGAGGCCTTCCCGAGGCCAAAAACGGCCCCTTTCCCGACTTCCAGTGGGCCCAGAAGGCCCAAAAATCAGCTGGCCAGAGCGTGCATGCATGCTGGAGCTGAGCTAGGGCAATGCTTGCGTGCCCACAGATATGGCTCCGTGTGCCACCTGTGGCACACATTCCATAGGTTCGCCATCACGGTTGTAAACTCTAGAGTTCATGAGGATTGAGAAGGTAGATAAACTGCATAAATAAATACATTCTGGACCTTTTTCATCTTGACTATGTTTATATCACTTTTATTTATTATTGCTTTATTTGTAGGTGAATTGCAAAAATTCCATAGGTTGCAAATCAGTTCCTTACAAATCAACTCTAAACTTCTTGACTATTATATCCTCCCTCCCTCCCTCCCTTCCTTCCTTCCTTCCTTCCTTCCTTCCTTCCTTCCTTCCTTCCTTCCTTCCTTCCTTGTCCAATCACACTTGGCCAATAAAGAATTTTACTCTACTCTACTCTACTCTACTCTTTAAAGAAAAAGTCAATTTTATCCCTTCTTAATCTATATGTAAATGAGTATGATGGCCACAATTTACCTGCATTTCTTCTGAGCTTACTATTCCTAATCTGGCAGGAACCTATGGAACATGCAAATAAGCAAACCACATATTAGGAATGAAACATGGCAGTCTAATATCAACAAGTCCCAATTTTTCAGGATCTATGGTTTTGTTGCATATAATAGTGCATATTCCTGTATTACCAACAACAACATCAATGCTCCTAAACATATTTTTCTTTTCTTTTGAAATATTATGTTATGTTTTTGGGGAAAAAACCCTTAAGTATTGTGGTAAATTCAACTGTTCTCCATTTTAAAAGCTGTAAATTAAAAATCGGAAATGTGAGCCTTCCAGTGGCCACAATAACTTGGTTAATAATCATTACCTTTACCATTTGAACAACTGGATTCCAACTTGTTTATATATTAATATGTAGGTCAGGTATTGCAGCTTTCCCCAACCTGACCAACTTCTAAATGTATGAATTAACTTCCAGAATTCTGAACAATGGATATGTTGGCCAGAAAAAATATGGGAATTTAAACGCACATGTAGTATTCCATGTCTCAGGATGAATAAAGACAACTCTCTTAACACACAGCTGTAAATTGATGTATAGTAGCATTATGATTGTAAATAAATGTTAGGTGGGTCTGTGCCTATGTTGAGAAAAGTGTGATCTATGACTAAGTCCCTTCTTTTTATTTTTTTGCTCATTTTTAGTGTGACCTACAAAATAATATGTGGGAACACACAGAAGCAGATTAACAGATGGGAAGGAAACTGCAGAGGTGGGCCAAGTTTAAGATTCATATAATCCTTTCCATCCCTTTGGGGGTTGTGGGGAAATGATTTGTTGCACTTCAGAACACTTTCTCAATGGAGATTTAATCTATTCCTTAGATCTAATTCTGGGTGTTCGAAGTTCAATTGTGATGGCACTAGTTCCCACTGTTTCCTTTTTTAAAAAATTGAAATTGTTTTAGTTTACTCAAAGAAGATTAAAATACAAAATACCAAAATATTTTTTTAAAAAACCAAAAGAAAAAAACTCAACAAAAAAGTCATTAACAAAAAAAAAAAGTGTCCTGCAAAAAACCCTAACAAATACACACATAACGTCTTCCCTACTTGAATGCTGATTAGTATAATACAGGGATGTTGGTTTGTCACCCCTTGCGAAACAGGCTAAAAGAATTTTAAACCATTAAACCACTACATCTACTTACAAATTGCTAGCCTGTCATCTATATACTATATTAATAACAAAGTGGTTAACAGAAAAAAAATAGTAATAATGACTATATTATGTAAAAATATAAATGTATTAAAAATGGTGAATTGTAATAAAAAAAGACGATGTTGAAATTAAAAAAAAAAACTGTTAACGAACTGTTATTGGAATCAACTGGTTCCCACTATTTCTATGTGGTATTTTACACGGAATACACAGAAATACATTTATTTATCCGAAACATGATAAGTCTGAAGGTTTTCATTAGGGGTAGATTAATGTTAAGTACTTACTCCTTTATTTGCTATGTAAGACATATATTGCAAATTGGGATAAATCTAGACAAAAAAGAAAGAAAGAATTAAATTGATTTTGAGATGCTTGTTTTTGTTTTAATCTTTATAAAAATAGACTGGAAAGGAACATGCCTTTTTAGCCAGGACAATGACTCATCTTTATCCACATCTTGGCTTTAACAGGTATCATATAAATATTCTTAAGGAATTCCCCCACTATTTATTTTAATTTATTATTTTTATAAATAACTCAAGGCAGCTTACATATCTAATATGCCTCCCCTCCTCCTATTGTCCCCACAAAACAACCCTGTGAGGTGGGTTGGGCTGAAAGAGAAAAACTGGACCAAGTTCACCCAGCTGACTTTCATGTCTAAAGTGGGACTAGAATTCACGGTCTCCCTGTTTCTAGCCTCATGCCTTAACCGCTTGACCAACTGGCTCTCATTATTAAGACTATGCCATTTTTGCAGGAATCCATAAGAACCGGGAAATTATCAGGATTGTGTTGGAATCTCTTAATAATTTAATAAACTCATGGATCAAGTTCTTTCTAGGGAATAACCATATTTGGTTACAAAGAAAAGTTTCTTTGTAAATTCGTTTGCATTTCGGAGAACTGAAACATTTGAGGCAAAAGCTAATTTGCAAATAAGTATGTCTACATTAAGGGACACGATGGCTCAGTGGCTAAGACGCTGAGCTTCTTGATCGAAAGGTCGGCAGTTCAGCAGTTCGAATCCCTAGTGCTGCGTAATGGGGTGAGCTCCCGTTACTTGTCCCAACTTCTGCCAACTTAGCAGTTCGAAAGCACATAAAAATGGGAGTAGAAAAATAGGGACCACCTTTGGTGGGAAGGTAACAGCATTCCATGCACCTTTGACATTTAGTCATGCTGGCCACATGACCATGGCGATGACTTCGGACAGCACTGGCTCTTCGCCTTTGTATGAAGAGTCAGCACTGCCCCCTAGAGTCGGGAACAACTAGCACATATGTGCGAGGGGAACCTTTACCTTATGTCTACATTTGTATGTTAAGATAGAAATGAAATTCCAGTGATGGAAATTCAACTGCATTAACAATAAGATTTTAGTTGGGGAACCAATTTACAGATTGTAGCTGTGGCTGTTGGGCTGTGTTTTGCTGGGTTCCAAATAAGCCAGGGTAGATCTTTGCAAAAAGAAAGAAAAAGTTGAATGGGGTATCCAGAAAAATATGAAGGATTACAATACATACTGCCTTAAGACAGAAAAAAAATTCTAAAGAATTCAACATATGGCATACTGAATGTGCCTCTGTGTGTATGTGTGTGTTTGTTTGTTTGTTTGTTTGTGTTCCTCTGTCTGTTTCTAAGTAGTTGTTTTGGTCAAGAAGGTTATCTCTGTTATAATTCTCATAGTTAAAATATACTTACTTGGCCCAATGTCCCTGAATAGTCTTGTATGGCAGGTAACTATAGTTAATAAAAGAAAACAATTGATACCATTAGCTTAACAACATGTAGAAAATAAAGAATAAACTAAGCAAAGCTTTCAATCTAAATATAATTGTGTTATGTGTTATAAGTGTTTAAATTCTTGGAAGAGGCTTAAAATCTAGAAGAAATATTTATTTGTATCTTACAGAAAAAAATAGAAATTGATATATAAATGAACCACATTTACTTAGGAAGTTAGATTTTTAAACCAGGGAATTTATTCACAGCGTAGATTTGAAATAAATTGTTGCAAGATCATAGTCAAAGAATCTGTATCAGTCAATTTACATTCCAAAGAATCTACATCATTCAATTTACTTAGTAAATACTATTTTCCAATATATTTTTTTGCATTTGATTGCAAATGTGTCTAATTTAATGCAATGTGGTCAACATTTCTTTTTAAAAGTTTATTAAGGAAATGTTTGCTGGAAAATGCACATATTAATTAAATTAAAAATCCAAAATGTATTATACCAAGAAAGGCTTTTTGTAAAAAAAAAAAAACTTTATATGTGGTTAAAAAAAAGGCAAATGAAAACGAGAAATATGCATTAAAATACATACACATTTTAGAATGTCCCCCCCCCCGCAAACTATGTAACATGGAAAAAGTGAGAACAATCAGAATTAAATGATTCATTCAGCCTTAGTTAATCTTGTGCCTTCATATTCTTTATAACCTCCACGCCAAAGATTAGTGCTTAATGATTCGATCGCAGATAGTCCTCGACTTACAACTAATTGTTTAGTGACCAATCAAAATTATAACAGACACCCCAAAAGCTATTTATGACCCAATTTTGAGATTGTGGTGGCCTCCCTTCCCCCCCCCCCCCCATGGTCACATCATTGCATTTTGGCACTTGACAACTGTATCACCTTTAAGACTATTTCTAGTGTCCCACAATCAAGTGACTGTGATTTTCAACTTTTTTTGCCAGCTTCTGATATTTATTTCCAGTTTCCGGCAAAAAAAAATACTCACTGGGTAAAATGAATTCACTTCACAACTGCCATAAAAAATGCCAAAACTTCGGATCCAGTTACGTGATGCCTTGACTACAATGACTTACAACCGTAATTATGGGCCCAATTGCAGTCATAAGTCAAGGGCTACCTGCACTGGAGATGTAGAGAATTCCCATTCATATTAGAAGTATCTCAAATGTGGATGTTTTTAAAATGTTATCTAATTTTAGGTTCTATTTAATTGGGCCAAACTATGTTATAATAATAATTTTAATTAGCAATTTTATGATGTTTGTGTATCTATATTTTTCTTGATTGTACACCGCCTTGAGTCCTACGGGAGAAAGGCGGTATAGAAATATAATAAATAAATAAATAAATAAATAAATAAATAAATAAATAAATAAATAAATAAATTGCCTGTGAAAACTGACCTGTTGAGCTTGTCTATCCAATGATAGCTGTTGTTGAACATCTGGCTGGTTTCCTTCTGATGGAGAAAACTGATTTGGATGAAATGGCGGCTGGACATCATAATGTTGTAGTTGGACTTGTCTTGTAGGAAGGAAATGTGCGTAATGGTAATGAGGTTGCTCTTGTATCCCAGGTTGTTGGTGCAGAGTGGGTGTTTGAGATGGCAACGGAGGAGGGTGCACTGGCATTGTGTATTCATACTATGAAGTGATAAAAGATGAATAACCAGAAAAGAAAGGTTAAAATCATGAATGAGCCATTTTCAGGCATACTGAAAAGTTGCATGAACAATGAATCTGACAAATGAATTTCTGGTTTACAAAATGCCATACTGTAATACATTTGTTTGCCTCCCAGATCGGGATGCTCAATTCTCAGGGCCATCAAAGCTTCCTAATAAGTGTCATGTCCCACCCAATATTATTATTGATTCTTTTAATAAAGGCATGAATCAGGAAGCCACCATGTTGTAGAGAAAAATGTCAACATCTAGCATCTCATCAATTTTGAAGAATGTCACAAAGATGCTTTTATTTTAAAGGCAATGGGACGTTCTAATTTTTCTTTAAGACATTCTGCTTCTCATCCGAGAAATTTCTTCAGTTCTAACTAACTGGTGGAGTTCCAGAACTGAAGAAGCTTCTTGGATGAAAAGCAAAATGTCTTAAAGAATTAACCAGAAAGTTGCCTTTAAAATAAAAGGACTTTTGGGACAACCCTGACCTGGATGAATGAGAACCTCCATAGACAATTTTGAAAAATGATTCCTATTATGTATGATTTCAAAGCTTTTCCTAGACATTGAATAAGAAGGGAACTGCAACTCAGTGCTTTGTGTAAAGGTGAACCACAAGGATAAAGATAAATATACACTGTTTCCCCCAAAATAAGTCATCCCCCTGATAATAAGGCCAATCGGGCTTTTGAGCACATGGCAATAAGGCCAAGCGCTTATTTCAGGGTTCAAAAAAAATATAAGACAGGGTCTTATTATCGGGGAAACACAGTATACTGATAGAAGTGATAGAAAGCATTTGAGAAAGTTGGGCTAAAGGAGTAGATTCAATACCTCTTAGCATTTTAGTAAACGGGAGTTATGGCCATGCTATACAGCCATTCTAGATTGAGACTGATGGTCATCCATTGCATGCAGAAGACAAGAAGTTATGCTGCTGAGATCCAGGAAATTTCCAAAGGTGCTTTTTTCAAAAGGCAACTGGACTTTGTTTTTCCTTGAAGATGTATTGCTTCTCATCCAAGAAGCTTCTTCAATTGAACTGAAGAAGCTTCTTGGGTGAGAAGCAAAACATCTTCAAGAAAAAACAAAGTCCAGTTGCCTTTTGAAAAAAGCACCTTTGGGACAACCATGACCTGATGACGGAGAATCTCCATAGAAGATCCAGGGAATTATAGTTCTCATGGGGGGACCATAATGGGTGGTATGGAATTCTTAAAGTTGTAATCCCAGCATATCCAGAAAAAAAAAAAACCAGTCTAGGGAAAAATATCTAGAAAGCAACAAAGAAGAGTTCTGCTTCAATACTGTAATGTTTCTGGGGGGATAACAGCTTAAATTGCTTACCTGTTGGGTTTCATGTTGAGGTCTTTGCCGTATCAAGTAAAATGATGAATGTGACGGTAGGAAATTGTGCATCCACATTGAATTAAATGGATCAGCATAGCTGTAAGTCTGGCCATACTAAAAGTGGTACGATTAAATACATTTATTCTGAAGCTATAATTCAGAGGCTAATAAGTTAGAACAGGAGTTAAATTCAAGCCAATATTACCAATCAGAATTAATTCATAAATGATAGATGTTGTAAAGGGTTTTCCACTTGATTCCTTTATATATATATATATATATATATATATATATATATATATATATATATATACACCAAATTCCTTTCTTTGATAATAGATCCATAAATTTAGCTAGAGAAAAAAGGGCCAAAGAGAAGGAAGAGGCACTACATATCCATTTATTAATCATTCTGCCTTTTGACAACACACAAGCCTCAATAAGGAAACAAATGAAGTCAGCTTGGAACCCTTTCAATAAATATTATATACAGTCAGTTTAACAAACACCCTAGAAGATCACTACAGGATATTTAACACAACAATAACATCAAATTCCAGAGTGCCTTCAGGATTACTATATAAATAAGTGAAGGGTTTTTAATAATCGGCATGATAGAGTTAGGTTATGATTAAAATCAAAGTACACTGCACAGTTGCTTGACAGTAAGAGTCACTGAGTCTAGTAGTACTTTCTATTGAACACAGAGTATTAAACTGAGCTGCATATCTAAGAAAGCAATAGGATACTTCTGACTTATCCACACTTTATTGTTATTATTTTAAAATTTATAGCCACTGAACTCCCATAGAGATTTACTTGGGATTACGTCATAGGGAACATGGTAGGATTTCTTGAAAACATGATCTGTAATTTGTTTATTAAGAAGCATGTCTTATTGAAGCCAATTAAAATAATTATACATCAAAACATAGTCATTTCATGCTGCTCAATAAGCAAAGTAAATATTTGGTTTGATTGTAAACTTGGTCAAGACTAAGTTTACCCATCAAGATAAGCAAGGGATGGGAAGCCTCTTGGGTTTTTTTTTAGAATTTGTGAGGTTTGGTCCTAATTTCCTAATCAGTGATCATTTCAGTACAGTTAATCAATTCCAATTCTTTCTAAAGTCAAAGGTTCCTTGCTTTGGATGTACGTAAGTCAATAAATAGAATAACTCTGGAATAGCATCATTGGCTTATTCTCATCACCATTAATAATTTTTTCTGCAAAGAGGCTATGTGGCATAACTGTGATTACCTGAGGGAGAACCTTGGGTCCACCTGGTCCACCCAGCTGTCTCATACCCTGTAAGGCAAGATTTAAAATCCTCAGTGTTATTGTAATCAGTATGTTCTATTTTGTGATGATGTTTACACACCTTTTCACGGAGCTCACAAAAAGTAGTTAAAAAATAATAGCCTCCATTCACTCTCCACCTAATGCAGCTTGTATTCAGAATTGTATTGCCTCTGGAACAGACGTGTCTGATCACAATCCCATTTACACAAATTCTATTACATTCATCCAATCTCCTTTTACAAGGCATCTTAGTTCTTTGCAGTCACAAGGGGTTAATTATGGACTGTGTGAAGAAGCACTTTCTTTTGTCTGTCCTGAATCTAATGCCAATTCATTTGTACAGATGCCCCTACCTTTACATGTATAAAAGAGGGAGGAAAATGTCTTTCAGCTGTTTGACAAAATTGACTTAAAAGGAGGGAGCGGAGTTATTCATATAGAGGTATTGCAATCGGTCCTTCTCTGTGAAAATTACTTCCAAAATTTTTACTCCGGAGAAAACCAAGGTGGATCAGTACAACTAAATTGTCCTAGTCCACATAAAGGCCTCTTAACCATTTCTCAAGGGCAAGAATGCATGGCATTGTCCTCAACTGCCCCTAACCAACTGTGAAGACGTTCTCCATTTTCTACTAGGCATTGAAAGCAGTGGTGGGTTCTACTTATCTTTACTACCAGTTCGCATCTTGCTCCCCTGCGCGCACTTGCTTCACTCACACAAGCATGCACTCTTCTGCGCATACACAAAACCTTCTGTGCATGCGCAGATCACTTATGATGATGTCCAGGTCAGTGGGCGGAGTCTCCGGCCGGTTTTACTACCAGTTCTATAGAATTGGTCCGAACCGGGGGCAACGCACCATTGATTGAAAGTAATATTTTCCAACTTGCCTGAGCAAAAATGGCTCTGCCTAGTTTGCCTGCTATGCTTCATTTCACTATAGGCATATATCTCTTCTCCTTGGTCACTGGCTGTTGTCTTCTATAGCTCTTGGGTCTTGGGTTGCTGGGTGCTGGGTTGTCTGCCCCTTCAGAAGTGACTTCAAACCCTAAATGTATTCTATTCTTTTTTTCATTTCACTGATCTTCCTTCCTTCCTTCCTTCCTTCCTTCCTTCCTTCCTTCCTTCCTTCCTTCCTTCCTTCCTGAAGATAGGTAAAATAGTGTTTCTTTTTGAAATAATCCACCATTAGGCATAACAGATGAAAGTGTCAAGGATGAAGAGTCAACCCATAGAAGCTATAAAGTAAATCACAGGTCCTCAAGGACTCAACAATTAAAAAAGAAAAAGCAGTTGTTGCTTACTTTCTTTGCACAGGAGGGAGGAGTAAAGAAACTGAGAAATCCACCAATCACAGGCAAACAGATACCAGGCCAATTCCAGGCCAAAGAGGGAAGAGTTCAAATACGGAAAGAAATTTCTTAAGCTAGTTCTATTCTCAACCCAGGTGTGGGTTCTACTTACTTTTACTACCGGTTCGCAGCAGGGCCATGCGCTCTCGCTTCGCTCCCACGTTTGCGCACTCTTCTGCACAAGCGCAGAAGCTTCTGCTCATGTGCAGAAGCATTTTGATGACATCGTGGTGGGTGGGCAGAGCCTCCCACCAGTTTTACTACCTGTTCTATAGAACCGGTGCGAACCGGGGGCAACCCACCACTGTCTCAACCAAGTTATTCTTTGGAGTCAGACAGCTTCAAGTGCAATGCCAAAAAGCCCTAAGTGTTTATTCTCAGACTGAGCAACTTCCATCCTAAGCTATCACACATGAAAACTGTGAAGTAATGTAGTTGCTTTAGAGAACAGATATGATTTGCACAACTAATGTGAACATGTTTATTTCCAAAATATGCTGAAGGGAAGGAAACTAGGTATATATATATATATAGACACACAAATACATACCTCAAGACTTATACTACCCATTCCAGGAATCCCAGCATGACGAGGCAGTATCTATAGATATGCAAGATTAAGAATAGTTTATGAGACCAGAGATGAAACTGTTCCAAAGAATATGAATAATATTACTGAGAACTGCTGTGGTGGGCTGGGTGATGACATGATGACTTCATTGGAGGATTGGGGTATGACATTGAATATGATTTCTTCTTTGTTATTCTTCCTCCTCCTTGGTTATTGGAGGAAATTGCTGTCATATTTCAGCAATCTAGAGTAATTTGTGGGGCACAAAAAGGGAAAGCTGGCAATCCACTGGCTTGGTTTAAATTACCAAACGTCAAGATGAACTCTGGATTTTTAAAGTATAGGGCTTCAGGTTTCCATCATTGGGATGAAATATTTTACACTAGAGTTTCTCCAGCCTTCTCAATAGATCTTTATTTAGATCTCAATAGATCCTTAATTAAAACAAATAGGAAGGTAAAGCATATTTAGAAAATGACTTGTTTTAATATTGAAAGCAATGGATGAAAATTTCAAGTAAACTATTCTAAAGTAGAATAGTTGTTCAAAAGTCCTTATTACAGGAAATACAAAAACCATAATTAATGCTAGAAGTATAAAGGAGCAGGACATTGCTGTAAAGTGCCTTTTAAAACAGTTTTTAAAACCATAGTTATATACTGTAATTTTGATATGAAAAAGAACCAAAAATGGGATTTGGGAACTATATTTGGAGATTACTAGATAGGATTAAAAAAAATATTAATCTCCTAGCACAGTATTTCTCAACCATGGCAATTTTATGATATGGGGACTTCAACTCCCAGAATTCCCCAGCCAGTATGCTGACTAGGGAATTCTGGGAGCTAAAGTTCACACATTTTAAAGTTGTCAAGATTGAGAAACACAACCTGGAACAAAATGGATGACTACATAATATTCTTTATTTCTGTTTTTTTTTTTAAAAAAAAAAAGAAACTGATTTGTTTTAACTTTATTGATTATAAGTAATTGTTTGAGATAAAGTTGTAAGAATTACCGGCAAAGCAGAACATGTTCCTAAAAGGCATAAGACAAATGTCCATTGTTTCATAATTGGAATGTGGCCCATAAAAGGGGACTAGAAGGATCTGTAGAGGGTTATGAAATCCTGGAAGGACAAAAAAAAAAAAAGACAATATATATAATGTAAAAAATGTAAACAGTAAAATCACCAATATACAAACATCCTATTATTATTTCTCCCATTCTTACTGCTAATTTGATAGAAGGATGGAAGATGAATTTGTCCCATCAACTATTCTTTCACATTAAAATTCTTAACTGCATTAATAATTCTGTCACATTAAAAATTGCAATCGAACGGCAAGTTCGGGGTAGCTCAGTTAGTGCATTTCTGATATCCATCAAAGATGTTTTAAGTATTTAGTGGAGGGCAAGTGCACTGAATAGAAAAAGCAATGTTCGCAGTAGGTCAGTTTTAATATTCACAGCCATCAGTTATATTAGCTTCTCATCACCTTAACAACAACCTTAGAAGATGAAGCAGGATTATTATGTCCCATAATGTTACTGAGGGACATTAGACCTAAGAAAGCAGGTCCTCTACAGAGGAAGATTTGTCTTTGTTGTCACCTCAACTCGGTGATAAAATGGTTGGCATGACCTTAAGAAGAAAAACAATTAAACCAGGACAGGCATGCTCTGGGCATGCTTCCTTCCAACACTGATGCAAACATACCAGGCCTTTGGGGAGAGCCTTCCAAGGTCTCCTTGACTCACTGCCAGAAAGTGATAGGAGGGGGCAGAGAAGGGAAAAGGCAAGTCACAAAGGGCTATGTGACCACACAGCTGTCTATTGACTTTAATTCAATCACAGCCATGGATCTGTCTTGTGCAAACTAAGCTATTTCTCAGGATGTACCTTTGAACTTAATTTTTATTTATTTGTATCCGTCCTTAACCCCGACTTGGGCTGAGAGAGAAAGTGATCTCCACAGCCACAATGCTAGCAAATTATGCTATCCTTATCTGATGCAGTATTGCCCGGAAGTTAATTTACTAATATTGTATAATGTAATACCCTTATTGTAGGGCAATAGATGTAGGACATATTACAGATAGGGATTACAGGTGGTCCTCGATTTACGACCATGATTGAGCCCAGAATTTATGTTGCTAAATGAGAAATTTGTTAAATGAGTGTTGCCCACTTTATGACTTTTCTTGCCATATTTGTTTAAGTGAATCACTGCAGTTGTTAAATTAGCAATATGATTGTTAAGGGAATCTGGCTTCCCCATTGACTTCACTTGTCAGAAGGTCACAAAAATTGATCACATGATTCCAGGACACTGCAACTATCATAAACATGAAACAGTTGTCAAGCATCCGAATGTAAATCACATGACCATGGGCATGCTGCAATGGTCATAAATGTGAAAAATGGTCATAAGTCACTTTTTTCATTGCTGTTTGTAACTTTGAATGATCACTAAATGAACTGTTGTAAGTCAAGGACTACCTGTAGTGGATTCCCTAACCTTCTTTCTCTCTACTCACTCTTTCAGCACAGGTCTACCTAACTGTGAAAACCTGGTCTGATTTTGCACATGTTTAGTGTGTAGACTTGTTTAAAGGAAGATTGACAATCAGCTGGTAGTCAGTGTCTTTTTGGACATGGCTTAGCTCTATGTTGGGATAGTTTTATTCTGAAATAACGCTAAGTGCGCATATAAAAACAGCTCGACAACAGCTGAAACCATAAGTCAGCAGACGTTTAGTCTGTCTCAGATCTCAAAGCTTAAAAATTGCTCAGAGACCTATAAGTAGCAAGGAGCAGAGAAGCCGATGGAAATAATAAGTATAGGGTCTCCTGCTTGAGCAGGGGGTTGGACTAGAAGACCTCCAAGGTGCCTTCCAACTCTATTATTCTGTATTCTATTCTGTCTGTAAATAGACATTCCTACTGCCCAAGGTAGAACCATTCAGGAGCCATTGCCTGGGACTACTGGTATCCGGACTGTATCAGCACTAACCTAAAGTTCATGACGGGCTAATAATCCAACCACACAAAAATTCATCTGACTGCATCATTAACAGAATCATTGACAGATTGTACCTGAAGCAAAATCTGTATCAGAGTAAGGAGGAAAGCACTAGTTTAGCAATGATACAGGAATACAGGATATCTTTAAGATGGTCTCAAGTATGGTTCTGGAGTCTAATGAATGCAGGAGGATTTGTCATGAAAAGAACTGGCGTAGGTGGATGCAAGGAAAAGCTCTTTAAATGATAATGTGCATGACTTAACTTCAAAATGAGATGTGGCATCTTTATTAAAACTAGTGGTCCCTTTCCTAAATGGACTCCTGGTTTTCTACCACAAGGCTTATCTCAGTGACAGCACAATTCCTTCCATAATTGATGGTCACTTCCTTTCAGTTATTAGCAAGCATGGTGATTTCCCTTTCTTTTCCCCATCAACAGACAACTGTCTCCACTTCTGCTGAGCTTATTGCCTCTGTACAATTCAGTTATGCTGTAAAAACAATTCTGGTTCATTTTTCAGGCAATTTAACACAGGTAATGAACTTCAAGATAAAAGAATGTTATTCTGGATAAAAATCAACCTTATCATGCCATGCTCATCCTGTGCCTAGGATTTTTCCCCCCTGCCCTGTAGCAGTGTCTCTTAGATATTATTAGGCTAGCAGCGAAAAGGGGAAAAAATGTTTTGAGTTTCACAAGCTGCAAATATAAGAAGCAATAACAACAATTAGGCCTACCATGGTTGGGTTGCAGTGATCCAATGACTGCAAGGTTTTGAATTAATCTAACCAAACCAAAGTCTCCCATGTAAAATTGCTACTGTATGTTTCACAATTTGGAGGGCTTCTGGACAAAGCCAAATTATCCCCAAATTCACTCACAGTAGAAGCAAAGAATTTGGCAATTCTTTGATATACTGTTGAACTTCAGTCTTAATGCTAGCAAACTTCCTTGTGAATCACATTTCAGTAATCATGATAGCAATAGCAATAGCACTTAAGATTTATATACATAGTGCTTCACAGCCCTCTCTAAGCGGTTTACAGAGTCAGCATATTGTCCCCAACAATCTGGGTCCTCATTTTATCGACCTTGGAAGGATGGAAGCCTGAGTCAACCTTGAACTGATGAGATTTGAACTGCCGAACTGCAGCTAGCAGTCAGCTGAAATAGCCTGCAGTGCTGCACTCTAACCACTGTGCCACCTCGGCTTGGATGATAATCTTTCCAGCAAACAATAGAGTTATTTGGAACTCATTTAAAATTAACATACTAACTGAAGCTTTGTCATAGATCCCTGGGTTGTTTCTGTACATTTTTAACTTGTGGCAGCAGAAAATTCTGGAAGTGCCATGTTTCCAATTACTGCAGTGAGGAGAAGAAAGGAAATATCCTCGTTTCTGAGAGGTTTTAAAGAGGTAGAAGCCCATCTGAGACAAGATATGATCATTGTAAAACCAAGTTTGTCCAACGCAGGATATTGAAATAAATTTTACCTTCAAAGTGTCTGGAAATTTCCTCTTAATACTTGCTGAGCAATTCAAGAAATCTTCACAAAATAAAGCTTTCACAGGCACAGGAGCTTCTTTCTCCCACTCTAGAATATAAACCTGATTGAAAAGACTGGTTAGCCAATCAAATCAAGAAAGAGGGCAAGAGAATTACATACTTCTCACTTCATCCCACCCACCCTTTCTGTGCTCACAAAACCTGTAGCTGTAACATCTTATTATTTATAATTGGATTCTTAGACCTGTATTTAGAGAAACTATTTTCTAGCAGATAAAACATGAGCATCAGAATAGAACGTGCAGCAAAACAACAGGGTGATAGTCTATTTATGACACCATGTCTCAAGATAGTCCTCTACCTGCTGACAGAGGTGGTACATTTTTCATAAATCCCTAAAAGGCTAGAATTTCACATGTAGGTGCCCAGCATCTCTAGAAGAATTATCCAGTAAAATAACTGCCTGTCATGTCATGGTTCAGTAACAGAGTTTGTGCCAGGAGAAATATGAATGAGGGGTAGTCCTGTGGCTCTGAAGGCAGCAATGGTGTACCCCCTTCTCAACTATCATTAGTTATAGCAACATTAAACAATTTTTGATCAGTCTCCAGTCTGGTGGTCAGGTTTCAGAGACTCCTGAAAGAGGTCTATATCATTTCTAGTCTGCTTTCATGCCTGGTTATAACAAAGATACTGCATTGATTGTACTTGTAGATCATGGGTTTCAAACTTGCATCATCATGATGGCGTCACATGACATATCGCAACTTTTTTTCCCTTTGCTAAACTGGGCATGGGCATGGCCAGTGCATGAAGCATCTGGCCCGCGAGCTGGGAGTTTGACAGCCCTGTTGTAGATGGTCTTGGTGTTGCTGAGATGGATGTGATACAGCTACAGTGCTGGATATTATCAATTATGGTGTCCTTCTGGACTGACTTCAAGGATTAGGAGCAATGGGCCCAGTGCTGCAGTGCTTCCCCTTATTCCATGGTCAGTCTCTGTGTCTCTCCTATTTACCATCTAAACGAAGCTGTTGCTCGTCTGACAACAGAGTTTCAGGTCCATCGGTATGCTGATGCTACCATGTTGTATTTCTTGAGCTTGGGTCAATCAAGCAATATAGTCAAGCTTTGATCTCAAAGCTGTTGGAATCTGGATATAGAGGCTGTTGGGTGTCGGCCTTGCAGCCTTAGTTTATTGAATGGTGGCTGCATTGTATTTCTAAAAAGGAAAGGATAATTGCAAAGAATGTAATTAAAGAAAACAAGAAATGGTGAAGTTTAATTGCTGAATGTATAAGTGTCATACCCCGAACCAAGAATCACACATGGCAATTCTTCCAAGCTGACTTTGTTTTATTTGACTCCTATAGATAAAATCTTACCAGACTGAAGACTTTACTACCGTGATGGAGAACATATGGCACGTGAAGTGTCACATCCCCAAAGTGGCACGTGAAGCCGTGTCGCCTGGCACACTTGGCCTTGCCTGTTTGTCTTCCGGGTTTCTGGTGTGCATGTGTGTGCAATGATCAGCTGTCCTTCACGCGCATGGCAGTGCCAAAAACCAGTATGCACATGTGCGCCGTCCTGCTGATGTGCGCCAGAACCTGGAAGTTCAGCTTTTCCTGACCACGATCCCTTCTCATGCATGGAAGTGCCGAAAACCGGCCTATGCATGCGTGCTGGCCAGCTGATCATCAGGTGCGCATGCGCACCAAAACCCAGAAGTTCAGCTTTTTCAGAGCACAATCCCTTTGCGTGTGTGGCAGTACCAAAAACCGGCCTGCGCATGTGCACAGCAGCTGATTGTCAGGTGCACATCTGTGCTAGAACCCGGAAGTTTGGCTTTTCCAGAGCACAGCCCTGACAAGCGCGCAGGTTCTCCATCACTGCTCTACTATTTGCATCTACAATATACTCTGTGAACAAATAGGGAGGTGCTGTCTTCACTCTCTTTCTTTCACACTGGGCTCCCAATTTCTGGACTGAGATGTTTCTTCTGCCTCTAAGAATGCACCCTCCTGGCAATCTACCTCTTCGCCACATTCCATCACATCAAGAATAATGTACAATGGAAATAAAACATGAGTGACAATAAATGAAATGTCTAGCAAATGGTTAAACCTTGAGCAGGGTATAAGACAAAAATGTGTGGTATTCACTTGATTGTTTAATGTTTTTTGTGGATAAATGTAAAAGTTTGGAGTGGCATTAGAGAAGTGTTGGGGATGTGAATATTTGTGTACTCTTGTGTGCAGGGAATATCCCACTGTTGGCAAAGAGCCTGAATGATTTGTAGCAAATAATAGATAGTTGTATAATGCAAAGAGAAATGTGGATTTGAATATTAAGATATCAAAATCAAGGCATATGTGAACAACATTCAGTGATACAATAGAATTAACTGTAATAATTAGCTGTTGTACTTTTTCTATACTTACCTGGCAAAAGAGATACCATGATCAACACACTTATTTCTCAATCACAATTTGTCACCTGATGTAGCAATAAGCAAGTGTTGAGTATGCTATGTGAAATAGCCCCAGTATTATTTATTTTTATTTGCTTTATTTATATATTTCATTTATTTTAAAACCATCCATCTTCCTCATATGGGGAGTCTGGGCAGTGTACAATAAAATATTAAATACATAAAAACTGTATATAGAGCCACGGTGGCGCAGTGGTTAGAATGCAGTACTGCAGGCTAAGACTGCTGGCTACCTGCAATTTGGCAGTTTGAATCATACCAGGCTCAAGGTTGACTCAGCCTTCCATCCTTCCAAGGTGGGTAGAATGAGGACCCAAATTGTTGGGGGCAATATGCTGACTCTATAAACTGCTTTGAGAGGGCTGTAAAAGCACTGTAAAGCGGTATATAAGTCTAAGTGCTATTGCTATATAAAATTTAAGAGGCAAGCCACGATAAAAAATTGTTAAAAGGTGGGGCTAGCCAGACAGTCAATTATGACTTTGTTTCTAAAATCTAATCCTAAAATCCTCAGATTTTTTTTTACCTTACGTTTGATAATTATTATTTTTTTGCTGCACTTATATCCTGCCTTTCCATTAGGTGGTCAACACCAGCGGTGGGATTCACTTACCTTCCCTACCAGTTCGCAAATGTGAGTGCGCTTGTGCACAGCCTTCTGTGCATGTGCAGTAGGCGTGCATTAGGTCAGGTTGGGTGGGCAGAGCCTCCTGCCATCATTGCTACCGGTTCACGTGATCCGGAGAGACCCGGCTGAATCCCACCACTGGTCAACACAGTATATATTGGGGAACCCTCTCATTTTAATCTTCATCATCCTTCAACCCTACGATGTGCATTGGGTTGAAAGAGAGCAGCTGGTTTCAAATCCCAATTATATGCAATAATCCAATATGAGAAATTGGTCTAATATTTCTCTATTTCCAATCCAGTTTTTTTTTTTTCAATTTGATTTATATGCCGCCCTTCTCCGGAGACTCAGGGCGGCTTACAATGCGTTAAGCAATAGCCTTCATCCTTTTGTATATTTTATACAAAGTCAGCTTATTGCCCTCACAACTGGGTCCTCAATTTACCTACCTTAGAAAGGATGGAAGGCTGAGTCAACCTTGAGCCTTGGTGAGATTTGAACCTGCAGTAATTGCAGGCAGCTGGTCTTAATAACCAGCTTAATAACAGGGTGCCTTAAACCCCTGTACTACCAAGTTCTTTAGTTATTCCAAAATACTGATTCCAAAGTCATTCGAATTCCTCCTGCCCAAAGATAAATTGCAGAGGTATAAATGCTATTTATCTAAAACTCTTACCAAAATACTTTTAAAGTCAAGATGATAAATCCTCAGAAATTACTACATTTTTCTTTTTTTTTTTCTGGAATATAGTAATCCAAATGAAAGATGAATATTTCAGGCAAGTAAGTTTGAAAAAAAACATGCAGAAAAATGAATAAAATTTAAAAACTGCCTTACTATGTAATTTTTTGATGGCTTGAAACTTTGAAAGATAATTTTGATTTCAATAAGTACTGTGACTGATAAATAATTCTATTTCAATAAATAAATTAAGCTCCTTTTAAAGCACTATTTTTCTTTTCCTAAACTTTGTACTATATATCAGAAAAGAAAACCAAACAATCAGGTTTTTGCCCTCCAATGTGGTTTGATTTTTATATTTCATATTTTTATTAAAGAGTTAATGTGTAAATTACTTTATCTCATAGCCAGATTCTCAAAGAACACCTCAAAAGTGCCCAATAAACTTGAAAACTGAAATTTAGAAGATCTGGGATGGTGAGTCTCATAATCTTCAGATTTCCCTATCAATCCAACTATTACGGTGCTCATAAATTAGTAAGGGCTTGTAGAAGTCGTAGTACAACATTGTGACAACTATTTGAGTAGTTTACAAAGATTTATAATGATAAAAACTATAAAGGCTCTAAGAAATACACTTTTTAAAAAATATAAAACCTTTAGAGCTTTCAGATCATGGAGGAATTGATATAATCTTCCAGAGTTTCACTCTGGTGATCTTTAGTGCCACCTGATTAGTTTGTTCTAGTAGAGAGCCAGTTTGGTCTAGTGGTTAAGGCACAAGGCTAGAAAGTGGGAGTCTGTGAGTTCTAGTCTTACCTTAGCTGTGAAAGAGAGCTGGGTGACCTTGGTCTAGTCTAGTCTCTCTCTCTCTCTCTCTCTCTCTCTCTCTCTCTCTCTCTCTCTCTCTCTCTCTCTCTCTCTCCCCCTCCCTCCCTCCCTTAGTCCCACCCATCTTGTAGGGTGGTTGTTGTGGGGAAAATAGGAGGAGGAAGGTGTGTTGAATATGTTTGCTGCCTTGGATTATTTGTAAAAATAATAAAAGGTGGGACACAAATAAATCAATAAAGTTGATTTTTATCTTCTCAAACTGCATCCCGAGGCCCTCATAAATGAGTAGTTCCCCATAGCAGCTCACTCACCCATAGGAAACGTACTTCAGAAATATTTGGGTCAGCACTATAGCCATATTATTGGCTCCAGTTATGTGACTAAGAAGAAGCGATGGCAAGGGAAGAGTCCAGTGGTGGGTTACTCCTGGTTCGGTCCGGTTTTTGTGAACCGGTAGTAATGGCGGCGGGAGGCTCCGCCCACCCACTTGGATGTCATCATGAATGATCTGTGCACGCGCAGAAGCACATGTATGTGCGAGCGAAGCAAGTGTGCTCCTGTTTCCGTTGCAAACCGGTAGTGGAGGTAAGTAGAACCCACCCCTGGAAGAGTCTAGCAAGATCTGATCAATTTGCTTTTAGTTAATCTTGAATGCAAAATGAACGATAAACAAAGATTTCATTTATCCTAAACTATTCGACTGGGGAAGTGTCAGCTCTACAGGAAATCACTCTCTACAGCTGAGAGTGTCCTGATATTTTGATATTTTTTGATAATTATCAAAAGAAGCCAGTCTTCTACATACTGAAAATGGGCCATCACAAGCTTTGGGTTGTGTTTCTCTGCCATCTGAATGGCTCTTATATTCATTATGGAAATTATAGAAACTGCTGAACCCATGTGAATATCTGAATTAGAACAGAATGTCTGCTCGTCTTAATCTCTGGGTAACTTTTAGAAGGCTGCATTCTATATAAACTGAAGTAGTGTCTCAGATCAGAATGATGAGCTAAGGATTTCTGCAGCTTTGGCAATATTTCATCCAACCAACTGTAATTAAAATGGGAGCAGACAGGGAGCACAAGGTGAAATTGCTTGTAATGGATGTTGCACAGCTTGCAGTTACAAACAAGGATGATCTATGGTGGTTAGAAAACTATCGGTTTGTCTGTATAGCAGCAAGTCAGGCAAGGGACTGGCTAGACAATGGAAAATTCTGAATAACTTGTGGCGTTTGTGGCTGTCTGGCTTCAGGTGAAAAATCCCTGGAAATAAGTGAGATGCTGACTGAGAGATGCAATCATAACATATTCCAATTGCTTTTCAGAAAAAAGCTTCAGCCCCCACTTTGTACTGTTTGAAATGAACTCTATTCCCACCAGCTAAATTTTGATGGAAAGTGGCAAGATAGAAGTGGAAAGTGATGGAAAGCTGATGCCAACGCACACTTCATATGATCCTACGTGTAGTTTATTCCTGTGGGGCCTCAATTGAATGGAAACTACGAGCAGAATATGACACTTGCCGCGCTAACAGCCAAACATGCCATTTGATTATTAGTTCTTTTCTTGTTTTATTATTGTCGTATCAGAATAATACAAGTCAAAAAGAGGGCTGTAAAAATATTTACAGACCCCTCACATCCTGGACATAAATTGTTTCAACTCCTACCCTCAAAATGACGCTATAGAGCACTGCACACCAAGACAACTAAACACAAGAACAGTTTTTTCCTGAAAGCCATCACTCTATGGCTTTATATTCACATTATTCACATTATTAAACAAATAATTCCCTCAACACCGTCAAACTATTCACTAAGTCTGCATTACTATTAATCTTCTCATCGTTCCTATCACCCATCTCCTCCCACTTATTACTGCATGACTGCAACTTTGTTGCTTGTATCCTTAAGATTTATATTGATAGTGATTGTTTCCTGATTGCTTATTTGTACACTATGACTATCATTAAGTTTTGTACCTTATGATTCTTGACGAATGTATCTTGTCTTTTTATGTACACTGAGAGCATATGCACCAAAGACAAATTCCTTGTGTATCCAAACACACTTGGCCAATAAAGCATTCTATTCTATTCTATTCTATTCTATTCTATTCTATTCTATTCTATTCTATTCTATTCTATTCTATTCTAATATCTTCTTCTTTATATACCATTTCAGGTAGCCCTCGACTTACAACAATTCATTTAGTGACCATCCGAAGTTGCAACGGCACCAGAAAAAGTGACTTATGAACATTTTTCACCCTTATGACGGTTGCAGCATCCCTGTAGTCACGAGATCAAAATTCAGATGCTTGGCAATTGTCTCAAATTTATGACAGTTACAGTATCCCAGGGACATGTGATCATCTTTGGTTAGAAAAGATGATAGGGAAACATGTAAATTTTAAACCTGAACTGTTTCTTTTTTTTTTTTATTGTAAAAGTTTTACAATTACATTTTCACCCCGTTTTCACCCCCCTAACCCACCCCAAGCTCCCCAACCCATCCTCCCTAACCCCCCCTAACCCTCCCCTCCCCCCCGGACTTCCATAGAGTGTACCCCATCATTATCCCCTTTATATAAAAAAAAACCTTGAACTTTAAACCCCCCCCAACCCCCATATCATTTTTCATCTTCACATAGTTCAAATATTTCTATCTTAATGTAATATAATACTATCAATAAAAAGCTATTTGATACTTCCTAGTTTGATATTTGTTCTGCACATAATCTATCCATTTTTTCCATTCACATTCATAAGTCTCTTGTGAGCGGTCTTTTAAATATGCTGAAATCTTCGCCATCTCAGCGAAACTGGCCATCTTCAAAGTCCATTCTTGAATGGTGGGCAAAGCTACATTTTTCCAATATTTACCTATCAACAATCTCGCTGCTGTAATCATATACAAAATCAACTTTGTTTCATCCACTGTAAAACCCTTAGCTATACCCAATAAAAACAATTGTGGAGAAAATTGAATTTTTTTCTTCAAAACATTCTGCATAACCCACCAAATTTTTATCCAAAAAGCCTTAACTTTCTTACAGGTCCACCAAATATGAAAATATGTAGCATCTGTACAATCACACCTCCAACATTTTGGCTGAACATTAGGATACATACACGACAGTTTCTTAGGGTCTAGATGCCATCTATAAAACATTTTGTAAAAATTTTCCCTCAAATTCTGCGACTGTGTAAATTTAACATTCTGGACCCAAATTTTTTCCCATGTTTCCAGCTTCACTGGTTCTTCAAAATTTTGTGCCCACTTAATCATACAGTCTTTAACTAATTCAGTTTCTGAATCCCTTTCTAGCAAAACATTATAAAGCCTTTTAATATGCATTGGACCTTTCTCTCTTATATGTCTAACCAATTCTTCCTCATGCAACATAATACCAATTTTTTGGTCCTCTTTCCATCTCAATTGTAATTGATTATATTGTAACCAAGTTAAGTTAATCCCTTCGTCCAACAGTGTCTGCAAATTCTTCAGCTGCCATCTGCCCGCATCTGTAAAAAGAACCTCTTTGTATAAAAACCCCCCGAGTGACATTATATTTGTATTCCACAAAGTATGACCAAGATCCAACCATAGCGGTATTTTATAATCCCATTTGAGTCGGTGCTTCTTCCAAACTCTCATCAAAGAGTCTCTAAGTATATGACTTTTAAATATTTTATCAACTTTGTCATCATAAAATAAGTAAGCGTGCCATCCAAATTCTAGATCAAAACTTTCTGCATTCAATATTCCAGCCTTTTTACTTCCAAACCAATCACTTGTTAAAGTTAAAGCTGCTGCATCATAATATAGCTGTAGGTTTGGAAGTTTAAGACCTCCTCTTTCTGGAACATCTTGCATAATTTTCAATTTCACTCTCGGCTTCTTCTCGTTCCAGACGAACTTATTCACTCCAAATTGCCAAACTTTCAATTGTTTATCACTTTTAAGCACCGGAATCATTTGAAACAAAAAAAGAAATCTTGGCAAAATATTCATCTTAACTGCTGCTATTCTTCCAAGTAGAGACAGCTGCAGTTTTTTCCAAGTCTCCATATCTTTCTGCACCTCTCGCCACAACACCTCATAATTATTTTGAAACAATTTCATGTTTGATTCTGCAACCTGAACTCCTAGATATTTTACCTTAGGTACAATCTCAAAACCTGCCCTCCTTTCAAGCTCATGTTTGCGATCTTGTGTCATGTTTTTAACTATCATTTTAGTCTTTTTTGGATTCAATCTGAAACCTGAAACTTTACCATAATCTTGTATAATGTCCTTCATCAAGATTATTGATTCCATTGGTTGTGATAGGGTAACAACCAGATCATCTGCAAATGCCTTTATTCTGTAATCCTCTTGCCTAATCTTTATACCTTTCAAGATATTAGAGTCCCGTATTGTATTTAACAAGACTTCTAGTGTTAAAATAAATAAAAGTGGGGACAACGGGCATCCCTGTCTTGTTCCTTTTTCAATTTTAAACTCTGTTGTCAAACTTCCATTAATAATAATCTGTGCCTTTTGCTCTTGATAAATTGCCGAAATCGCCTGTATAAATTGGTCCCCAAAGTCCATCTTTTTCAAAGTCTTTACTAGAAAATTCCAATCCACTCTATCAAAGGCCTTCTCTGCATCCAAAAAGACCAGCACTGCAGGGATCTGTTTATTCTTCTCAAGATATTCCAGTAAATTTATTACTTGCCTTACATTATCCTTCATATATCTGCCCTCGATAAATCCCGCTTGATCATCATGAATCACCTCTTGAATTACTGGCATCAATCTGTTGGCTAATACTTTTGCATAAATTTTATAGTCATTATTTAAAAGAGATATTGGTCTATAATTTTCCGGTTTTTTAGGACCTACATGTTCTTTTGGTATCAAAGTAATATATGCTGATTTCCATGATGGGGGTATTTTACCCCCTTGTTGTATATTGCAAAATAAGTCTCTAAGTTGTTCCACCATTTCTGCTTGTAAAGTTTTATAATACACTGCAGTCAATCCATCTGTTCCAGGAGCTTTAGCTGTTTTCAATTGTTTAATTGCTGCAATTATTTCCTCAACTGTTATAGGGTAGTTCATTCTTTCTTTTTGTTGACTAGTAATTTTTGAGACTCTTTTCTCTTCTAGATATTTTTCTATAAGTCCATTCTGTATATCATCTTTGGCATATAATTTAGTATAGTATTCTACAAAGACTTCTTTAATCAATTTTTGTTGAGAAATTTCTTTCCCTCCAATATCAATACTCTCAATAGTCCGTATACTCTGCTTCTTCCTTAAGGTGTAGGCCAACCATCTTCCCGGTTTATTAGCATTACAAAACGTATTATGCTTCGCATATTGTAAATTTGTTGCAGCTTGCTCCGCCAAGAGCATTTGAAATTGATCTTTCAAAAGTTTTATAGCACCAGATATTCTTTCATCTGTTGGGTTTTTAATGAGTAGCTGTTCCTTATTCTTTATTTCTACTTCCAATTCGAGTCTTTTCTTTTGTCGATTCTGTTTATGTTTAGAGTTCATATAAATGAGTACCCCTCTCATATACGCTTTACTCGCATCCCATACAATTTCAATTGGGGTACCTTTATTCAAGTTCATCTCAAAAAATTCTTTCATCTGTTTTTTAAGTTCTGTTATATTTTTTTCATATCTAAACAAATTTTCATTTAATCTCCATGACCTTCTCTCAGTTTTTCCCATCTCAATTTCTATCCATACAGAACTATGATCAGTTAAAGTTCTTGGAAATATCTTTGTTCTTTTTGTTTTAACAAGTAAATCATCTGATAACAAGATAAAGTCAATCCTGGAAAAAGATCTATGTCTGTCAGAGAAAAAAGTATAGTCCAATTCTTTTGGGTTGTAAATTCTCCATATATCTTTTAATTCCAAATCTTCTTTCATATCAAAAAAGGTCTGTGGTAGTCTGATCCTTACTTTCGCCTGAACTGTTTCTATTAAGCATATTACTAGAAGAACTTGATAAGCAAACTATATATTTAATACTGTATGTCTTAACAGCAGCAACGATTATAATCGCACAATATTGGAAAAATGAAGAAACACCGTGAGATGAAGAGATAATTAGGAAGATACTAGATTGTGCAGAAATGGATAGACTTGCATTGAAAATTAAACAGAAAGAATATACAGAATATTATCAAACATGGAATTTCTTTTACCAGTGATTGGAAAAAAGAGATGGAGATTAAGATCGCAATTGGTATTGTTAAGCAAATTAAATACCCAAACAATATGATATTTATTAAGCACTAACAAATGTAAACAATAGAAAATTAATAAAATTTATTTTTTTTAAAAATCAGATGCTTGGCAATTGATTCAAATTTATGACGGTTGCAGTGTCCTGGGGGGGTCATGTGATCAGCTTTTGTGACTTTCCGACAGGCAAAGTCAACGGGGAAGCCAGATTCACTTAACAACTGTGTTACTAATGTAAAACATCAGTGATTCACTTAACAACTGTGATAAGAAAGGTCTTAAAATGGGGCAAAACTCGGTTAAGTGTTTCACTTAGCAACAGAAATTTTGGGCTCAATTGTGGTTGTAAGTTAAGGACTACCAGTATAATTAAGGCAGATTCCTGGTGGTTTACAACCATATAAATCATTAAAACGTTCACAGTAAATAATAGATGAGTAAAAATCAATTTAAATATAGGCATCTTCAATTCATTCATTACGTCCAACTTAAGTGTATAACTTTGTTCTATGTTACCAAATCACAGAAATTGACCTAAAACAAAGGCCTTTCATGTTTTGATCTTAGCAGCCATTCCAAAAGTTACAAATATTCAAAATATATTCTCTGGATGAGGCCAATATCTCATGGTATGCAACTCCATATTAATATGTTGTTCCTCCATGTTTGCCATCTTCACGGAAAACTCTCAGAATCCTGACCAGGTATCAGCTTCATTCAAATGTTTTAATATTTTTATTTATTTATTTATTTTATTAAAAAAATATATATGCTGCCAGTCTCCCCTACAAGGCAACTGCAAGGAAGAATTTGTAAAGTTCTTCCTGGTGAACAGTCATTTAATGATGCCAAGTCCACAGAATTAATTCATTCAGATTCTCAATTGATCTTCCTCTTATTTGACAGCTCGCTCTGAAAAGACCAGTGATGCATTCACAATAACAGGCAAATAAATGGACTTTGGAGGAGAGGGAGAAGAACTAAATGAGCAAATTCTCTCATCTATTTACGAAGGAGTGAATAGTCACAAACACTTGGATACTTTATGAACCTCTAACATTCAAATAAAGTATTTTACATTAGATACCCATCAAAATTGCCTTTTATTGCTAATAGTACATTATTTTCAGATTCCAAGATTTAATTACGCATTGTGTTAAAAAAATTCCTTTTGTCTGTTCTGATTCTTCCAATATTCAGTTTTATTGAGTAACATTTGGTTTAATATTTTGAGAAAGGGAAAATAGTTTTTCCTTGTCCACTTTATTCCCACTAAGCGTAAATTTCCATTGGCAAATCTTAGTTAAAAGCATGAGTGGGTCATCAGACAATTTCGGCTAGCAGTTAAAATGCTCATTATTATTGCTATGTAAGAGGTCTCATCCTCTACCAACATAAAATTCACAGGAACATTCCTTTTTGGCTTTGAAATGGAAATAATTTAACCACTAAATTAGTTCATTTGCATATTTCCTTGTAATTCTACATACGAGATACAGCATGTTAGCAAGTTCCTAAAGAGGAGCAATTTATTTTAAAAAATAAATAAAGATCACATTAGATTCAGCTGCACTTTGATTTTTCTAAGCAATATTGATTAGCCAGGGGACATGGCGAAGCAAGTATTAATTATAAACAGCAAAGATTCTAAAGATGAAGAGCCGCTATTAACAAGTTAGAATATTAGCACTTACCCAAGAGACATCTCATGGGTACCCAACACATGTAAATGGTTCCCAGACAGACCAGATGGGAGTATTGGAGCAAATTGGAAATCATATTTAGCATTACAAAGACCTTAGAATCACTTGCATTTGAATTCCAGGAAACATTTCCAAGGCAGGCAGTTTCTAAATCACCATAATCTGCCAGTATTTCATAGGTTCCATACATAAAATGAGTTTAGGAAAGAAGAATGAAAAGAATTAAAGGATCAGTCAAAAATGAAGGGGGTAAACCTGGCAATTGGGGTTGCTCGGGAATTTTCTTCTTCCAAGAGCAGTTGTCTGTTATTAAATTGTGCTGTTCTCCTGTTGGAAGAAATATCCTTCTGGGTTCAGTTCCAAGTGGGGAAAAAGACCCTGGAAACATGGTGGTTGCTTGGAAAGATAGTTTTAATCAGGGGTGAAATGCTACCGGTATGCTCCGGTTCGCCTGAACCGGTAGTGATAAAAACTACCGGTTCAGGTGAACTGTTAGTAAAAAAATGCTTTAAAAAGTAAAAAAAAAAAAAAGGTTCCAATGATCACAGCTGTGCTTTTTTAAAAACTTTTTTAGAGCATTTTTTTATTACAGGTTCAGGCGAATAAGTAGTAAAAATGCTTAAAAGTAAAAAAAAAAAAAGTTGGCCACACCCACCCAGTCACATGACACCCCCCACCAAGCCACGCCTACAGAACCGGTAGCAAAAAAATTTGCATTTCACCACTGGTTTTAATGGTGGACAGGATCACATGCCTTGAACATCTTGGATGAAGAGAAAAAAAAGGGAAGAGATGCTGAGGGTGCCTGAGTTTTATACCCTCTCTGGTCTTTGAATTTGAGCTTGTATTCTGATTGGTTGTGAGACACCCACAATATTATGAAACTCTGTAGGATGTAGGAGTCCCAAGCTTGGTTGACTCTTGCTGGGTGATGATGTAATGAAGGGCCTTTGAGCAATTCCTATTATGGCTCTGCTTGAAGGAGGTAGATCTTTGTTATGTAGAATAGACTGGTCCAGGCCTTAATGGCCCATTGACAAAGGTGTGAGGGGGCTGAGTTTCTGCCTCCCTTTTAGGGGAAATATTCCGCCCTTTTAATATTCCCTAAAATATCTCATTTTCCTAGGAGACGGAAGGGTGCTAACTTCCTACACTCCTTCACCTAAACACTACATTGTTCCTTTGGAAACATATGGCTGGAAGCTGACTCATAGAATAAATGTGAGATTGGGGAAAATCAGAGGAGAATAAATGGGATGCAGGAGCAGACAGATGGTGAGATGGCCGACTGGATGAATACAGTACAGAATTGCTTGTGAGAAAGAAGCATACGAGTGAGCAGCTACCATCTCCCTCATAAATGAAACCAATTGGATTGAGGATCTTCCTTCCTCCTCACTGAGGCTACTGCACATCCTCTCTGTGCAGAAGAGAAGCAGAAACATAGGATATGGAGGTGGTAGAATAGCCTAGACTTTCTAGATCAGTGATCCCCAAACTTTTTGGCACCAGGAACCAGTGTGGTGGAAGACAATTTTTCCATGGATTGGGGCGGGGGGGGGAGAAGCACGCAAAACATTGATCCCTCACACGCTCAGTTTACAGTAGGGTTCATGCTCCTATGAGAATCTAATGCCTGAAGATCTGAGGTGGAGGTGAGGTGTTGATGCTAGCACTGGAGAGCAGCTGCAAATACAGATGAAGCTTGCTTTGTTCGCCAGCTGCTCACCTCCAACTGTGCGGCCTGGTTCCTAACAGGCCACAGACTGGTACTGGTTCATGGCCCAGGGCTTGGGGATAGGGGTGGGATTCAAAAATTTTAGCAACCAGTTATCTGCCCAGTTGCTGGTTGGGCATGGCCATGGTGGGTGTGACCTACTCGGCTTCCTGCACCACAGTGGGGTGGGTTCCCAGGCTCCAGAGGCTTTCCTCAAGCATCTGGGGGCAGAAACGGCCTCCTCTGGGCTCCGGAGGCCCTCTGGAGTCTGGAAACAGGCCCATTTCCAGACTTCTGGAACTTCTGGGAGGCCCATTTTCAGTGGTGAAATTCAATTTTTTTTACTACCGGTTCTATGGGCGTGGCTTGGGTGTGGTATGGTGTGGCTTGGTGGGTGTGGGTTGGTGGGCGTGGCAGGAAAAGGATACTGGAAAATCTTAATTCCCACCCCACTCTGGGGCCAGCTATAAGTGGCATTTGCCGGTTCTCCGAACTACTCAAAATTTCCACTACCAGTTCTCCAGACCTCTCAGAACCTGCTGAATTTCACCCCTGCCTGTTTTTCACCCTCCCCAGGCTCCGGAGGCTTTCCTTGAGCCTCCAGAAGGGCGAAAATGGCCTCCCCTGGGCTCCGGAGGCCCTCCAGAACTTCCTGGAGGCCCATTTATTGCCCTCCCAGAGCCTCCACTGGGCCCTGCACTTACCTGGCATCCAAAACAGGCCACGTGAAGACTCCTGGGAGGGGCGGGGTGAGCAGGGCGGGGCCAGCCAGTCCTTGCAACTACTTTGGCGAACCAGATGTAAAATTAGCATCCAGTTTGCCTGAACTGGTCCAAACTGGCTGAATCCCATCCCTGCTTGGGGATCCCTGATCGAAACAACCCACTTCTACCATAAATCATTATAGGAAGGCTGAAGCTTACTTTTCTTTTCCTTCCTGTTTTCTTTCTGTGCTGCATCAGTGTAGATTGTAAGCTTGACAGCAAAAGCTATCTATCCTTACTAGACTGAAATATTGACATGGATATGTGCTTAGTTACTGCCATAACTAAGTTATGTTGGCATCTGTGGGATGAATTAGTTTGGCCTAGTGGTTAAAGTACCAAGCTAGAAACCAGGAGTGTGTGAGTTCTAATCCCACGTCAGGCATGAAAGCTGCTGGGTGAGTTTGGGCCAGTCCTTCCCTCACAACTCAACATACCTCAGGGTTGATATGGAGAAAAATAGGAGGAAGGAGTATTAGTTATGTTTGCTACCTTGATTTATTTATAAAAATAATAAAGCTGGGATAAAAATAAATTAACAAATATATAAATATATTTGTGCTGTACCTATTTATAAGAGGAGTTAGATCATCCAATCTATTCAAAAAGTATGTATACACCAATATGAAAGTATAGGAAGAAATGTTATCGTTTCAAGAGATCCAACAACACATTTTTATGAGACTTCTTGTGAGAATAATATATTCTGTTCCTAGCCCCAACAATGGAAGGCAGTTGGATGAGCAAAAAAACATGGACTAGAGATCATACTCTAGTACTGTCGTCATTTTCGTATCCTTTGTGCTTTAAACACCCACCTAACAAATTCCAGGAATAATGACATAATTTTCTGACCCTTGTTCCTTTAATTTAGTGCCACCATTGAAAATAAGTTAGCTAGGTGCTCCTCCTGAGCTGGAGTCTGGACAAATTGTCCTTTCTTTTGTATTAATTCATAACTCTTCCAAGTACATTCTACTTGATTCATCCTCCAGAACCAACATCAAAATCCCCACCATCATCAGGACAGCTTCAGAAATAACACATTTTCATTCAAATACCCTTGCATCTGCACACCTACATTATCCATTATCTGTTAAAATGAAAAATAATTAAGCACGTGTCTTTTTCAAAATTCATGGTCTAAGTCATGTGGCCTGATGAATACTAGTGGTACAGATGTATAAAGTTATATGGGACAACATATAACAAAGATGGTGATGGGCATCCATTATTCTTTATATGACCTGCATACTTGGGACCCCTCTATCCGGGGGTGGTATTCACTTACTTTCCCTACTGGTTCACAAATATGAGCATGCGCCCATCCACGCATGTGCCTGGCCTTCCGTGCATGCGCATTGCTGACATACATGCCTTCGCACATGCGCCCGGTCTCAAAAATGTGCCTAAATAGGATGGCATAGGGTGGGTGGGTGGCCACCTGTAATTTTTGCTACTGGTTTGGGCAAACTGGTCTGAACTGGCTGAATACCACCTCTGCCTCTATCTAATACTTCTAAGAAAGTTTATGCTACAAGGTAGCTGCTTGTCTTAAATGAGAATATAATGATTACATATTAAGGTGAACAGCCTTTATACATGGCTGAATTATGTCCAAACAAAAAGTTTATAGAAACTAAACCATGCACAAAATAAGATGCATTAGAAAACCAGCAAAGTCTTCAACATTAGGGAAGAAATGTACTCTTTAATTGGACAAGACAATAGATTATCTTCCCCAAGAAGCAGATTTTCTGCTTTGGCAAAAGGAGACAAGTAAACTACTGTGTAATAACATCTAAACAAATATTTAGAATATATACATTCCACTTAGGTTCTAGAATCCGATGAAGCCCATAACTTGCAAATAAAATTAAGGTGATTTTGCTGGTTTTATTTGAAATTCAGAGTGGTTATTCAAATGGTTACTTAGATCATTTCCCAAATAAGCTCATTCTTTATGTGTTTAATGCTAAGCCTGCATTATTTTAAAGGAAAACTTCTTATTAAAACAATCCTCACATGATCCAGAAACAGATAATCCTTCGGAGGATTAATATCTTCAAGCCATTTCCCGCAAGAGCTTGTCCTGACTAGACAACTTACTAAAGAACTCCAGGGAAGGGAAGAAAAGCCTTTTTGAGATCTCCTCTCCTCAGAACAAATCCAGGGGCTAAGGCTGATAGGAAGATCAGTTGCAATGTTGTTGCTATGATGGAAGCTTTCCATGATGCACACGGGAAACAAATCTATCCACAGTCTTAATATTAGTGGAGAGTGACTTGTCACCTTCTAAAAGAGCCTGAGAGTTCTGGAACATTATTAGAGATGGCCTTCTATAGAGAGAGAAGGAGAGGGAGAAAGAGGAAGGAAGAAGGAATGTAAGCCTTATAGACTGTTTATGGCACCCACTCAATTTTGCTTGAGGAAGTTGAGTTTGACTTAGGATCACCCAAATGCAGTATCAAAGGAAGACTGAGTCAAAGCTTCTACTGAAAAGAATATAGGATGTAATTGCGTATGTGAAATTCTGTGATCAAGGTCAGCATATAGGGAATTGTCACAATAAGATTAACGTTGTTTTACAACTTCCACAGAGAATATTGTGGGCCAATGCATCATGAGCAGTGATGGCACAGTGATTAGAATGCACTATTGCAGGATAACTCTGCCCACTGCCAGGAGCTCAATCCTGACCGGCTCAAGGTTGACTCAACCTTCCATCGTTCTGAGGTCAGTAAAATGAGGACCCAGATGGTTTGGGGAAATAGGCTGACACTGTAAACCAGCGGTCACCAATTGGTGGTCCGTGGACCACTGGTGGTCCGCGAGAAAATTTTGGTGCTCTGCAGAAAAATGTATTTGCATTTTTTTATATTGCACTAAATCAGGGGTCCTCAAACTACAGCCCCTGGGCTGGATACATGCAATGAATGTTTCTGGTGCTGCAGAGAGTCTCCCACTTCAGAGTCTTTTTGTGTGGGTCGGAGGGGGGCAGAAATTCTGGCTCGCGGTCTGCTTCAGCCTCCTGGTACAGGGCTTTGGGCGAAGGCTGGAGGAAAACTCTGCTAGTGGTGAAGATCCGGAGGGCTTTTTTCCAGTGGGACTGCCTCATGGCCTGGAACTGGCTGACCATCTCAGCCACTGAGCCTCCAGGTGCCGGTACCTGGCCTTGCACTTCCACATGTCTTCCCTCTGCTTGGAAAGCCTATCCTCATAGTCATCAGTGAGGTGCTTCTGCTGAGCCTCCTTTTGGCCAGATCCAATTTGAACTGAGCCAATTCTTTCTCGTAGTGGCAGTTTAGCTCCAACAATTGCTTCCAGTTGGAGCCCTAAGGAGCCCAGGTGGGCAGATGAGGAGTGGCTGGGAGGGGAGGGGAGGGGTGAGTAGAGGCCAATGAGGCACCCCTCGACGCGAGTGACATCGAGTTGGCCATGCCCACCCAGTCACATGACCACTTAGCCATGCCCACCTAGCCAGTCATTAGGCAGATCATATTAGTGGTCCGTGGGATTTAAAATTATGAATTTAGTGGTCCTGAGGTCCGAAAGGTTGGTGATCCCTGCTGTAAACCATTTAGAGATGGCTGTAAAGCACTGTGAAGCGGTATGTAAGTCTAAATGCTATTGTTAAGTGCTATTGAAATTACCCAACCCAAGTCTGCCTTGACTTCATTATAATATGCCATCCTGTGGCCATGGGTGGTGTGGCTCAGAGCCAGATGGTGTTTCAATGTTGATGGTGTTGCTATGATGAAATGGTCAGTTGACATTGTCACAGATGTTGGCACAAATTTTATGGTAGGAGTTGTAACAAAACTGTGGCTATGTTGTATTGTAATATTGTTATATTGTAATAATGTAATATCATTATATTGTTACAAAACCTGGTTATGTTCCCCAACCTGGGGTGCTGAATATGTCAAGGGCCCCATTTCCTGGGTTTATTGTTAACTGGTTAAGTATCTCAGCTACTGTGTATATTTACTGTTTTTAAATGTTTTAATGCTTTAGTTGTAATCTATTTTTTGAACTGTAAGCCACCCAGAGTCATTGATTTAGGTGGGCAGCTATAAACATAGAATAAATAAGTAAACAAAGTAAACAAAGTAAGTAAGTAACATACTTACTTACTTACTTACATATACATACATACATACATACATTGACCTTGGTGCCAACTGTCTGTCCTGTACTATCATTAGATATATAGTTCAGGGGAAAAGTATAATGATTATAACCATAAATGGGAATCAAACAGAAAATTCAAAAACGTTGTAACTGCATTGGAAAATACCTTTATTGATATAATGTTCATAATGCACTGTCAGCAAAAATGTAAAATATATATAGCATGGCACAATTAGATTCTCAAACGAAAAAACAGAAAATTGATGGCATGGTATCCCCCCATCAGATCAAACCACAGAATATAATGAAGTGATTGAATTAACAACCTCTAATTATTTGGTTAGATAATAGAATTATTTAATAGAATTCATTTCATATGGCAGTCTTTTCTTTCTTTTTTAATAAGACATTAAGGTACATAAAGTTTAGTTCCAGGTTATATATCCAGCTGGAAAAATAATCATATAGCTCAGATAAACTATATTAATCCATTTGATTTGGGGGGGGAAGGGGAAATATAATCTCTCTCATTACCATTGAAATTGTCAAATTCTCTACTTTGAAATTTGCCCAGAGGACAAAAAGAGAGGCAAGTAGAAGTAAAATAATAGTGGGAATGCACAAAGAAGAAGCATGTTGAAATATTGAGATTAACTCCAGTACTTGACATGATCTGGAGAGGGGTTGGGAAGCATGGGAGGATGGGCTATTGCTATTCATTTTTTTAAAAAAAATGATGCCACATCCTCTTTCATACATGTCTGGATCAGACATTTCTTCCTTTGTGCGTAGAGTGCTACTTAACATTTTTAAAAACCATGCAGGTTCAGGCACTTAGTATATAGTATCTGAAAGATGCTAGTTTGGAGAAAACTAGTTTATAGCAATGGTTACATAGAGTACTAAACTGGCCAGATACATTGCTAAGGAATAAATGTGAAGCTAGCAAACTTTTTTCCTCATAAAATAAAAATTCCAGATTATTAAGATCTGTCACTGGAATTACATACTGCTGTAGTTGTTTTGGATGTCTGATCTGAAAATGCCCACATCTTTTGAAGAAATCATGCTTTGTTTCTTAAACCCAAAATAAAAAAGACTTCTTGCCACTCCTAGCCTGAATTGAAGAGCTGCTGTCACCCAGAGGTCAGGGCACATTCAGAGGCTTACTAGCTACAGTGTTCATGGGTATGTGGCTGTCTCCTCTCACAAGTGGTTGAGAGAGATTCTGAGGATTCTGCATATTACCCATATCGAATTTTACAAGAGAGGTGGGTGGTTCCCGAAGCTCACTTGGTTCCATATTAATGTCCGCAGTTGGTTCTACGAACATGCCACTTGTCCCAGTGTCTGGCTGTCTGAAGCCAGAGGGAGTTGGGTACAATTCGCCTGGAATCTCACTCAGCCCATCAGTGGCTGTGGGGAAGACCTTCTGGATGCCCGCTGCTGTGCCTTCAGGATTGGCCTGGCCCACTGGAAGAAATCCATCTTGACCTTCAGGAGGGGGTTCAGCTTGGCCTGAAGGGAACATAGCTCCTTGCATGCCAGGAAGGAGAAGCCCAGTGAAAAACTGTGAAGGTGACTGCCAAGGCAAAAAGAAAACAAGAGAATATGCATCAAAAAGTTAAAAGATCTCATGGAGCACTTTGGACATTAGAGAGAAAGATGGAAGAGAAAAGAATGAAAAGAGAGAGAATGTAGAGTAGTATTTCTTGTTTTCAACTTCTCCATTAAAAAATGCAAAGAATTCAGCACTTCCCTCTTCCCCTGGTGAGATCTCAAAAGCCAAATTCTGGAAAACAGCATTCTGGATTCCATAGCCTATCCATATTTTTAAATCCAAAGGTATCCTGAATGCTAGCTCTACTTATTAGAGATCAACAATCTTATTGAAAACATTCTCCACTTAAAGGGCTTCTCAGTCTAAATGTGAATTCTCAAGACAGAGAACCATGCAAGGACAAAGCAAGACCCTGAAATATATGGAACAAGTCTTGTTCATGTATAGTATTTTTAAATGAGCAGCCAAAGTTGTAGCAATCGTTTCTAGATTTACATCCATACATCTAAATTAGCTTCTGTAAAATTGTATATAGATCTATACCATCTTTTGTCTTCCTCTTTTGTCCCTTCAAACTGTAGTATAAACTCTAAAGCGGACAAGGAAGGAAGGAGGGAGGGAGGGAGGGAGGGAGGGAGGGTGGAAGAAAGGAAGAAAGAAAGAAAGAAAAAAGGAAGGAAGGAGGGAGGGAGGGAGGGAGGGGGGAAGGAAGGCCTAATTTTTTATAAGAACCCAAATGAAACATCCTGGCCTCACCAATGTGAATTGGTGAGGCCCTTGGTCCCCTAATGGCATTTTGTCTGACCCTATGAAGAAGGCTTAGAAGCTGTAAATTTATCACACAGTCTAGATGGTTTGGAATTGGGCTTGTGATGATTCTGAATGATCCCATGAAAATAGAAATATGTTAGTAAATTATTTACCATTTCCTCAGAGCTGAGCACTGCACCCTAGAACACCAATCAGAAAATGTCGGTTTGAGGGAGCAGAATGGAATAAATAAACATTAAAGGCATGGAAAAGATGATTTCTAAAAAGTTTACAAAAATGGTGGTGGTGGTGGTGGTGATGATGATGATGATGATGATGATGATGATGATGATGATGATGCACAGTCTTATTACGATAGATACAGGGGTGTCCATAGGTGTTCCAAAATCTACAGGATTATGGGCATGGAATAGTGATCAAAGCTCTACGCCTTTAATAATGAAGCCAAGCCCACCATCCTGCAGATCTTTTCACACACACACACACCCTTCAATAAAACCTTTGTGACAGGCTAGGTCTGGATCACACACTACAAGAAATGCACAACTTTATTATTATATGGAATATTAACCGGATATTGAAAGCCCAACAGTTTGTTTCTCTCCACTTTTATACTAAACATAATCAAGACAGGGAAATCTTGATTTATTTCCTCATTACTTGCTATCCATTCCATTCCACAATCCCCTTCTCATGGATGTTGTCTGGGGGAGAGCAATCTGGGGTGACACACAACCCTCCCACAACCACATCCTACAGAATATCCCAGTGTGATTAGGCTAAGATTTTTGGCCCTTTTGTTGGATTTCGCCTTATTCTGATTTTTTCTAAGAAAGCAATAGCAGTAACACTAAGACCTATATATTGCTTCGCAGTGCTTTACAATCTTCTCTAAATGGTTTGCAGATTCAGCCTATAGCTGAATAATCTGGGACTTCATTTTACCAACCTCAGAGGGATGGAAGGCTGAGTCAACCTTGACCCGGTGAGCATTGTACCCTTGGCAGCCAGCAGAATTAGCCTGCAATACTGCTGTCTAACCACTGCACCACGGGCTCTTAAGAAAAAGTTGTGCCTCAAAAGCAAAACTTCTAAACCACTTTTTCCATTAAACCCCTCAAGCCCCTACCTCCCAAAAAAGGGGCAATTATATGTAAAATTGAAGGACCCTCTGGAAGTGCTCTGTGGCCCTTAAGAGTCCAAATACCTTTCCTAAAAGAACCTAAATCTTCTTACGTTTATAAAAAATAAGAATGTTTTTTGGTAGTGCTAAATAGTTGTCACCACTGTGATTTCATGAGATTAGTCCAAAGACAATCATGTTAGTTCAATACTGCTTTGAAATGGATTAGTGAATGATAGATAAATCCATTTCCAGTGAAATCAAGATCTGAAATGGATTTCCGCTTGAGTCAAGCCTGTTAGCAACACCATTTATTTATTTATTTAGACTTCTATACCGCTTCATAGTGCTTTACAGCCCTCTCTAAGCGGTTTACAAAGTTATCATATAGCATATTGCATATTAGCATATTGCATTAGCATTAGCATATTGCCCCCAACAATCTGGGTCGTCACTTTACCCACCTCGGAAGGATGGAAGGCTGAGTCAACTTTGAGCCAGTGAGATTTGATCTGCTGATCTGCTGAACTACCAGTCAGCTGAAGTAGCTGCAGTACTGCACTCTAACCACTGCGCCACCTCGGCTCTTTAATGGTACCCCAGTTCCTTATTTTTTAACAGAGTCCTAACCCTCCTGGAAGAAGATACCCTGCCAGATATGATGCTGAAGAAAAGAAGTCCATTGCACTGTCTTCCCAAGTGCATTTCACACATTGTAAGAATGTGGGAGAAAGTTGTTTTATACTATGCCATGCCACTGTTCCATTTCATTCAATCCCATTAAGATCAAAAAAGCTGATTGCTCCAGATGTTTCAGAGAGGTCACTTTCCTAGACCCACTTGCAGATGCTAGGAATTGAGACCTTGGGCATGGCAAAGCACATAATGGCAAGAATGCTGGATAGCCAGTGATCAGGATTACAATTGGACCGTTTTTCCTCCATTGGAAAAGGATTGAATGAAATTATCTTTACGGGAAACAGATTTCACAATTTATTCATACCCACTTCAGGCTATGGAAATTCCCAATAAATGATTGAATAAGCACTGCTGTTCCAGAGAAAACAAGCCAGACATCCACTTCAAAAAAAGCAAAACTATTCATTATGCAAAAGGGGGAAAAAAAGAGCCTGAAAATCTCAAACAGACTTTCTGTCTCACTTCTTACCTGTGGTCCCATCTGTGTAACTATAATTGGCAGCATCTGCAAGACAAGTAGTAATAATTGCATGTATGTTATGCCTTTAGTTAAGTACAGGTAAGACTGAAGGAGGAATTGGCTTTTTGGGTAGTTTGTCTTTTAGCTATTCAGCTATTCAGTACTTGTAAAACATGCTTCTATTCTGACCTTGCAATCCTTTGGCTCATTAGACAACCTTTCTTTAGATTCATTTTAAGTTACACTTTCCACAAACATATTTAAATTGACAAAATCAATGTAGCCAGTATAACGATTCTGCTTGCACTTTCTTCCCATAATGCTAATGTAATTCTCATTCTCTTGCACCTCAATTTTGTGTGAAGCAGCTGGTACTATTCTTCACTGGTTATACCAGGATGAAGCCTTCTCCAATCAGGTGCCCTCCAGCTTGCTTGACTCCAATTCCTACCAGCTCCAGCCATCACTGGGGGGAAATCAGATGGTTCGCTTCTCATCCAAGAAGCTTCTTCAGTTCCGAAGAAGCTTCTTGGTTAAGAAGCGAAATGTCTTCAGCGAAAAAGAGAAAGTCCAGTTGCTTCTTGAAAAACCACCTTTGGGACATGCAGAGTAATAGTGTGTGAATATACATCACATATAACAGTGATGGCTAACCTTTTTGCCATCACATGCCAAAAGCAGGGGGAACGGGGGGGTCACACGTGCATGTGCCCACATCCATAATTCTATGCGCCCCACCCCCCGTGCATGCATGCGTGACCCCCCCCTGGTTCCCCCCCTTTTGGCATGTGATGGCACGGTGGGGCCGGTAGGCCCATTTTTTGCTCTCCCCAGTTGGGAAATGGGCCGTTTCTGGCCTCCAAAGAGCTGCCAGGGGGGGTGGGGAAGGCCATTTTCATCCTCCTCAGGCTCCTAGAAAGGCTCTGGAGCCTGGGGAGAATGAAAAATGGGCCTTCCCCACCCCACCATCCCCAGAGGCCCTCTAGAGGCTGGAAACAGCATGTTTCCTGACTTCCGATGGGCCCAGAAGGACCGAACATCAGCTGGCCGGCATGCACATGCGCTGAGCTCATGTGCCCACTGATATGGCTCCACGTGCCACAGGTGGCACGCGTGCCATAGGTTCACTATCATGGACATATAGGCACAGATGATCACAGAAGCTGATTTAAGAGAATCAAGAAGTTATTTATGTTTACTATCCAATGTCTAAGTCTGGAAGGTAAGTATATTTGCTTCCTATGATTGCTGACTTAGTTAGTTTCTAAAATGGAGAAAGATGAACAGTGGAAACTGAGGAGGATATTAGCCAGCCTAGATTCTTATAGGAGTTATAAAATACTTACTGCTTGCCCTGGCGGTAGCTGCTGTGGTACAGTCATTCCCCCACCAACTAGAGGCAATGTTTGTAGTGTGGATAATATTCCTAGGAGAGTAGAAAGCTGCATGGGAAGTGGATTAAAACATGATTAGAAAGAAATACAGAAAAAAAGAAAGCAGCTTCCTTTGAGTTGGGTGACGTGATTAAAATCTTCAAAAAAAAACCATTTTTGTTTCTTTCTAGTGCCAAATATAGCGCAAGAAAAGGACAACAATTTTACCACCATGATCCCGAGCAAGGTGTGTAAGGCTTCCCACTCATGCATGTCACTGATGTTTCAACTGTCAAGAAAAGTGTCAGGATTTTGGCACCAAAGTTAAGGATTACAGCCCGTTCGCTATTCTGCAACATCTGAAGGCTTACATATTCTACCAACAAAACAGGGCAAGAATCCTGTGATCTTCTAGGCATTATTAGATTCACATTCTAACCATCCCTGACAATAAATACTGGTGGTTGGAGATGGGGGCTCTTGGGGTACAGCTGGAAAAAAAATTGCTGCTTTACTTTTAAAAGGTAAAGGTTCCCCTTGCACATATGTGCTAGTCGTTCCCGACTCTAGGGGGCACTGCTCATCTCCGTTTCAAAGCTGAAGAGCCAGCTGTCCAAAGATGTCTCTGTGGTCATGTAGCCGGCATGACTAAACGCCAAAGGCGCATGGAACACTGTTACCTTCCATCAAAGGTGGTCCCTATTTTTTCTACTTGCATTTTTTACATGCTTGCGAACTGCTAGGTTGGCAGAAGCTGGGACAAGTAACAGGCACTCACCCCATTATGTGGCTCTAGGGATTCAAACCGCTGAACTGCCGACCAACAAGCTCAGCATCTTAGCCACTGAGCCACCACGTCCCTCGAGTACCCTTTTAGTTCGGTACTAAATAAGAAACTAGAAAAGCCCCCCTCTGAATTCATTTATATTTTCTCAGTTGGCTGGCTCATTATAAAAAGTCCATTTTTTGCTCTACCCAGGGAATTATTTTAATTCACCTGGACCTTGCGAATTGATTCCAGTTGTGTATTCTAATATCATGGCTGCTCTTTTAACTACTTTTTCCAACTCCTGTGGAAATCTATCTCTTCCAGTGTTCTACTTGCATTTTTATTATCGCCTTTCTTATATCAGAATCGTCCCCATCTATGTTTACAGGATTTATTTATTGATTTTTCCCTTATTATCATTCATCGATTGATTATATGCCATCAAGTCAGTGTTGACTCTTAGCAACCACATCAATAGATTTCTCCTGGAGGATCTGTCCCCAACCTGGTACTTCAGGCCTTTTAGGAGCATCATAATCGTTATTGTATAAAACTATTAAATTTTAAATTATTAAAATTACTATGAAACCAAACCGTACAGATTCTAAAGCAATAGAACCAGAAGGGCCCTGCATAAAAATTCATCCTGAATGCCATCTGAGATGCAGTTTTACAAATAGAGCATAATCTCAAAGGCATCCTTTTGTCTTCTCGCCTTCAAAAACGGAGCTTGGGGACTCCTGTTTTGACTCTTAGAAGGCAAGAGGCTTAATGAGAAGAAACATCACAGCGTTTCTTGCCTCTTTTGGATTTTATTTACTCTTTTTATGCTTTTAATGTTTTATTTACTGTTTTTATGCTTTTAATATTTTATTTACGGTTTTTATGCTTTTAATATTTTATTGTACACCACCCAGAGATGGGCTGTTCTTAAATATGATACCATAGATCAGGGCTGTCAAAGTCCCGGCCCGTGTGCAGGATGTGTCATGCGCTGACCACGCCCATGCCCAGTTTAGCGAAGGGGGGGGGGAAGTCCGATACATCGTGTGATACCGTGACGATGTGAGTTTGATACCCTTGCCATAGACAGATGATAGGTAGATAAACAGAAAGACAAACAGACAGAATGTTTATAGGCAGCTTGGTCCCAAACCTTTGCAAATAATAATCCTTTCAATTGTCCATGGGAAGCAGTGCAGATACAAAACAGAATCACACATTCCAGAGTGGAAGTCCAATATTACTTGGATTTCCAAAGATGACAGTAGGGAAAATAGTTCTCATATTCAAACATTTCCTCTTTATTGAAAATCCATTACAGGCTGGATGTTGCCTTTAAGAAGGATCCTATAAAAAAACTCTGTGGGTTGCACAATACATACTGTCTGAGTTGTCACGAATACTGAAGAGATTCTCCATCATTTTGTAGTAATTGCCATGTTCTGCAGTCACAATTGCTGGCTAAGTACTTCTCAGAGTATCTACTATTAGATATTGCTAAAGACCCTTCTCTGCTTGTGGAGTTCAGTTTTTTCTTCAAGAAGTGATCCTATCCTGATTTTCTTGCCAAGAGGGCTTTAGTTCTTTGATTTGCAGAAGCAGTAAGAAAACAGCAGCATCCTGCAATGTTCCAAAATAAATTTCTCTAGTAGGTGGATGCATGAAGCTGGGTGAATTTAGAACCAGCCCTCTCAGACAAGTTTGGAGAATTTTGCTAATATTGAAAAGATAGAAAAACATTCTGATTTAAAAAAAAAAAAGATACTGAAAGCAGAATGCTCAGGAATCTCCTTTCCTTTCCTTTCCTTTCCTTTCCTTTCTTTTCCTTTCCTTTCCTTTCCTTTCCTTTCCTTCCCTTCCCTTCCCTCCCCTCCCCTTCCCTTCCCTCCCCTTCCCCTCCCCTTCTCCCCTTCCCCTTCCCCTTCCTCTTCCCCATTCAGCTCCCTACCTGCTTGTATCACTTGGACAAACTTGATATAAGAAATCTATAACATGGGGAAGTAACATTCTCACAGAGAAATGAAAATTGCTGAACCATTGCCTAGAAAGACTATATGTAGAGCTATCAGATATGGGTTACAAAATTTATATGACCATTAGCAGCACAGATTTATCTTTTGCTGCCATCCAGTTTGTTGGGATGTTTGCGGCCCAGATCTGCCAGTCATCTGATATACGAAACAAAGCATATACAATGATACACTTGCTTAGTGCAGAAAATAACTTACATAATTCATGTCTATCGGGAACACCTGATTCTGTGGTAGGCTGAAGACAGGAAAGTTCTGTAACACAAAGAATTTTTAAAAACTGATTCTTGCAAGAGTTTTAATGCAATTCTGTGCATGGCTATTCAGTTCAATTGGAATCGCTTTTAGCAACCTGAGCCTGAAGTCATAAAAAAATAATTGCTAGACCTGGCATTAGTGCAATGCCAGTTCTTCCTACTTTGCACTTTAATGTTCAGGTACAGAGAGCATATCTGCAAAGTAATATCTGGCAAATGAATCACAGATAGTTTTTCACAAAATAATTTTAATCCTTTATCATAATCAGACTGCAGAAAGTTAGCTGCCTACCAAGATATATAATTATTTGCAGATCTTGTGCTTGAGCTGTTTACCATACACATATACACTTAAGCTTGGAGGACAGCATCTTTTGATAGAACATTATCTATAATATTTGCAGAATAGTAATGGAAATTTTTTAAAAACCCTTTGACTTTAGAAAATTCTCCACTGAATTATAAATACCATCTTCTTTGTTTGGTATGACAACCATAGCCTTGTGGTGGCGAATAAAATATCAGGAATTGTCACTTATTGTTATGTTACTATTCTTATATTCAGTGCCCACCTTTGTATAGCAAAGAGGGAGAGAGAATAGATGCACTTGATCAGTTTTGTAAACAATATTTTTAGTCCAGTTCATTTTTCTGCTGTCGATTTAACAAAACTGATAGCAGCAAAAAGCAAGAAGAAAGTATCTTTAACTGTTTCCCTCAGCTTCCTTCTCTGATGTAGGCAGCAGGGATCTCTCTATGCATTCAATACTCTAGTTCAGGGGTCTCCAAGCTTGGTAACTTTATGCCTGGTGGACTTTGACTCCCAGAATTCCCCAGCTAGCAAAGCTGACTGGGAAGCTTTGGTGGGAAGAGATGGTGAAAGCAAAACTAGCTGGGGAATTCTGTGAATTGAAGTCCACCAGGCTTAAAGTCGCCAAGGTTGAAGACCCCTGCTCTAGTTGTTCCTGCTAATCTTTTTTCATTCTTTATTTCAAACCAAAATCAATGGCAAATCTACGACACGTGTGTCAAAAATAACATGTCACCTTTTAGGTGACACGACTGCAATTCACTAATACCTGGCAGCAATTATTCTTGAAAGCATGCCCTATTCTCCCACAATTTTCAGAGGCTGCGGAGCCTGTATGAGAATCAGGGTGTGCTCTCATATAGTCTCTGGAGTCTCTGAAAATCATATGAAAACAGCCTGTGTTTTTTTTCCCCACAGTTTTTGGAGATTGCAGGGGCCGCAGAAGATCATTCTCCAAAGCCCTTCAAGAACAAAGGCCCCATGCAACCCAGAGAAGCTTAGGGTAGGCCAAAAAGGGCCTGTCAACAGAAAAAGAACATAGCCTGAAGTGGTAAGCAGTGCATGGCAAATCCTGGGCAAGGATTGTCCCTGAACCACAGGGACAATTATGCCTTGGGGAATGGTGTGAGGTGGTCTTTTTGAGTGGCAGTTGTGGTAGGGCTGAAGATAAGACCTCGGCCTCTACATAAGGGCCAGTCCACTGGTGGGTTGGCCCCAGTTTGGACCGGTTTGCAAGAACTGGTAGTAAAACCGGTGGGAGGTCCCGCCCACCACCCGGATGTTGTCATTGGTGATCTGTGCATGCAGATCCCATTGCGAACCGGTAGTAAAGGTAAGTTGAACCCACCCCTGGTCCAGTCTCTACATTCCCGCCAAATGCAGGGTGGCCTAGATTGGATAGGAAATAAAAAAAAATGTTTCTCTTTTATTTGGCAGGATCTATGTGACACACCAACAGAATCAAATTAGGCATTTTTGTCCTGCCAAACCTCAAAGATTCATCATCAATGGTCAATGGAGTTCTGAATTCCTATGTTTCAGCCCACTTCTAACTTAGAAGAGGATTTTAGTTGGCGAGAGCCCAGATAGCAAGCAGATGGATGCTGAGTTTTGGTTTTCTCTTTCAGTGCTATTCAAAAGATAATGAACAAAGTGATGATATATTAAATTTTTTTTTTTAGCTTACCACATTTGGAGGCTGATTTCCCGGTAGGTTTGGATCTGGAACCAGCTTTGCTGGAGGCAGTACAGCTCTTTGCCGGGACTACAATTTAGAAAGGAATACGGTGAATACTGGTAGTTGTATTTGTTAAATTTATGCTTTGTCTTCAGAACCCAAAGCAACATACATTGCACTTCTTTTTCTAGTTTTATCCCCTCATCAATAACCTTGTCAGGAAAGTTGGGTTCAGAGATGGTGAAAGTCCCAAAACTACCGATGGAAATTCTATGGCTAGAAGTGGACTAGAACTTTTATCTTCTTGAACTTAATCCAACATTTTAACTACCATACCACGCTTGGTTAGATACTGAAATTTAATTTAAATTAATTGAAAGGCTCAGGGTAAGATTTTGTGATTATTTACATTCCAAAAGAAAACAGTCCTCTCGGAGAACAAAAAGCATACTTCCGCCCCAAAGTCCTGATTCTGATCTGTATTTTTAATCTAATTAAAATTTTAATTGTAATTTTAATTAGTATTATACATGACAACAACTGCCTTTGCTAACATGATTTCAAAGACTATTTTCATCCTCTCCCTCTTAGTCTAAGACCACTAGTGTCTTTGTACATAAGACTTTCAATATTCAACAAGGTTTTCAGTTGTAAGAGTCTCCAGTAATAGAGCATTTTACAAAGAATATTACCAAAATGCTACAAATTGTGTCAGTGGTTCAGTTTCAGTGAAGGGAAAGGAAACAGCTCTTTCACTACACAACCCTCTGTCAGCCATAATTATATGAAGAGATTTGTTAGTCAGGCTGGGGATTGATGTAAAATCCAAGGGGGAAAAAAGGAATGATAATGAGAATCTCAGGTATAATAGCATTATTAAAAAATTATAACAACATTGAAATAGTTCACATGAGCACTAATTGCTGCAACTTGAAGCAAGGATTAAACCCTGATTAAATCATAATAATGGACCACTCTTTTATTCATCTCCGAAACCCTCTGGATAATGCAAGCATTTATGGCAAATTTTAAAAAAAGTGGGGGGAGGGAGCATATTCCATGAATACTTTCTAAAAAAGTTTGCAGATTGAAACCGGGAAACACTATCCTCCCTGCTCCCAGTGGATTTCTCCCTCCGGAATAATAGAAAATGCTTGGGACTCAGAGGCATCATTTGCAACTGGAGAGTCCTTTGGCTTGAACGACATCTCCATTTGCAAACAGCAGAGATGGGAGAGGTTGAGAGAAGCTCAAAGGTGGTTCTGGCAAATGTAAACTACATTGTAGGCAATGAGGAATTGCCTTCTCAGGCTCCTCTTCCTCCAACTGTTGTTTTGTCATTTTTCCTGACTCTCAGAATATACCTAATTCCTTGTTCCATTTGGAATCAGGCTTTCCTTCTATGGGTGCTTATAAGACCTTTTGCTATCTTAGATTCTAGGCCATGGGTGTCCAACCTTATCAACTTTAAGACTTCTAGACTTCAACTCCCAGAATTCCCCAGCCAGCCATGTGTCAGGGTTCTAAGTAACAACCCCAAAGCAAGCAAAACTCTGAGGCCTAGAGTTTCCTCAAAGCACAATTTTATTTGGGATGTCATATTGGCAGAGCTGGTGAAAACCTGACTCTGAAGGGCCCAGAGTTTTCCCCACCCAAATCAAAACCCAAAGTTCTTACCCTCAGGTCACATGTCCATCATGTGGTCCAATCAGGTCGCAGTTCCAACTCCGGCTGGCTTTGGTCCATGCCCTTCCAACACCTGGTAGAGCATCCTTGGCTCCCACAGGAAAGAATCCTATTTTGGCTACACAACCCCCGGCTATCTCTACCTCCCCCCTCACGTTCCCACAGCTCCTCCTGGCCTTGCTGTGGCAGCCCTGAAGATGCTCCTGAAATGATTTCGGGACTGACACCATGCTGGCTGGGAAATTCTGGAAGTTGAACTCCACAAGTTTTAAAGTTGCCAGGATTGGACATCCTATTCTAGGCTAAATTGATTGCCATTAGATTTGGTTTTTTTTAACTATTACCTAACGAACATATAATAAGTTTATTTTCTTCAAGCCAGCAATAACATTAATCAATAGCTACTTGCCAATTTTATCTCATTTTTATTGTTTGTGTTCTTTTTATCCCATTGTTTCCTATTTCACTTTGTTTTTTTAAAATGTGTTTGCTTATTTTTATTTATTCAGATTGTGTTATTTGGCTTCATATCATAAATAGAATTGTTGTTATTTTATAGCACTATATATCAGAACAATATATTAAACAATGTTAAAATGTGACCTTTTTTAAACCAACATGTTTCCATTAAGAGAAATAAAAACGGCAGTACCTGAGCTTGCTGTGGAGTGTTACCGACGGCTATATACCTTTGCAACAGGCGCAATATCTGGCAAATGAATCACAGATAGTTTTTCATACAATGATTTAATATTTCATCATAATCAGACCACTGTAAGTTAGCTGCTTGCTAAGATATATAATTATTTGCAGATTTTCTTGTGCTGGAGCTGTTTACTATGCACATATATACTTAACAGCTCCTTTTGATGGAAAATTATCTATTATGTTCTCAGAATAGCAGTGGAATTTTTTTTTTTTTTTGACCTTCTCAGTTTAGAAAATTCTCCTGTGAATTATAAATACAATAGAATACAAACAGCATGATTTAAAAAAAATTCTTAAAGGACAATAGTTTTGATCAGTACCTTTGATTATACAGAATTTTCAACAGTAATTATAACAAATAAATTAAATATTTTTTTCCAGGAAGTGAAGAAAAAAATCCTTAAATTCTGCATATGCTTATTCTGGCTGCAGTTTTGCTCACCAGCTGCTTACATTCCACGAACAGCTATGGGATTAATGCTGGAAGTCTAAAATTACTCCATTGAACGTATAAAGATTTACTTTTGCGTAAACATGGCAAAGACAGCACCGTACATCCGTCTTTCCCAATATGACATGTCCCACCTGTGTGGGCCTCTAATTCCAAAACCTTCCCAACCAAAATGCTCATTGCCATACTGATTTAATTGCATGCTTGGAAAATTGCCGTTCACAACATCTGGAAATTGCCACCTTGGAGAAAGCTGATTTACAAGATTGCAGTCACAATTATTTCCTTTTTAACCTCCCCACCCCCTTTGTCTTTCCATGGATAGAACAGAGGATTTCTTAAAAAGGAAAGGGTGGAAATAATGGAAAGTAATGCCATGTCTGGAGACAGCTCTATCATGAGATAAATTGAACCAGTGAGAAGTGACATGACTTTATAAGAATTGGTGGAGAATTGGTGGGAGGTAGGAGGATCTGGTTCATGGGGCACTTACATTCATGTGGTGAAAGTCCCATTGAAATAAGTGTCTTGTTACACTGATACATACTCCCTTCTAATGTACTTCAAGATTACCCTGAACTTCTGAATGGATAACACGTTTGGGTAATTTGTGAGAAAGTTGATAAAAATTCTATGGAAATATTCCAAATTGTCCTGGACTAGTTTTGGCCTTTTTGTGGCTACTCAAAAGTCGTGGTGGTGCAGTGGTTAGAATGCAGTACTGCAGGCTGATTCTGCTGATCACCGGCTGCCTGCAATTTGGCAGTTCAAATCTCACCAGGCTCAAGGTTGACTGAGCCTTCCATCCTTCCGAGGTGGATAAAATAAGGAGCCAGATTGTTGGGGGCAATAGGGCTGACTCTCTAAACTGCTTAGAGAGGGCTGTAAAGCACTGTGAAGCAGTATATAAGTCTAAGTGCTATGCTATTGCTACTCTGCCTTCTCCATGGCAGCAATACAGCTGCCTCCATTCCTGATTCATCTGCTTCAGATGGCTATTGCAAAGACAAGGGGAAGCAGGGAAACACAAAGGAGCGGTGCAGAAAATTTTTGGCAGAGCTTTACCAATTCATCTTGAAACATTGGATCATTCTCTTGGTTCCTTTAGAGAACTGATTGAACTGATTTGAGAGAAAAGGTACCAGGTCTGATGAGGGTCTCCATTACTCTTTTGTTTGGCCAATAATGAGAGATAAGGTGAGCTGAAGTAGGGAAGGTGGCTAAGGAAACTAGCACCTCAGACCAAAGTAGAGGAACCTAGGCCATCATAATAATGTGTCAACATTTTCAAGATAATTAAACAATTCAGAACATGCAATGTATGAACATGCAAACACACACACTGCTTTGGCAACACACAGGCCTGCAGCCTCCCCCTCCCCCGCTGTCACCCCCATGTTATTTACTTCTTTGCTGCTGCTTGTAGCCAGAATCCCACCAATGTGGTTGATCTGAGGAAAAAGAACATAAATTCTAAATGAAGCATACCAATATGTCTTAATCTTGTGCAATTTAGTCTCCACCTAAGTCATTATTCAAGCTAAGATTTGCTGCAGTAGCCTCTTACAAAGAATCCTCCTAACACTTAACATGGTCTATATCACCTAGGAGGAACAATATAATGCCATTCTCACAGATATGCCCAAAGCTAGGGAGCTACAAAAATAAGACTTCCATTAACCACCCACAAAGAAATCATCATCAGAGAAGTCAAACCTCACTTGCATTCTTTGAGTGCAAAAAAAATATGATATACATTGTTTACCAGCACTTCCTTATATCGGTACATATAAATACTCTGGGGAGTTATTTGCACACTCCCAGTAATATTAAGGTTGTATTGGTTGCCAGAGAAACATTAACATAACATATGATTCATTTCACAATGAGTATCCACTCCTTTTCTGGTGGTTCTTTAAAAGCACAGTGGTAAAACAGAATCATTGAGTCTTAACTATTCACAGCTTTCCTCAATGTGTTAAATTACCAACACATCACCAAAACATTTTAATGTAGTACTGAGAAATTCTCCTGGGATTTCCAACACTAAGACAATTGCCAGTTTGAAAGACACCAGAAATTCATGGCCAGAGAGGCTCTTTGCTTCAGCTATTTGTCAGATTATTTTCCTAGAATAGTGCTCAGGAAAGGTATTAAGGTGTAAATTGCTGTGAGAAATAAAATAATTTCCTAATCAATGTCCTTTCCCAGGCCATTCTCTATTTTCCTTTCATCCATTTGCTTCAGTTAACATTTGATCAGAGCAGCTGCTAAGAACCAATTCTGCTTCTCTTTACATAGCCACAAAGATGGGAGGCATCTTGGAGGCCAACTTAAAGTGATCCTACAAAGCTTTTAACTTTGTTCTTTGAGAAAAGAAAATTGGGAGACACTGATCTAGTCCTACAAATATATAGAATAAAAAAGTCAAGTCACCTGGTATCTTATATGGACTCATATGTTTGAGGTTTTCTCAGCATATGGACATTGTCTGCTGTTGGTTTCTTTTATCACTAACTATTTTCTCTCCCTCTCTGTGTCTCTCCTTTTCTCTCTTTTCTTTTTACCCTCTTTCTCCTTCACTCTATCCACCCCTTGGTTATAGTTCAGCTTAACATTATGTATTTTGTATCTGTTCTAATTCACACTTCACTGTGTGTTTGTAACAGAGTCAATGTTCAATATATATAAATATACTTGGTAACTTCCTTAAAGGATGTTAAATAAGTTTTAACACAGCCCTTCAAATATTTTTTTCCCAGTTTCTTAGTCTTGCCTCCAGGGCACTTAAAACATTAAAGGGGAAGATAGGGAGGGTCTGATTCAGTCTCTCTTTTTCCTCTCAGTTTCTTTTTATTCCTCTCAGTTTCTTTTTATTCCTTTTCCCCCACCCCAATTTTATCTCAACAAAATAAAAATGCAAGAAGTATAGTCTTAGAACACTGAAGCCAGTTAGTACATAGAACAATTGGAAGGGGCCCCAGAGATCTTCTAGTCCAACTCCTTGCTCAAGCAGAAGACCGTAAACCATTTCAGACAAATGGTTGTCCAGTCTCTTTTTGAAAGCCTCCAGTGATGGAGCACTCACAACTTCTGAACGTAATATATTATTTTTGTTCTCATTTTCAATTCAGCAAGCAGAATACCTTATTACTTTCAACCTAGAAACGTGTACATAAACTCATGCACAGACATTGAACAAATAGTAGAGTATTATCATTGTTTGGATATTTCCCAATGCACCAGACCTTTCACATGTGAAATCTAAGGAATCTACTTGACTATAAGAGTATGATTTCCTCATGTCTCCTTCAAAAAAGAAGGTGGGGGATGATTTTATACATTTTAACCCAAGTGGTTAAGATTGTTCCAGGCTGCCCAGAAGGCATATATATATATATGTTGCCTGCAGAAAGCTATCTGAAAGAGAAACAATTGCAAACTTCCTCCTCCAAACATCATTAAGAACCCACAAAATCTTGAAAAAGCTTAAAATTCAGCACATGCCTTGCCCCCAGTTCCCCTTCCTACAACAATGTAAAATAAAGGCATCTATAGTTCTCTCCCTAAGATGTGTGGAGAAGAGAAATATCCCAGAATAGCCTTCAGAAAACTGAAATTCTATTTAGAAATGTTGGTAATTGGACATTTTTACAGCTGTTACTACATGAGATTTTGCTACCTCATGAGAATAGGTAAAATCAGATCAAGAACTAAATTACTTTACACAAATTAAAATCTCAAATTTTGAAAGATGGGGGAGGGATTTGGGGCTTGTGCAAGCTTGGATTGACAGAGAACAAGTTTGTTTGGCATCAGGGCGAAACTTGGCTCTATGCTTTATGAAATTCATAATACACTTTCAGCTTGCTAAGAAGGTACACCACCAAAAGTAACGCATGAAAAAATTTAAAGGTTACTTACTGGTATGGAGAACGTCAGCCCCAAAAGGGAAAGAAGTAAAATTATAATCTTCATATTTCAAGTTGGTACCTGTAAGAAGGAATCAGAAATTTGTTTTTTTTCTCTCTAGTATCTTATAAGCATCATTATTCACAATTATCAACCTTGACATTACAAGTATCTCTTACCCCACAATTCTCTTGCAGATGTAAATAGAACAACAGTTTGGTGCCTAGAGTTTCATTAAAGCTCTTCCCTCAGTAGCTGTAACCCTTCTGAAGGGTATCTGTCCCCCTTGCATGAATTTAAACTCCTATTCAGATGGGTAGTCATCAGAGCAAAACCCACAGGTGATAATTTGTGTATCATGCAGTACCCAACATCTTATTATCGGTAAATATCATTATGTCGTGGAATGTCTGTGGTCATGGAGGGATTTTTTTTTTCTTTCTGAGAAGGAATGGAATAATATATTGAATGGGCTAAACAAAATCGAGCCCACTTTTTTCAGTGTCAGAGTAGATGAACAATAGCATAATTTGTAGTCTAAAAGCATCTTGTACATACTGGGATCTCAGACTAGATCAGACAGGAACAGAAGGTAACAACTTAAAAATGAGCGGGATTCAGCCAGTTCTGTCTGGTTCTCACAAACCGGTAGCAGCGACTGTGGTATGCCCCGCCCACCCACCTGGACGTAATTTTGCCGTGTTTTGGAGGCCGTGAGCATGTGCGGAAGGTGCGTGAGAGAGCAAAGAGCATGCAAAGAGCATGCACGGAAGACTGAGCATGCATGGAAGGTGGCACGCACAAGCAAAGTGACCGTGCACACCCGCTCACATTTGCGAACCGGTAGGGAAGGTAAGTGAATCCCACCTCTGAAAATGGCCATCCACTTACTGTTTAGATACCCCAATGTCTGATTTCCCCTGTACTGCATTTATTTTAAAAAAATCATATACACAACAATTTGCTTATTAGGGGTCACCCCTTCTTACTTTACCTTACTTCATGCCTGCTAGACTAACAGGTTGACTTTATATCTACTTCATGTCTACTTTATGCCTACTTCGTGCCTGCTAGGCTAACAGGTTGCAGATGTGAAGAAAGGGTTTGGTAAAGGAAGTAAGAGCTCCTTGCAATCCCTCCTGTCCACCTGTTATCTATCAGTCAGTCAGTTTTGCATTTAATATAAGTTTAGCACTCTTTCAAAAGAGTGCTAAATTAATATTCAGAAAGAAATCCAAGTGATCGGAGTGGCGCAGTGGTTAGGATGCAGTACCGCCTGCTAGCTCACTGCTCAGTGCCAGGAGTTCTGAATGGCTCAAGGTTGACTCAGCCTTCCATCCTTCCGAGGTCGGTAAAATGAGGACCCAGATTTTTGGAGTGGACGCCGTAAACTGCTTAGACAGGGCTGCAAAGCCTTGTGAAGCAGTATATAAGTCTAAGCGCTATCAGAGCAACTTAGCTGTCAAGCAGTTTGAGAAATGGTGAGATTGTTTATCCTAGGCAGTTTATCTATAGCCTCCATCACACTTTAAAGTAAGTGACTGGTTGATGTTTTCTCTGTCAGCAGGTAACACTCAGAGTGAGGGAAGCCAGGGGAATCTACTCCTTTTACTTAATGTATTCTGCAATAAAACTGTAAGGACAGCACCACTTGCCGGCCTTGTTCCCGAGACAGAATTAAGCTTGATAGTGGAGCAGGAAGATAGTATGTGAACACAGCCCTCTGACTATGCTCTTGGAGCAAATATAAATGTTCATCTATGAATAGTTACATCGATTATTCTACGTCTAGGAAACTTCAGCATGGATTAGATTTATATACTGCTTCACAAGGCTTTGCAGCCTTGTCTAAGCAGTTTACAGCATCCACCCCAAAAATCTGGGTGTAATTTAATAAACATTTTACTGGATTTATTTTATATCCTACTATTATTTCAACCTTTCTTGCAGTGTTTTAATAGCAACTCTTGTTGCTTTCCTTGGACTAAATTCTATTTTAACCTCTGCAGATCAGGCAACCCAGCTGGGATCGTCAGAGACTTTTCAAAGCATTCTTTTTACCACCTCTTCAGCCAAGAGGTTGCAGAAAAAAAATGCTTTGAAAAGCCTCTGACGATCCCAGCTGAGCTACGTGATCATCAGAGGCTTTTTAAAAAAACTTTTAAAAGCATTTTTTCGTCAGAAGAGGTTGTAGAAAAAATGCTTTTAAAAGTAAAAAAAAAAAGCCTCTGATGATCATGTGGCTCAGCTGGGCATAGTGGGGGTGGGTGGGACGCAGGGATTTTTGCTACCGGTTTTCCGAACCACCCGCCGCCATCGCTACCGGATTGGGCGATCCAGTCCAAACCGGGAGCATTTCACCCCTGCTGTGTATACTATCTCTATGTCTGTGTCACAAGACAAGCATGGACAACAGACTCATATGCATTACAGTCATCCAATTTTTTTTCATTCTTTACCTTCTCCAGCAAACTTGGACAGAATGGACGGGTGGGTGGTTGGTAGGGGAATGAAAGCAAGTAAGCTTCCCCTTCAGTAACCTGTTCACACATTCCTGGTTTCCCACTGTGGGAAACCGACACTTTTGAGCACAATCTCTGCGAATGAATAGAAAACATCATTTCATTTACTTTAAGCTTGTCTCACCTCTGCTCAGAATTGCTACTTTCTTTTGCTAATGAGTTGATCAAGTTGGAGAAAGGAGGGTAAATATTGGCAGGGAAGAGAAATCAGTGAAGCTTTTTCCTTATTTCCATTGATAGAAACCAAGGATCTTTTGCCCCGTTTATTAGCTGGCAGGTGAGAAAAGCAGATTAGACCCATAGTCCCATCATCCACACTTTTTGTGATGGAAAACAACATATAATCTGCAATTCCAGGGACTGCCATTGGCAAGATGGACAAAACAGTAGCAACGGAGCAATCAAATCAGTGGTGGTTACTACTGGTTCTGTGGGCGTGGCTTGGTGGGCGTGGCAGGGGAAGGATACTGCAAAATCTCCATTCCCACCCCACTCTGGGGCCAGCCAGAGGTGGTATTTGCCAGTTCTCTGAATTACTCAAAATTTTCGCTCCCAGAACCTGTCAGAACCTGCTGAATAGCACCCCTGAATCAAATGTATGTTGGTTTCTAATAAACCTGATTTCTGGTTTAGTATTGAATCTTGATCAGGCTATTCATTTTTTTTTCTTCTTCTTGCCTTCTCACCTTTACCGCTCCATCTTTCTTAGTCTTAATGAACCTCCCCATCCACCCTCCAAAAGGACCGTTTTAACAAGTTCTTTCTTGTATCAATCCCACACCTAATCTGATAATTGGGTAAGTGGCCATCCCATTAAAATTAATGGTTATGCAGAGCTAAATTGTCTTTGAGACTATAAAACAAAATTGTAATAGAGATGAATGCAGCATCAGCAATATAGAAAGCAGGGTTAATTTTTTTGTGATAACAGAGTGGAAAATGACAGCTTCAACTAATGGTGTGTAATTTCACTTCTCCACCTCTTCTGTAGAGTTCAGAGAAACAAATATTTCCCTTCTAGGTTAAGAACTGCATGTAATAAATGAATTATTCTGTAGATGTGTACAGTAAGCAAAAGTACGATTCATAACAGACTTAGCGTAACTATATATAATGGCGAAAACCAATCAACACATCTGATTCACAAGGTACTCCTAATCCCCTACTGATCTCTGAAAATAGTTTTGGTAGTGTTTTGCCAGTTAAGAGCTTCCTTTCCTATATGTCTAATGACTACAAAAATAACTCCAAATCCATCTTGATGCAGAGCTCAGTCATCAAAAATCAGTGTGTCTGAAATCAAGAAAATTCCTGTCACACTGGGGAGAAGATATTACCCTCCCAAACAGAAAAAAATTGTTTAGAAACTGTTTGGGGCTCTAAAAGTCTTATCCTTCTCTTTCCAGGTTGCTCCACAAGAACAGCATAATTTTGCTCCAATATCCATCCATACTTTTTCCAATTCATTTTACCCTCTGTCAGGGGTGAAATCTAAATTTTTTTGCTACCGGTTCTGTGGGCGTGGCTTGGTGTGGCGTGGCTTGGTGGCCATGTGAATGGGTGAGCATGGCCAGTTTGACGTCATTCACGTCACTCTGCTGTGCATGGGGCGCTTGGAGAGAGAGAGAGCAAGACAGCTCTCCAACCCCTGTTTTTGTCTGTGTATGTGTGTGTGTGTGTGTGTGTGTGTGTGTGTGTGTGTGTGTGAGTGATCTGAAGCCGAGGCACCCAAACTTCTGGCAGCGGCGGGGCAGCTTCTGAGCAACCAGCTCCACCTGACCTACTCCCTGAGTCTCGCCATTCTCCTGCCCCCCCTCCACCTAGCTCAAGCAACGACTTCCCTGCTCAGCCCCAACAAGATATGCATCCATGGTGCCCACACCAGCATCCCGAGAGAAGCAGAGAAGATCATCACTTGCAAGCAGAGAAGCAGAGGTAGCAAGCGTACGCTGTGCTGTGGGGAAAATGAGAGGTTCTGTTGTCCCGCAGAGCCTGCCATTGCTTGAACTGGGGGGGGGGCAGGAGAATGGTGAGACTCAGGGAGTAGGCCAGGTGGAGCTGGCTGCTCAGAAGCTGCCCTGCCACTGCCAGAAGTTTGGGTGCCTCAGCTTCAGATCGCTCGCTCGCTTGCTCGCTCCCTCACACACACACACAAACACACACAAACAGAGGTCTCTTGCTCGCTTGCTCTCCAAGCGCCCCATGCACAGCCTATTTGAGGAAAGGGCATGCACGGCTGGGCGCATTTGGCTGCAGAAGGAGGCGCAGCGCAATGGGGTTGTTTTGTTCACCGAGGTGGTACTTCGGGAGGGCAGGCAGACATCTGCAGCTAACAACTATAATGAATATGTCCACCTGCCCTCCCAAAGCACCACCACGGCGAACAAAACAACCCCATTGCTATGGATGCATAGCTTGTCAGAGCTGAGCAGGGAAGCCCTGCTTCAGTGGAGGTGGGCAGTAAGCTGCTAGCTCCTTCCCCGCAGCCCTGCCATGCTTGCCTGCCTTCCACGTGGGCTTCTGCTTGCCTGCCTTCGCAAGCTGGCCACCAGGACGCCAGGAAGGCAGCATGGAAGGCAGGCAAGCATGGCAGGACTGCGGGCCGTGGATCGGTTCGGGGGCGTGGCCAGCCAGCCATTGCTCCCGGTTCGGCGAACTAGCCTCAATCTCCGCTACCTACTCGCCCGAGCCGGTCCGAACCGGGAACATTTCACCCCTGCCCTCTGTTCTACATAAGGTGGTTCTGCTGTCCAATAGTTGGGATTTGGAAGTGTTGTTTCTAGATAAAGAGTCTGTTCAGTCTCGTAGTAGATTAAGCTACCACATATGATATAGGATGGGCAAGTGAGATAGAATTTTCCTTTAGTCCCAAAGCTGCTTTTTCAAAAGACAACTGGACTTTGTTTTCCCTTGAAGACATTTCGTTTCTCATCCAAGAAGCTTCTTCAGTTCTGTCTGAATGGTGGAGGATGGAAGGTTTTATATGCAGTTATCTGGTCGTTAGCCCTCTTTCTGAGAGTCCTTGAGGCCATTTGGAGATTTATCTGTGCCCACAGGGTCACCTTAATAGTGCAAATGGGTATGGAATCTTCTTCCAACTGCTGAAAGGACTGTGTTGTAAGAAGGTTCCATACACATTTGCATTATTCAGGTGACCCTGTGGGCACAGATAAACCTCCAAGTGGCCTCAATGGCTCTCAGAAAGAGGGATAACGACAGATGGCTGCATATAAATCCTTCCATCCTCCACCATTCAGACAGAAATGAAGACGCTTCTTGGATGAGAAGTGGAACATCTTCAAGGAAAAACAGTCCAGTTGCCTTTTGAAAAAGCACCTTTGAGACAACCATGACCTGGGTGATTGAGAATCTCCATAGGAATTTTGCTTTAGCTTATGCATTGCTTTGATTTATTTATTTATTTATTTATTTATTTATTTATTTATTTATTTATTTATTTATTTATTTTTGGTACAATACTCTGGTGCTCTGGGTGCTCTGTTACATAACCAGGAAACAACTGTATCTAAATAAATGCCAGTAACATGAAAAGTCCATGGCATGTAAACGTTCTCCATCGGTAGGCACTATTCAAATGACTTTTGTGAAAAGGGGGATTTCATATGCCATCTGTGTAGGACAAGAGTAAGCAATCTCCCTCAAGAATAAGAGTAAGCTATACTCTCAAGCAATAGTTGTAGCCTCTAGACTTCTTTCTTAATTTTCCACCAATTTTTTCACTAGACCTCAATACCAAGAAACTGATTGATGAAAACAAATCAGCTAAGATGTTTTGTATCTAAGAATTTGGAATATACTTACAAATAGTTTTAATCAATTTCTCTTTTAAATTGTGCTTTCTGCTTTTGAAATGGATTCAAAATGTGCCCAGTGCATGTATGTATATGTGTATGTACATATGTGTGTGTATGTGTGCCAATGGTTATGAACTTGGAACAGTTTTGCTTTAGATTTTAAAATTAGGTAGTAACCAAAGAATATATTATTTATCTTCTCCTGTCTGTTAAAAGTTTCATGATTCTTATGGATTTCTAGGAAGTACCCTGTTTCCCCCAAAATAAGACATCCCCTGATAATAAGCCCAATCAGGCTCTTGAGCGCATGGCAATAAGGCCAAGCACTTATTTCAGGGTTCAAAAAAAATTAAGAGGGTCTTATTTTCGGGGAAACACGGTATCTAACTGACTACTGCCAAAGATAGAATACAGTATTTACTTATTCATCTATTGATTAAAAATGAATGTATACCTTTTTCTTTTTCTCTGACCTCATCCATTTTCCTTCTTCTATCACACCTACTTTGCTCTGGCCCTACCTAGTCTTTGAATGTTGTCAAGCAAGAGAGATGTTCCTGCTGTAGTTGCTATTTCAGGAAATAGGTTTATGACTTGTGGTTTAGCTGTATGTGAGCTATTGGCAGTTCTAGCACATGGAATGTAGGAAGGATTGTTTCTTAGACATTATGAGTGGGAAATGTATTTTAAGAAGAGATGTTTGTGCAGAAGCAATGAATCTCTTTCTCCAAACATGTTTTTGTTTAAACAAACAAAAAAAAGGATGCTGAGAGGTATGCGTAACCCCAAAGTTGATGATGTGCCATTTCCGCTGTGTTCAGCAGAACCATTATCAATCCTCAGGCCAAGTTTTCCAAAGTGCATAACAAGTTATTGATTAAGAAACATGGACTGCTTAATATTTGTGTTTGAGTTTTGGAAGGTGCTTAGAATACACTGGATTATCATGTTTTATTTCAGGAAACAAAGTCACCTGCATGAGATGGGTTTGCAGAGAATGGTGTGTTTATTTCCGTAAAAGATGGGTGTTGCGAGCATCCCACAGCTTAGTCATTTTTTAAAAAAAAATTCATTCACACCTTTAAAATATAAGAAAATAAAAAAAAATAAAGGAAAAAAAATACAAAAACAAAGCAAAACTAAATAATGCATACAAAAAAATTGTGCATAGAAAAAAAGTATATACATAGATACTTTCCCCAGTTGAATACTGACAGATATATTTCAAGAATAATAATGTCGTCCCCCCCCTTTGTAAAACAGGCCTACAGTTTATTAATTTATACAACTCTGTTAATCCAACCAATTTGACCTGGCATCTATCTATTATATAAAACAAAAACATAGTTAACAGGTAAAGCCAACAGCAAAGTTAAACTTCAAAGCCCTCTCTGTTAACAATCTATTATTGTATTTAATTCACAGAAAGTTCACATTGGCTTCTATTATACCACAAACCACCACAATTGTTATTTCTAGTCTGTCCAAGATCAAATATTCTTGAGTGATAAAACTTTTCCTCAAAATTTGGAATCTTTCCCAACAATTGGATCTCATTCCTCCAAATCATAAGTCTCGTTGTAAATATCTCCACAGCATTTGTTGTTCAAAAAAAAAAAATCTTTCTACAGGTTGAAACACAGCATCTCTTGACAATTGTTTTCTGATTGGATTTAATAAATCCATTCCCCAATCTTCATCAATCTTCTTAAGAAAGTCTAGTCCATCACTTATTGATTCTGTCCCCTCTAAGTCTTTAGAATTCAGACCCCTTTCAGCCTTCTTCAACAATCCTTTAATTCTCAAACTAGGAACCTTCTCCTTCAAATCTGCCAGCAACAAATTAGATTCCAATTCATTTGATTGTAAGGCTTGTTTATTTCCTGTCATTTGTATCTGAGTGCCATATTTGGATTGATTTAAAACAATTTATCAAACTTTTTATCTATGTTTTCAACTTGTAAGCTGAAAAGCATTTTTTTCAAAAGCTTCCCAAAGGGCTTTAATATTAAATTGATGCATTATTTGCATTTTTAATATAGTCCAAAACTCCCCTATAGCTGAGCTTTCACAACCAAATTTAAACAGTTCCTCTCAAGGATGAGGTAGTAGATATACTATAACAGAATAACCAGAGAAAGAATTAGATAATATTTCCCACAATAAAAAGTGAACAGAAAAAAGAGGAAAATTCCCATCAGAAGTTAGAAAAATAAGACCAGAGCTTTTAAAAATTAATGGAATACAAAATCCATTGTGAATCCAATGTGAATGTAAATCAAATCAGATCAGATCACTTTCGCTATCCAAGACATTGCCATTGACTTCCATATGATGAAAGCAAAAGTGATTTCCAACTCAAAAATAAAACAGTAAAAAAGATGCCAAAAACTTCACATTAAAATCCAGCAAGGGGATGGAATAATTCAGTATTCAACCAGTTGACTAATAGTTAAAGATGAAAATCTTCTTAACTTTCTCTTTTACCACTTTCAGTGTCAAGGGAAAAGATGACGATTAAAATGAAAAAAGAAACTTCAAACCATGCAGTTAAAACTGAGGTGCGTTTAAAGAAACAAACAGCTGAAAGGAAAAGATGGAGACCCAATCCTTCAGCCACTCCCACTGAAAATTGCAACCGTCAAGATTCCTCTTTTCAGGTAGATACATAGTAGTTCAAAGGTCATTTTGGATCATTCCTAGTTGCTCCTATTCAAATCTGGGAGTGCGCCACGAAAGAACCAGCTTTGGTGGCAAAATCAGCTGTTTGTCAGTGGAGAAAAAAATTGCCTTGCCGCTCAGCGCATCATTTTCAGAAGACAAACCATGCCCCCAAACACAGCTAAGTCCTAATGGGATCAAACCTTGATAGGAGTTCAAATACAGTGGTTGGAAGGTCTCAGGTCTCTCTGAGAATTAGGAATACATTGTTCAAGAACTCTGATACTTCCATTATCAGAGAAGCACATTTGGAGGCAAGGGAAAGTAATGGTAGAAGTTAGAGTCCCAGGCTATGATGATCAATCATTATTATGAAGTGGAAGCTCTTGTGGGGTTGCCAGGTCTGCTTCCAAAAAATAGCGGACAAGCGGGGGGTGGGGGTTAAGTAGTAAAAAAAAAAAAAAATTAAATTATATATTTTCTTACAAACATTTTAACACATATTAAAATAATCACTTCAAAACTTTGCTTAAAATTCAAAACATCAAATATATTATAATAATATGTAAAATATTAAATTACATTTTACTTTGCTGTCGTGTGCATTTTTTATTTGACTGCGCAGCTTTGATCAATTCTTTGTGTTTAAGGAATAATTCTTTAATTTCAGTACAACATTGAGAAATATTAAAAAATATACAAAGTTCACTTCGAACTGATGGTACAATCAGTCGGTTACGTTCGTCAGTCCACAAATTTCCCATGATGCTGAAAATTCGTTCAACATTTGCATTTGATACTGGAATTGATGCACAATACTGGAACAGTTTCAGTAAACTCAGAGCTGGCTCTTTCTTGAAAAAGTATGTCCACTTATCAAGGGATGAATCGCCCTGCAGATGAACATAAACTTCTTCTAAGGCAGAAATTTCATCGAAGAGAGTGTTGGGTGGAAGTTCTTCTCGCCATGGTGATAATAACCAGATGTTCGTCATTTCTTCTAAAGTTGGAGGATTATTGTGATCAATTAGATTGAAACAATTTAGCGTCTCGTATACTGAATCGGTGAAATTATACCACTTTTCTAGGTACGCAATGGCTCTTTGATATCTTGCATTATTGACATGAAGAAGTGCATGAAATATAAATACAATTCTGAAATTGTTGGTTCATCGTCCTTTGCGAGTTCGTTTTCCTGATCCGAAATAAGGTTCCAGATAACCTTATGGCACTCATCAGATCCAAGAGAAATAAAATACGATTTTAGAGGTATACAGTTTAAAAGAAGTCTTTCGACCGCTTTAAACAAACTTAACCAATGTGTTGGAACATAGCGCAAAACTTCATGGAATTCTGACTCGCAAAACTCAAAAAATGATTTCAACTCTTCTCATTTCTTCGCAGAATTCGAAAATTTGGCAAAAACCTTCAGCACTACATTTTAGATATCAAAAGATAACTGCTTTAATGCATTTTTTGCGCTGTTGTGTAAAATGTCATTATTGCAATGAGCAGCTACAATATTGTCATTTTCCAGCAATAATTTTGGTAAACAGATTTGTTCACTCCATAATTGACCGATGCATTATCTGCTGAGTAAGCTGAAACATTATTTGTTTCCAATTCGTTATCACTAAGAACTCGACATAGCTGATTTTTTATTGATGTAGAATCTTCGAAAGAATCCTCATAAAAGTCTAAAATTTTCACACACAGTCTTTCTTCACAAGTAAAATATTGTGCAACAACGTGATACATTTTGCTATTTCCCTTGTTTGATGCGTCAGTGGAGAGAGAAAATGGAATTCCAGTTTTAAGATCATTGAGAACCAACTCAATAGAAAAAGGATACAAAACCTCATTGACAATAGCTGATGATTTGGTTCTTCCACAAGACATCTTTTTTACAATTTCTGAATCATCAAAAATTTGCTTCATTAACTTAATACCGCAATCTTGAGCCAGGAAAGAAATATGGTGTTTGATCCCTTGGTAAGTTTCAGCCATTTCAGCTACAGTCACTTTCTCACTGAAAGAGGAGTCTTTAACAATGAAAAATGAATTGATTCGCTTGTTGTTGGAAGCTATTTTCTCCTTATCTAAATGATTTTTTGTGCTTGCATGCTGTGTGACAGCTTTTATATTATTATATTCAATTGTGAACGATTTCTGACACAATTTACAGTAGGCCGTGTATTTGTTCTGTTGGTTTCATTGTTGGTAATCCATGCAAAAGTAGCTTCCCAGTCTTTGGTATATTTTCACACTCCTCTCTTTCGTTTTAAAGAATTTGAAATCTCACCGCTGTCACTCTCATCACTCGACGCCATTTTAGATCAGTCGACACAAGCTACAATACATTTTTTAAAATGTGATCTGTACATAATTTTATAATATATTTTTATTTTAATCTCATCATTAATTTTTTCGGAGAATCGAGTTCAATGGATATTCGATCTTTGTCTCATTCTAACTTATGAAAAAAAAGACAAAACGCAATTCTCCTATCCTTATTCTCTTAGACTGTACAGCTTTAGATTACGTACCATTTCATCATAAAGCTTTTGAATAAAAAAAATGTCCACTATTTTCTGAAAAAAAAAAAATAGTGAACATAATGTGAAAAAAGCAGACTCTCCACTCAAATAGTGGACACCTGGCAACTCTAAGCTCTTGCCATCAGTGGCATTATGTCACCCAGCAACTTTCTCTTCTTGTTCCTCATACAGTAACATGTGTTTGAGCACAATTGCCAGCATCTCTTATCAAATACTAGTTATGTTGCTAATAAAACTCTGTGTCTTTGCTCATGCATTTAGATTTTAAGAAAACGATGCCTTGAAAATACCCCTTGGTACTCCACATATGTTATTTCTTTGTTATACTTAGCTGACTTAGCCCTTATCCTTGTTACATATAACTGGGTTAGCCAAGAGAGTTCCTTGATTTACTTGCCTGTTTCCCTTTTTTAAAAAAATATGTGTCAGTTTAAAACACAGTGTCTCCTTAAATATTTAGAAATTAGAATACTGTTTGTCGTAGATGTTGAGGACAAATTCAGGTTTTAAGTTTGAATAAAAATTTGGTGTAACATTTCAGTCTGTACCTCAGTTTGGTTCCTATTAATTATTTCATAAAATTGCCAATCTGTTTACTCCTTTAGTTTACTAGCCACTCAGTAGCTGCTGTGCAAGTTATAATGTAATAAAAATATAGTTTGGATTTCCAGTACCCTTTGGAAAAAGAAGACATGAGGGCACCGTTCATGCCCAGTGCTCTTTGCAGGATTAGGATGCTAAATCTACCCAGGTAAAACCTGACTGCATAGAAGACATTGGATTGTTTAGAAGGGTTAGGGACTGAAAGCACTGTGATTCCATTCCTTCCTTATGCGGTGGTTTTAGGCTATGGTACCGATGAGAGATCAGCTTGGTGGTGTTTGCAATTTGGAGTCCCACTTAGGTTGACTCTCTCTCCTCTGCTCTTTAGTACTCCTATCAGTGGGAGAAGTCAACTGACAGTTTCGACTGTGACACCCCCATTAGATTGATGGTGCCAACTTTGTATAAGATATCAACATCCTATTCCGGTGCTAGAAGGCTACAAGGGTCTGGATGAAAGAGAACAAGCAGAGGAAAATGGAGTTTCTGTTTGTATATTGGGATTCTCCATCAACACTAGTGTCATCTGCGTTCACAGCTTCTGGATTCACAACTTCTGCTTGAACAATAGGTGAAGGCCATTGCTAGAATAGCCATCTGCGTTCTGGATTCACAACTTCTGTTTGAACAATAGGTGAAGGCCGTTGCTAGAATGACCTTTGCCCACTTTCAGTTTTTGCATTATGAGCTTACCTGGTGTAGGAAGTAAGTTACAGGAACTCATGCTTTCATTACCATCCAAACATACTATTTCAACACATTGAACATGTACTCCTCGACTTACGACCACAATTGAGCCCCACATTTCTGTGGCTAAGTGAGACCTTGTTAAGTGAGTTTTGTCCCATTTTATGACTTTTCTTGCCACCGTTGTTAAATGAGTCACTGCAGTTGTTAAGTTAGCAACATGGTGGTTAAGTGAGTGTAGCTTCCTTTTTTTGACTTTGCTTGCCGGAAGTTTACGAAACATAACCTCGGGAAACTGCAACTGTCATAAATATGAGTCAGTTGCCAAGTGACTATGATCATGTGACTATGGAGAATGCTGAAAGGGTCATAAGTGTGAAAAACGGTTGTAAGTCACTTTTTTCAGTGCCATTGTAACTTTGAACGATCACTAAATGAACTGTTGTAAGTCAAGGATTTCCTGTTCTTTACATAGTGTTGCCCTTAATGGCTAGTTGGAAACTGCAATAAACCCAGACTGCAGAATATTTGGTAGCTGTAAAGAAAGAATATAAATACACACATATATACGCACACATTACACACACAAACTTACATAATGAAATCGTGAGACTGCTTAAAAATGAATAATCTTGTCATTATCATTATGATTGGTACAACAGATAATATAATTTATTTCTCTTTGGTGATTCTGATTTTAACTCAATATACAGGCACAAGCTAAAAGCATAACTATTTCTAGTCCCATTGCAGCTCCAACTATAATATTTGCCTTTCTTATAGTTGTTTGGAAGAGGATATTTTTCCTGATTTCATCTTATACTCTTACATTTATTACTCTCAGAAGAATTCTGTTGAGAAGTACAAATGTGTGATTTTTTTTAATAAAAGAAAAACTACAGCAGTTTTTTTTTTTAAAAAAAAAAAACTTTTTAAACTAAGATCATCCAGTAGCTTGTGTTATTTCTCCCTCTGATGGTAATGTTAAGGAAGTGCAATTACTATAACAAAGTGTTGCTTATATTTTACTTTGCAGTGTGGCTTCAGAATCTTCTGTCTCCGCTTACAGTAATTAGTACAAGTTGTTTCCTCAACTTGTTACTACTATAAATGTGAAATTAGAAAATATTTTTCCTGTCAAATAGGTATATACTATCATAGAGATGATGGTGAGTTCTATTCACCTTTTCAATACAGGCTGAATAAATTACAACCAGATTAGATTCCAGGATCCAAACTCGGTCAGTCACCGGGACCAGAGACTTAGTCTTCTAAGATTTCAGACTCCCTGAGAAATTCCCTGAGGATCAGCTCCAGCATGAGTCTGGAATCTCATGCTGGAGCCGATCCTCAGGAAACTTCTATCTACCAAAATGTGTGCTTTGGGCTATTCTATGCATAGTATTTATGTGGTGCCTGGTTGTGTGTGGCTTTTTTTCTTTTCCTTGACTGGGGTGTTGCTGGTCAGTTTTTAAGTCAATGGCTGTTGTTTCCTTGTACTGCCACAAGGTCCTAAGTACCTGATAAGCTGGTGTAAATCAGCACTCCTGTTGACTGACAAGGGCCTGTTTCCCTGGCTTCAATCTATGTCCTGGATATCTTTGTACCTGCTCAACCAACAATCTTAGTACCTGTGAAATTGAATGTGTGTCCTCGTTCACTGCAATGTGAAGATACCAATAGGTTTGGATCTCTTCGTCTGGCTGCTCGCTCGTGCTCTTTCAATCTGGTGCTTAGCTACCTCCTCGTCTGTTTTACATAGTCACAAGGGCAATCCTATGACTATCATTAAGTGTTGTACCTCACGATTCTTGACGAACGTATCTTTTCTTTTATGAGAGCATATGCACCAAGACAAATTCCTTGTGTGTCCAATCACACTTGGCCAATAAAGAATTCTATTCTATTCTATTCTATTCTATTCTATTCTATTCTATTCTATTCTATTCTATTCTGGGTATCCAATAGATTACATTGGAAGATCTCCCACCTCCAAGTGATATTTGCAATGCTTGATTTGTTCTCTTATGATAGCTATTGGGCTGTGGACAATGCCCACTTGTAGATCTCAGAAGCTGCATTCTACTGCTTCCGAAATGTTTCTGATGTATGGCAGCCTGTGCCATTTACTTGGTATTATATCTTCTTTCTTCCTTTCTCTAGATTAGATTAGATGATTAGATTGGATTGGATTGGATTCCACCCAGTGGTGGGATTCACTGGTTGTAACAACCAGTTCACTTCGCGTGCCCTCCGGAGGCTGGAAATGTTTCCGACTTCTGGTATTTCTGGTAGGCCCGTTTTTTGCCTCCCCAGGCTCCAGAGGCTTTCCTGGAGCCTCCAGGAGGGCAAAAACTGCGTCCCTGGGCTCTGGAGGCCCTCCAGAGGCTGGAAATGGGCCCATTTTCAGACTTCCAGTCCTTCCGGTAGGCCCAGTTTTCATCCTTCCCAGGCTCCAGAGGTTTTCCTGGAGCCTCCAGGAGGGCAAAAATGGCCTCCCCCGGGCACCAGAGGCCGGAAACAGGCCCATTTCTGGACTTCCGATAGGCCCATTTTTCATCCTCCCAGAGCCTCCACACGCACCCTGCACTTACCTGGCATCCAAAACAGGTCATGTGGAGACTCCTGGGAGGGGCGGGGTGGAGTGGGCGGAGTCAGGCAGTCCTTGGAACAACCGGTTCGCCGAACCAGATTAAAATTAACATCCAGTTCACCCAAATTGGTCTGAACCGGCTGAATCCCACCCCTGATTCCACCCACTAAATTTAAGCACATGAGATGCTTTTCTCTCAGTCTTAACCACCTTTCTGGGCAAAGTTGCAAAACCTATCTTCTTCTCTGCTGCTCTATTTGCAGAACCCTCATGGAAGTGTTGAGTTCACACTTTTACACTGCATTAAAACTAATAATGATGATTAGAGTCACATAGATGTACAAATCCACAAGTATCCTGGCTGGAATGCTTCTAAGCAACTTAGGACAATTGTCACCAGCATGGCACCACTATTGTCCTTTATCCTAAGATCCTTGAGGACTTTCTTTTCATGCAAACATTGTCACTGTCCTACCAGGGATACTAAGAAATAGAGGCTCCAACTTGAAAATTGCTAGATGTGTTATCACAAAGCATTTCTTCCTCCCCTCCCACTTACCTCTGCCCTGAGGTCTGCCCCACCCACTTACCCCTGCCCTGAAAAGGAGATGTTGGCAGTGGTTGCTCTTTTTTTATCACACTGCCCTTAAGCCTTCCATGAAACCACATTTTGAAATCTCACAGAAGTTCATGCTCTGTGGCAGCAAGAAGAAGAAAATGTTTGCAGACTAAATCTGGGGGATTAAAAACCCGCCCAGGCCACAGGAGGAGAAACTGGAAACCACCTTCTCTCAGCTATCAGTTATGGAATCACTGGAGCAACAGAATGGAAGGCAAAGTTGCTGTAAAAAATTTTTTGCAGAGGCAAAACTTCAAGAAATAGTACTTCAAGTTGTTAATTTTATCCACGAGATTAAGATTTGAGCTTGAAATGTGTCCTTTTGCCTCATAACTTACACTTTTTTCGATTTACAATATGAAGAACTTAATTTTATAATTGAACATTGAATTTCAATTCTCTCTAGATTTTTCCAACTAATTTCTAATGAGTTTTAATTCTCTGGAACATTGTTTCTCAACCTTGGTGGCCTTAAGATGTGTGGACTTCAACTCCCAGAATTGGCTGGGGAATTCTGGAGGTTGAAGGCAACACATCTGAAAGTTGTGCAGGTTTGACACATTGTTCGAGGATTGCCAGCTCAGTTCCTTTGTGTCTGGAAGGTGGAGGAAGCACTAACACATTGGTGCGAACCTCTAATTCTAGAGTCCCCTTTTGGTAGCTTTTGAAATCCCATCTGAATGCAGTTCCTGAAAATTGACAGCATGGTTTCTCGCTCTTTTCAGGTAGGAAATAGATAAAACCTAATAGCGACAACCTAAAATAGGCATATTACATTTTTCAGAACCCAAAATCATGTATCCAACCCTCCAAAGTCTAGCTTTGCCCATAGAGCTGATAAGTCCCCCAACCACCCTATTTGCAGTCCTCAGTCTCTCCAAATTATAAAATAGAGCATATGATTGCCAAAGGCTACATTCTCTGTGACAGTGGATATTCTGAAGGAAGTAATGGCTATCAAATGAGATGTTTATATTCTACTTGGTGAAAATCATGGATCCAAAAATGGGGTTATAGTGGATCCTGCAAACAGATACTCTCATATATGTTCTGATTAAAATTGATACATACGTAAAGACTCATAGGCAATGTGAAAGTTTTCCTCATGATCCCCATATGTTAAACCTGGCCCAGCTTCTAAAGAAAATAGAAATTTCAAAGCGTGTTTTTCAAATTCATTTTAATTTAAACATTTATGTACTCCCAGTGATTACATAAGTCATTTATTATAGGCAGGAAGAAAGTAGCCATTCATGAATCCTAAATATCTTTGATTTAGTGAAGTTGGCAAAAAGAAAAGAGAAAGAGAAGCGAGCACAATATCAGCATGTCTTATTTTCCACAAAGCAGATTATAACAGGAACAATGAATAATTAAATTCCAACTCAAGCTCAGGTTTGCATCATTTCTCTGGAGATCCTGAATTATCTTTTAATACTGTTTGCAGTGTTGGGGATAAAATGGGGTGTGGTTATATAAAACAAAGAGCTGAAGACCTACACAAGTTGAATTAACCCTTAATTTCCATGCCATTTTCATGCTCTGATTCAACCATATCTCCATATCATGTAAATATTATCTTCATGAATTATTACTTCCTAATCATTCTTAATAGGATGCTTCTCCTTCTCCTTGGTTGAATATCTGTTGGTGGGCCGCCACCACTTCCCTCATCTACTGGAACTTCTGCATCTGGTTTCGTTGGGTAATAATAGAATGGAACAAAATAATATGGCTGTGTTTCAACTGAGCCAATTGAGTTGGGATATAAGTATTTTATCCAGTTCAGATATGCATTTGCATAATTTTCATATTTGTCTTGTGGAACTTGATAACCCTGTGAAAATAGAAAAAAAAATCACTGTATCATTTCCTTCCCATATAAATGACAGATTAAAATACCTATCTGAATAGAAAGATTCTGAAGATGTCACTTTAGAAACCTAAAGATTGTTTGGACCATTGATATCACATTTTCCATCAGGACTTTCAAATTTCTGAATTGCCTGATCATGCCAAAGTTATGTTTATTTTCTTTATACAATATATCTGCTACTGCCAGATAAAGTTTAGCAGACCAGGGCAAGTCTTTATAATAGCAATAGCACTTAGACTTAGATATTGTTCACAGTGCTTTACAGCCCTCTCTAAGCAGTTTACAGAGTCAGCATATTGCCCTCAACAATCTGGCTCCTCATTTTACCATCCTCGGAAGAGATGGAAGGCTGAGTCAAACTTGAGCCTGGTGAGATTCGATCTGCCAAATTGTAGGCAGCCAGCAGTCAGCAGAAGTAGTCTGCAGTACTGCATTCTAACTACTGTGGCACCACTTCTCTTATCAGATTTCTCATGCGCTGTATTACTGATTTGATTTTAAAATTGATAGAAATTCACCAGATTGGTAAAGAATGGTCATTCTTGTCTAAGTTTTCAAAGATGATACTATTTTTCTGCTTAATAATTTAAGACCCTGTCATATTTACAGCTAGGGCAGGTTTTTGAAGAGGAAAGCCTTTTTAAAAATGCTTTTTGGAATCACCATATGATGGTGCAACTTTATGTGATCATAAGCCTGTTCCAAGGAGCACCTGGAAACCTTTATTTACCCAAGAGCCTATCATTGCAATAAGCATGCCAGTTTTTTTCAATGTTAAGGAAAAAAAGGACATCTTAGTCACTCTGAAAGGCAATCCCTTTCCATCCATAGACTGGGGATAGATGGATGGTTCCATCTGAGACCCATTGAAACGAAACATCCATGTTCATTACCTATCAAGATTTTGAATGAAGTTTCAATTCCTGCTTGCCACGGTTGCTGGCATTGATCAGCTCATCCAGCATTCCTTCTAAGCTATCAAAAGTCATTCATATATTTAGCAAAATTAATACATTGGTTAAAAAAAAAAACCTTGATGTAGGTTGGAATACAAACATCAAGATGATTTTCTCTTTGTATCTACATATCTCAGCCACACTTGATGCAATGTCTTGTGAACCAGTATTTTTACAGCAAACATTCAAACGTTTAGATCAAAGCAAGTAAATTAGCTTGTGAAAATGGGACAGGTATTATACTCACATGGAAATGAGAAACACCCACAGTGAAAAATAAAGGTAGCAGTAATGGTACAATGACTCTCATCTCCTAAACGTATGTCTTGACAGGGATTTAAAAAAGAGAGAGAAGGAAAATGAGGTCAATGACAAAATGGAAGTGCCAATTGCACTCCTTGATAGAAAAAATTCCGTAGCCACATAAAAGGATAAGATACAAATTAGCTGGCACCTGCAGTTCATGGAACATTGTGACTTGGCCTCAAGGGCTGAACAGGATGCCGAGCCGCATTCTGTAAAATGAAAAGGAGTAATACTCTATTTACCAGCAATATGACAAATACCTAGGGGAAAAAAACCAAGGCTCCTTCAGGTGGCATACATGGCTGAACAGCTGTTTCAGTCTGAGAAAGATGGAGAATTTTTGTTCACTACAACAAGGATCTACATGTCTTCTATTATTTGTCAATCAGAAATAGAGTGGGGTAATTGCCCCCATTAGGAGAGATGCAATAGAGATGAAGGAACAAATGCCATCTCAGTTTCTGATTGAAAATGGATCTTATCACTTGCAATCAGGATGTAGCTGCCTTTGCTTCTTTTCAAATATATCTTCCTCTTTTCATTCTTAAACACTTTCTCTTATCTTTTTTCTTCAAGGTTTCACATAAAAGCTTCAAAACAAAAAAAAAAGCACCTACCTCTGAAACTTTGTGATTTCCAAGAATGTTTCTGGGCTCATATATACCCAATAGATTAAAAAGAAGAAGAAGATGTGGGTTGCTGCAACAGATCATGCCAAACCAACCTTACTTCATTCTTTGACAAAGTGATTAAATTAGTAGACTAGTGAAATGCTGTGAACATAGTATACTTAGATTGCAGTATGGTATTCAACGAAGTAGACCACAACCTACTTCTTGGTAAACTAGAAAAATGTGCAATAGACAGTATCACCACTAGATGGATTTGTAACCAGCTGACAAACCATACTCCTTAATACTACTCATAGTAGTAGTCCTTAATACTGCTCATACTATATCTACATGGAAGGAAGGAAGCAGTGGGGTACCACAAAGTTCTGCCTTAGGCCCAGTACTCTTCAATATCTTCATAAATGACTTAGATGAGGGTATAGAAGGGGAATTCATCAAATTTGCAGATGACTCTGAACTGGTAGGAATAACCAACACTCCAGTAGACAAGCATAGGATCCAGAAAGATCTTGACAGACTTGAACTATGGACTTTATTCAACAAAATGAAATTTAATATGGAGAAAAGCAAGGTTTTACACTTAGGCAGGAAAAACTAAAGGCACAAGTACAGATTAGGTGAAACCTGGCTCAAAAACAGTAACTGTGAGAGGGACCTTGGAGTCTAGTGGACAATCACTTAAATATGAGCCAGCAGTGTGTGGAAGCAGCCAAAAAAGCTAATACAATCTTTGGTTGTATAAACAGAGGCATAGAATTGAAATCACAGGAAGTATTAGTTCCGCTTTTTAAAACCTTAGTAAGACCACATCAGGAATAGTTCATTCAGTTTTGGTCACCACATTAAAAAAAAAAGATGTTGAGGTATTGGAAAAAGTGCAGAGAAGAGCAACTAAGATGATTAAGGGCCTGGAGACTAAAACATATGAAGAATGTTTGCAGGAACTGGATATGGCTAGTCTAGACAAAAGAAGGACTAGGGGTAACATGATAGCAGTGTTCCAGTATTTGAGGGGCTGCCACAACAAAGAGAGGGTCAACTTATTTCCCAAAGCACCAGAAGGCAGGACAAGAAACAATGGATGGAAAGTAATCAAGGAGATAAGCAACCTGAAATTAAGGAGAAACTTTCTAACAGAACAATTAACCAGTGGAACAGCTTGCC